>NC_137880.1:6395568-6460568 GCF_963924005.1 Protomyctophum bolini | reverse complement strand
TGGCTTCCATTCTGAAAAACGCGTTTAGATATTCTATTTACAATGAGATGCGGACGGGAGCTGGTGCCACTTGGACCCGGACGTAACGTAGCACTACAAAATTACGTCGGACTTAATAAATACTGAATAGGCCAGGGTCACCCCGCTTTCCAACAGCACATGCTTAGCGTCTCCTGCGTCCTCTCGCCAAGGCAGGAATCAGATGGAGGCCACGATCGAAGGCCATGGCTGCCGTCATCCCCCCTTGTTTGGCCTTCTGGCCCATCACTTCCTGATTCTGAATCCATTCCAAGCATTAGTTTTGCACCAAAAACACTCCTTGGGCTAAAAACGGCCATAGATGTCATGACAAATGTGATGAGGTCAGCACATTTTGGGCAAGTGGGACTGGCTATGGCAGTTTTACTTTTAGCCCAAGGAGTGTATTTTGTGCAAAATGAATGCTTGGAATGGATTCAGAATCATGAAAACCCCCTTTGACATGTTACATGTCACATGCTACTTAAAGCAAAAGGAAGGGTATAGGGTTACAAGAAACCCCTAGAAACAAAATTGCCCAATACCGACAGCCGGTCAGCAAGTGGATTCATGAATATATATATAGACAATATTTTAGGCCAATGAAAAACACTATATACCAAATTCCCCACCCGTCCACCTCCACTGCCCGACTAATTCCATCTCCCGTGAGTTTTAGCGCATTGAAAGGTGGATATAGACTCCGGCTCCCTGTGGCTGATACAGACAATAAGGCTCTCTGACTTTACTTTCCATTTGGCCAAGACACAGACCATATCACCGCTCAATATAATCAGCTAGTGTTTCCATTTGGCCAAGACACAGACCATATCACCGCTCAATATAATCAGCTAGTGTTTCCTTTTGGCCAAGACACAGACCATATCACCGCTCAATATAATCAGCTAGTGTTTCCATTTGGCCAAGACACAGACCATATCACCGCTCAATATAATCAGCTAGTGTTTCCATTTGGCCAAGACACAGACCATATCACCGCTCAATATAATCAGCTAGTGTTTCCATTTGGCCTAAGACACAGACCATATCACCGCTCAATATAATCAGCTAGTGTTTCCATTTGGCCAAGACACAGACCACATCACCGCTCAATATAATCAGCTAGTGTTTCCATTTGGCCAAGACACAGACCATATCACCGCTCAATATAATCAGCTAGTGTTTCCATTTGGCCTAAGACACAGACCATCACCGCTCAATATAATCAGCTAGTGTTTCCATTTGGCCAAGACACAGACCATCACCGCTCAATATAATCAGCTAGTGTTTCCATTTGGCCAAGACACAGACCATCACCGCTCAATATAATCAGCCAGTGTGTCTTCGCCAGTCAACAATAAGAGCAATAAGAGAGAGATAAGATTAGATGCTCAGGCAAGAAGTCCCTGCCTGAGCATTTAGCTCATTTAACTCGCCCAACTACCAAAATGAGTCAGACCTCAGACTCTGCAAGAAGCTAGCCATCTATGAGAGGGTCAGTGTGTGTGTGTGTGTGTGTGTGTGTGTGTGTGTGTGTGTGTGTGTGTGTGCGCGTGTGTGTGTGTGTGTCTCGCTGGAGACAATCTGGCAAACCACTGAACGAACCTGTATCTTTGCACTTTCCAGCACCAGCTCCACTACATTTCTTTCACATGATGGTTCATACTTTTTTGCTTTAAAATATTAAACTTCTGTTTCATAATAAATGGAAGTCAAACAGTCTCTTGATCGAGGGTGAAACCGTGCCCAAATCTGGAGACGTTTGTCATGCATAAGTCATAGGCGACTGATGCCATACAGTAAGTGACTGACGTAACGTTACTGGCTTATACTGCCAAGGCTGCATGGCCACATGGGAAGCTGCGCCGTTTTGCTCCTAATTCCCTAGTTTCAGAGTGATGAAATATCATGAAGAACATGAGTATAAGTCACGTCATTATACTGCATGGGGTGGTGTGCAGAGAGGGGTGCCTCTGGGAGAGCTTCCGGTTGGGTTGGTGTCTTCATATAATAGGTCCTCACTAATAATCATGATATATATATAAGGCACGATTTATTTCTACTCAGTCTGTGTCTCATAGGAGGGCTGTGGGCAGTTTAGAAACCGTCTTCCAGTGACATCATCATTAGGCAGATTATTTTTTAAACAAGATTTCTTTACAATTTTTTTTTTGGATTTTCATTATCGTGAGAACGATGGCTTCCATTTTCGCACTGCAACTTTCCAGGACTGGAAAGCCTGCAGTTTCTATTAGCTTCTAAATCCCCATCGATGATGTCACTGGAAGACGGTTTCTGAACTGCCCACAGCCCTCCTATGAGACACAGACCGAGTAGAATTTTGTTCTCATGATTATTAGTGAGGACCTAGTATACGAAGTACAGGTTGAAAAGTGGTGAAGTGGTCCTTTAAGCATTTTGTCATACTTTAGCTAAAATGTGGCGCAGACTTCGAATATAATTATATTCTTTCAGAGCTAACGTTTTTAACTCAAATCTTGCTTCTGGGGGGGTGTCCCTGGAACAACACATTTTCAGATGGAGGTCGGCGGCCAATTACATATATTTTTGGAGGTCCCTGACATGAAAAGGTTCGAGCACCACTGACATAGAAACACGAGGTTTTCAGAAAACTGCTAGCATTTAGACGGCATTTGTATAGAATTGTCCTCAGGTCTAAATGGGTTAATTAATTCTGCCGTCTGCTGCATCCACTCCACACCGTTCCTCCTCACATATAGGCTATAGGCTACTTGAATTGTATACTTCCTTCAGCACAGACACTCATCATGTCTCGCAGTACATAATCCCCCACTCGCAGCAATCCTTCAATTAGAGAGCACATTATAGAAGAACACTCCTCCGCGCACTGCAGCGCACACGCTTGGACAGGATGACGGATTCAGATGCTTACAAGTTGAATCACTGGGGAGGAGGGGGGAGACAGAGATGGAGAGACACCTACAGGGAGAGAGAGAGAGAGAGAGAGAGAGAGAGAGAGAGAGAGGCCCTTGCAGGTTACCGAGCAGCGAGCTCAGCGGGCAACCAATTCTTATCCACTCCTAAACGCATTCCATTCCACATTCTTGTTTAACAGCAGCTCCCTGAATGCCGTGGCTGCATTCATATACAAGGTACTCCATAATTAATTGAGAAGTTATGAGTGTTGGCAGCAGCTGTGGCAGGAGGGAACATGCAGGAGAGACGGAGAGAGAGAGAGAGAGAGAGAGAGAGAGAGAGAGAGAGAGAGAGAGAGATAGAGAGATTGATAAGTGTAGGATGACAAGGAGGAGAAAGATGATTAGGAGGATGGAGGAAGGGGAGGAGGAGATTGTATGCATTTCGGAACTGAAGTAACTCCATCAAGTGTCCAGATGTTTGCACTCTTCGGGAAGTGAACGTGTCTGGGTGGTATATACGTACTTTACCAGAACAAGTGGACACATTTCATCTACATTAAAAAACATTCAGTGTAGGGCTGTTCTTATAGCGATTATTCATTCAATTACACATTTATTTTCTTTGAACAAATGTAGGCTACTTTTTTCTTTAATGTTCATAATGTGACTAGATCGTTTAGTCGGATTAACCATTTTGCATGTAGATCCAAAATCGATTATTAATAATCAATTAAGTGAAAATATTGATTATTCTATTCATTCATCTATCCTATCCACACTTTTCCTGGGCTGTGTGTGTACGTGTGCTCAAGTTCCTGTTGATTTCATTGGATATCATTGGTCATCTGACCAGTTTCATTGGCTTTCATTGGATCAAATCGACAGGAACCGGAGCACACACAGCCCAGGAAAAGTGTGGATAGATCTATCCGTCCGATTGACCGGTGCACCCCCCCTAATTCAGTGATTAAAATGTGTCTGCATGACATCCTTGTATAGCGTGCGGTCCACTGAGTCTCACGTCTTTTACACGCCCAATTAAATGAACACTGGCTTTTACTGTGCAGGTTTATGTCACCTTCATAACTTTTATCACAACCCTTGCTCACATGTACATAGGCCTACATCATCTTTTACTGCATTACTAATAACTAACTAACTGCTGCAAAGCCTGCAGCGCTCCATTCCTAGGGGGATTTCTCTTTCATCCCCTGTGCAGTATGCCAGTGGTTCTCAAAGCGGGGGTCCTTGAGGGAGTTCCAGGTGAGAGTGTACAAATGGAACCTTCCATTTGGACACTCTCAGAGTTAAATTAACATTGATTTTACAATAGAAATGCCATTATATTGGGATCCGTTGTCAGGATATTCAGGAGGACTCAAATGCAGAAAATAGCAGGCAACAGGGCAGGATGCAGATAACTCAAGTCTTTACTTAAATTCCCAAAAGGCAGAACAAAAGTCAATACCATAGGTATCACATAAAAGGCAAGGCAAAAGGCAAAATCCCAAAACTGGCAGTCAGCTTCAAAGTCCAGGATCAGACAGGGAAACAGGAGGTTCAGGCTGGAACAGAAAACAGGAGTTACGACGACAAACTGACGAAATGGAGATGTTGAAGTTCACTTACTTTAACTAATTTAGAGCAACAGCCAGCAGGTGAGTAGAAACAGGCAATAGGCTGAATACTGATTGCTAGGAATGCAGGGGGGCGTGAACACAGAGGCCTGCAGGTCTAGGGAGGATTCCTGACATCCGTAGAGTAATCCATGTCAAACTGGGGGGGGGGGGTCCTTGAAATTAAACGGGCTGAGAATAATGCCGTCAAGATCTTCTTTTATGAGGGTCCCTGGCATATCTCTTCAAATGGGGGTCCACAGGCTAATTAGTGTCAATTTATGGGTCCTTAACCACTGGGTTTAACCCTGTAAGACCCGGATTAATTTCTACTTGCAAAAAAGAGATTTCAACCGTAGCCTACAACTACTTTTTACTACTAGGACTTATCAGAGGAAATTATGTAAAAAAAAAAAAAAAATATATATATATATATATATATATATATATATATAAATGTTATGCACATTTATAATAATTATTAAAATATTAATAATATATTAATAATTTACATTTGGGGGATATCTTTGTTCTATAGGCATTCTAATGATCACAAAACAATTCTTGAAGACTCAGACGCTGAGTTATCTGTACTCAGATTTGAACCCATGACTTTGTGAAGGCGAGGGCCCAACCTAGAGCTGTGCAGACACAAGACAGCAAAATCATTCAAGAAGGCAATAAGCGTGAAAGTCCAACATCTTAACCACTAGACCAAAGGGATATCCCTCAGGACCGGGGGAGATGTTAGACTTTTGAGGCCATCAGGCAGAGGCTGTGAGCCACACATGCTCATAACACGTTAAGTCACAGATCAGCTTTGTAACCATTTTTTGTATTAACAATACAACCTGCTTATGAAATGCTGTAATTGTAGTGTGGTATAATAAATTAACACCACACCTACCATCAGTTCCCAGGACTTCCAGCAAACTTGCAGCACCAAACCAAGCTAATCGTCATACACTGAGTGCCCAGATTTGAATCCATGACCTTGTGTTCCAAAGGTGGTATAGCGTCACCCTTTGGCCAATGGTTGTGGGCTTTGCATGGCATTGGCACGAAAACCGACGGTTCAGCCAGAACTGCTATTTTTGGCTGAAGGAGAAGGAGAACGGAGAATAAAAAAAAAACTAACAATAACAATAAAGGACCTTGCTTGGTCCTTTAAAAATCAAACAGTAACATAAGACTCTCCACAATTGGGATTGGACCCAAAAGTCTAGGAGTCTAGGAGTGTGCGACTATGCGTGTGTGTGTGTGTGTGTGACGTGTGTGTGTGTGTGTGTGTGTGTGTGTGTGTGTGTGTGTGTGTGTGTGTGTGTGTGTGTGTGTGTGTGTGTGTGTGTGTGTGTGTGTGAGCGATTTCCGTGTATGTCTGTGACTCAAAATGTCATGTACGACGCGTGTGATTCAGGAACACAGCGTTATCCAGAACAGTATACACCATGAATGATAAAGGTACGCTGATAGTGTGTGTGGAGCAGAGGTATAGCCGACAGTGTCCGCTCGCCCGCAGGGAGCCAGTGAGTCCACCGCAAAACAGGGGCGCATTCTAAAAGAAATGGCATATAGAGCTCGGTCTAAAAATAGTCGAAATCATCAGTGGCTCTCAATCATTTCTTCTTTTTTTTTAAAAGACCCCTATAACTGAAAGTGTTTAAATGGAACCAAATGGAACACCCATTAATGGCCCATTTGATTCCATTTCTTATCCGTATTATAAACGTGTGTGTGTGTGTGTGTGTGTGTGTGTGTGTGTTTTAATTCTTCTATTAATTTCATGCATTTCAGGACTTACTGTACATACATAAATATAGCCTCTCAAGACAGATTCAGAGGCAAATTCAAAGGATTTATTTTTCTTCAATTTCTTTGCCGATGTGTTATTCCCAGATTGTATACGGTATACATGACTCCTTGACGCAACATTACAGAATACAGAATATTAACACAATCAAATAATTAATCGAAAGGCTAACGCCTATACTCATTTATTAGAAGGAGTCACCAGAACCAGCGACATGTGTTTACAATAAGTCTAACATGGATTATTTTTTATTTATTTTTTATTTTTGAGTGGTGCAGCCACTCCAATGCACACCTATATCCATCTGCCTGTCCGTCTGTCTATTTAGGGTATAGCATGTATATATATATTAGGCTCCAAGACACAAATATATCTTCTGGTAGGACTGTTATAACAGTTGTTTTGGAATGATTTACAACTGGACATGGACAGATAATAATGTCAAGGTTGGAAAGTGTGCTTGTTTCAAACGCTTCACTGAATAAAAAAATGTTTCGGAAGCGTAAATAAGCGCAAGCAGCAACATAATACTTACAAGTAAAGTATAACACTGGTGTGACTTTAAAACACTTTACATGTGGATACAAATGGTAAAGGTACCTCTATAGTGGTTTAAATTGAGAAAGAAACTCACCCTATGAATCAATAAAGTAATTTCCACAAAAAAAACATACGAGAAAATACCCTTAACTTGACAAACCGAGGGATGATGGTGATGCCGATGATGTTTATTCATGCAGGACAACTTCACTGCCGACATCAATGCAGGCTTTCACCTTGAGAACATTTTGACTTCTACGGTGTATATCACGTAACCTGGTTCCACATACTGTATACCGCATAGGGCTTTACACATTTTGTGAAGCCTATACTATACTGTATATAGCTTGAGGAAGTGTTCAATGGAATTAATTTGATATATATCTTGAGAGGTTTTCCGCTATTTACTTTCAATGTGTTCTTTTTCTTTTGAGTGGTGCAACCACTCCAATTAAGGAACAGCAATGTCCGTGTCCGCCTACAGTATATCTATGTGACGTTCACCCATGCGCCTATGTGACTACGCTGTTGTGCCAGAAACAGAGAGAGAGAGTGCTGCACTGTTGCCTGATAATGAGAGAGAGAGAGGGGGGGGGGGGGGGGGGGGGTGGAGTTGCACCACTCAGTTCACACGGGTGTGATATTTTTTCCGTTTTCAGACAAATATGACCTTGATTTAATCAGAACTAAACCATTTATGCAATACTTACTGTCACAATCAGACTTATATGATTGTATTATGTTACATGCTGATGTTTCCATAGCTCAATGTGCACGGTTCATGTCTTCTCCAGCTGTATATATCTCATTTGTACTCACCCCTCATGTGCACAACATATCAGCCTTGTCTTGTTCCTCAGTCAGTCCTTGTCGGGTCACTCACCACCACAGCGGCATTGTGAGTAGTGCAACGCTGAAATATGCAACAGCGGTGTGTTGAGCGTTGGGAAACTTGGATAATTTCAAGACACACGGCAGTGTACAGTATAGCCTATATCAGAGAGATTGCGCTCGGTAGAGTGCATGCTGTACCTTCACTATACCACTTTACAGGTGTCGAGACATCATCAGTTCCCTCCGAGTTATGTATTTGTTTTGCCTTTAACTGATCTGTTCTTTGACCTTTTTGGACCCAAAAGCTAACCACTTTACAACCTGCAGGCATGCTCATTTTTGTCATGTCATTATTGGAAAGAATGTGAGACAAATGTTCAAACCAGACTCCTCGACTCTCACTCTCAGACTCCACGGCTGAGACCCTCAACCCATGCCTTCAACACCTCCCATTTGACTGGAACGAAGTTATATTTGGGGGTATGGGGCCAATTGCCATACGTTTGGTCGCTTTGAAGGCCAGAATCATAGTTTTGTACTCAAATCAGGTCTTAGTATATAGGCATGAAGACGTGGTGTCTCGTCACTCTAGTAAGTACCGGAGGTAAAGTCTCACAAAGCTGTACGTGATCCCCAGGCTGCAGTACACAGACGTCACCAGCAGGGGGACGAACGGCAGCGTCCGCTGCCACCGCGACAGCGGGTAGACAATCTCGCGCAGGACCTCCACGGCAAACAGGCCCGACAGGTATGCCCGCTCCGGGGGCCCGAGCACCGGCCCCTGGCCCGCGTGCAGGCGCGTCAGAGCCGCGACGGAATACACGGTGAACGTCGCCAGCAGCAGCGTCTTGAGCGGCAGCTCCGCCGGGGTGAAGAGGAGCGGCGACAGCGAGTAGTTCCCCGCCGTCGCCAGCACCAGGAACGCACCGGCGTCCTCTCGGCTCTCCACCGCGAGGACGCTCAGCGGCAGCACCGCCATGAGGACGGCCTTCTCGTGCACGTGCCAGGCGAACATGAAGGAGCCCAGGGCGCAGAGGACCACGCAGCGCACGAGGTCCCTCCCGCCGGCCGCGGCGGCGCCCGGCTTCTTCCGCCAGGTCCTCAGCACGGCCGGGAGGACGGACAGGAGCGTGAGGGCGAGTGCGGCGCCGGGAGAGACGGAGGGGAGAACGGCGTGGCGTTGGGACTCCCGCCCCACCAGTCCCCCGGTCATGGACGCCGTGGGGAGGCCGCTCGCGTCCAGGAGCCCCAGGCGCGCGCCCACGCCGGCCAGGACCTTGTCCAGCGCGTTGTAGAGGGCCCAGAAGTTGGGGGCCCAGTACGCGTGGCACAGGCCTCTCTCGAAGGGGAACAGCCTGGACAGCACCTGGGGCATCTGGCCCGTGGCCGCGAAGGGCCCGAAGGACACGGCGGTGACGGCTAGGACGACCGACGCCAGGGCCGCGAGACGGCGAGGGCTGAAACTCTCCCACCGGACTTCATCGTCGGTGAAGCAGTAACGCCGCAGCAGGTAGACCCCGTAGGCGGGGCTCACGTACAGGTAGACGTGCTTGAGGTTCAGCAGCGTGGCGAACAGCAGCGCGCCCTCCAGGTGACGCGACTGCGCGTGCCGGGCCAGCGACAGCAGCAGGAACGCGGAGAGGAAGCCGTTGTACTGGAAGTGAACGTGGTCGAGCAGCAGGAGCCCGGCGTTCCACAGCAGCAGCGTGGCCAGCACGAACGGCGGTCTGGACAGGAGGGGGAGGCGCTCTCCCTCCTCCCTCACGCTCCCGCAGCACTCTCCGACGGCGTAGACGAAGAGGAGGTCGGCGGCGACCACGGACAGCCTCTGGAACAGGACGGCGGCGGGGCTGGCGTACCCCGGCCGGTCCAGCGACAGCATGTCGGCGTCGACGAGGCGCGCCAGCTGGGAGAGCGCGCACTCGAACCACGCGAACAGCGGCGGGTAGTCCAGGGTCCACTCCGAGTGCGTGCTCTCGCGGTACCACCGGGACAGCGGGAGGCCGTGCGTGATGGCGAGCCAGTTCCGGTGGACCTCGAAGTCCGTGGAGTGGTACGCCTCGACGAAGAGGCACTTCAGGAGGGTGACGCCGAGCGCCAGCGCGGCGAACCAGCCCCGACACTCGTGCTCGCCGCCCGTGCTCGCCGCCATGACACCTCGTGGGCACACGGACAGGGTGCGTTCGTCCCGCCGTGGACTTGTTAGTTGAGATGGAAAGTCTCTTTGGGGCGTGGCGCTTTCGCACTGAGGTATGATTCACGCCTAAAAAATAACGGCAAATACGTTGCGTTAATGTAATCTCACAATGTCATCAACAGGACATCAGCCTTGTCCAAATATGGAGTTGCCCACTTCAACGTCACCTGGGTGGTAATAAAACAATCACGCTTGTGTGAAGGGCGAGGGGGGAAGTTGTGAAGATCTATTTTATATTGACCACACATGACGTCACACGGAGACGGAGGCACGTGGCGTCATTTTGCCATTGCCATGCGGCCTGAAAGTTTTACGGAACAGAAAAAGTCCTAAAAAAAAAAGTCCATAGACTTGGCCACACACATGACGTCACAGGCGGAACACACAGAGCCAGACATCGGGTACACCTCAACAAAGCAATTAAAGAGGGAGAGCTTCCAATGACTTTGTTAGATCGATCACAACGTTTCAACCTTTCATAGGTCATTGCCAGGTATACGGTGGTAATAAACAGTACCTTTGGAGCTTGATCCAGTGTATTCCTTCATGTTTGCCTCTGTACATGCGCATCTGGGGCATTTTGAACTGTGGACGTGCGTGCTTTGTTTGCTTGAGTATTGAGTACACCGCCATGAGGTCTCACTCTCATCTGCCATGGGACCTTTTGCTCAGCATCACAACCTTCATACACAAAGACGACCTGATTGCTGTTGGCAAGTGCACTGTAATCAGGGGTCTGCAGTGTATCAGTAATAATGTCTTCTGGCACTTTTTTCTATCTATATTCTTTCACCCAGTGTCAATAATGTAATCCTGGGCGCTACACTTCCTCTGCCAACCTAGGGCGGGGGGCAGCGGACTGGCCTTATCCTTCCTTCCTGTATGAGGAGTCCAAGCTGCTTCTTTTCACCTGACAGGGGGAGAGTTCCCCCCGGCCGGACTTATGGCGTGTGGATTGGAACATGTGATTCCGGCCAGTTCCTTGCTGGCCAGAGGGAGGTAGTTTAGACTATAAACTTCAGAGACCAAGGATTACTGGTCGCTGAATCATCAGCGTTCACGTTGAATGCTTCACTCTGTTGCTCGGCAACGCGTTGCCATGTCCAATTTGCCTGAAAGGATTTGAAAAGGATGGCCACAGATGGCTCAAGCTTACATTGTCAAATTAAGTCACAGGAATTGTCTTCATATAAGTCTTGCCAAATGTTACAGTATGAATGCTGTGCCTATATATTATATACTGTATATTCACTATCGATATTCAATATCGTTACTTTCAATCATCTGCACCCCTTTATTTTACGGTATTTAGTTGATTAACTTGGGCTGGCGGGACTGTCACTGACGAGTGACCGATGTCCCAGTAGTCCTACAGATATTAGCCCATTTAGACCTGGGGACCCGTCCGCGTCATATTATAGCTTTTATAATGCTATAAGCCAGGCACAGAGTGCCGCGCTATACGAGCTTGTAGATCTGCCAGTTTTTTGGGGGAAAAATCGTGAAAAAGTGGCGCAATTCTTGGATATATTATTATTTTCACAACGCAAGCTTTACAACTCATAAATCGTTGCTTCTGGGTTGATCCAGGAACAACGTATTTACGGATGGGGGTCAGTGGCCAATTACATAATAGATTTTGGGGTCCTTGACTTGAAATAGAAATAGCATGATATACTGATATGATATACACTGATATAGAAACATAGGGTTTTCAGAAAACTGTCATGATTTAGAAGACATTTAATGGTAGAATATGGTGTCAGGTCTAAATGCCTTAATAATGCATGCCAGCCATATACAATATACAATACAATGGACGGTCGGACTATGCCACGTACGGCACTCCGCAGTGTCTTCAATCAAGGTCAACGAATCAGAAGGCTCTTTCAAACTCAACACAAAAAGGCTGTTGTTGTTGGGAACGTCATGTTAAATATCACTTCAAAATAACTGCTGGGATTGTTTGCACATAATACTCAGACTTGGGAGTGCACTCCAGATTGTGTGTGTGCGTGCGTGCGTGCGTGCGTGCTTGTGCAGGGCAGTCCCCTGCAACTCTGAACAGTAGATAGTCGTCATGAGTATTCATGCCACTGGAAGAAGCTGGACCCCTATACGCTCACTTAAATCTATTTTCCGCCTATTCAACCTATTCAACATCCGGCCCCTCCAGGCTATCTACTGCCCTCCAAATCTGTGAACTCCATTATGCAGACGACTGCACGCTGATTGCGCACACTCCCCCCGAGTCCCTTCAGCATGCCCTCAATGTGCTATAGCTGCCACGTAATACAGAGCTGTCGGTCTTCAAGATCAATATCAAGAAAACACAAATAGTCCTCTATACAGCTACAACTACAATCCGGCCAGACGTCTGTCTGCAGGAGGCCAACAGAAGCGCTATACAAGGACCACATAAAGGTGCTATATATATACTTAACCCATTCTGGGCGGGAACCCCTATTGGTATCTTACCCCCTCAGGCCGGGCACCCATATTTGGGTTCTGTACAGTATGTACAGTATTCAAAAATGTAATTTTTTTGATGCTGCTATATAAATATTTGAAGTTTTTCAGAAACCTTAGGTCAGGATTTAGAGGCGTTTTTAGAATCGGCCTTAGGCCTAAAAGGGTTAAGAGCTGCAACATTCCAGCCTCAAACCTGGAAAGGATATAGCAGAAGACCCGGGGACACTTAATGGCGCTCCTCCTCCTGCAACTCAGGTGTCTCCCGCTTGGAGGCGAAGACATCCCTGAGACGTGTGTGTGTGTGTGTGAGTGACGTAATGGCTGCTAAAAACTCAGCTTCCCATCATGCACCTGGACACAGTGTGAAGCTCAACAGCGCCACTTTGTCACCTGTTGGTATATATGGCTGGTTGAAACTGTAGTTGACTAAATCTATAATGACACGTCGTGGATCCGATCTGTGACAGATGTCATCAAGCGCCGATCAAGACATGTGCATGATGTTCTAGTCCCATGTCCTGTTCTGCAGTCCTATTGTATTGGATGGGAATATTTGAGTCACTATCTAAAGTGGTTGGGAGACTTAATTGAGCAATTTGTGCCTAATGCGATCACGGAGCAATCTGTGCCTTAATGCGATCACGGCGCAATTTGGGGGTAATTTTCCTTACAACGTCGCTCTCTTCCTTGGAGACCACTTTTAATGCCTTCGTTACCCTATACTAGCCAGACGTTGGATATTTCTTAGGTCAGAGGTGGAAATCTCCCACACCTCCATCACACACTTTGTGGGTAACGGATGTACATTCTAGCTATGTCAAATTGGAAAGAATCAGATGCTTGCTGGGTGGCTCCCTGGAAAAATTCAGTAAGATGTGGGACCCTTTTTTTTTTACATTTTAATGAGCTGAGACCTGTGGTGACCTCACAGGACAAGACACAATATAAACACACACATTATTATGCCCAACAGATGAAGATATATATTTGAGGGGCGCTAGCCCCTCCTATATCCAGCTTTTGGTGTACAGGTAGGTTCACAAACTTTGTCCTACGCAAACATTATACATTCCCATTCACAATGAATGGAGAATCTTACGTCATTGTCTGAGCAAATCGGCATAGTGTCAATTTTTGAGGGGCGCTATAGCCCCCCTTCTCCTATTGTCTTTAGTTCAATGTTTGTTTTGTAAACATATTGACAATGAAGGGAAAATGTACGTCATAATAATGTGCCTCATTACGTCATATTGTCTCTATGCTGTTAATGGCGTTTAATGTTTGTTTTACGTCACCATTACCTCAACCAATCGTCGTGAGTTAGACTTTAATATATTAGCGCCCCTCACTTCACACGGGTGTGATTTTTGTCCTATACACAGACATACAATTCCATTTGACAATGAATGGAGAATTTGGGCATAGTGTCTAATTTATGTCACGATGATGTATATAAGAGCGCGTCACCGCGTGTGTGACTGTGTGTGCGTGCGTGCCTGCGTGCGACTGTGTGTGCGTGCGTGCGTGCGTGTGTGACTGTGTGTGCGTGTGTGTGTGTGTGTTACATAAATAAGCCACCTGCACTCATTAATGCATGTACCTGTCTGTGATATACATTCCCCTCCCGCACATGTACACTATGTAAGTATGAGTGTGTGCACTCATGTCACGTCTCATGCCGAAGTGGTTTAAATAAAACCTGGAAAGCAAAGTTATATCACGCTCAAGATCAATCTGGACATCTTCAACTCAAAAGAGATTAGAGTAGTGTGTGTGTCTGTGTGTGTGTGTGTGTGTGCTTGCGTGCGTGCGTGCGTGCGTGCGTGCGTGCGTGCGTGCTTGCGTGCGTGCGTGCGTGCGCATAGTCGGGTCGCGGGGGCAACAGCTCCACCAGAGAGCTCCAGACTTCCCTCTCCTCCAGAGCAACATTATAGTGACTTCCTCCTGGGGGGGATTCCGAGGCGTTCCAAGGCCAGTGAGTCGATGTATTTCCTCCAACTGCACCTCAATGGTCTGCCCCGGGATCTACAGTATGTGTGTTTGTGCGTGCGTGGCGTTCGTGCATGTGTATATGTGCGGACGGGTGTTACAGAAATAAGCCACCTGCACTGCAGTGCACACACGTGATACATTTCTTTGATGCATTACTGTACATCCTTGCTCCTCCCCCCCTCTGCGCTTGATGTCAATACATTCCCCTCCTCCGCGCATGTAAGTATGAGTGTGTACTGTACACTCATGTCACGTCTTATTTAAAGGTATATTCAGTGATTTCACTTCATTCAAATATCACTTATTTTTTTTGTTTTGTTGTGATAATCCTCTCTACTATAGAGTGTGCTGACCATATAAGGAGTTCCTCCCTGTCCCCAGTTAACCCCTGGGGGTCAAAAAACCATAGGTTTCGTTTTTGGCTCTCTATCCTGATTGGATGAAAGGCTTGGGTCCCAGCCAAAAACGAAGTTTTTTTTTTTGTGAAATCACTGAATATACCTTTAACATGTTTTTCCTCGCGCAGATTGCGATGCGGAGGCCTTTTTATTGTATGGAGTCGCTAGAGAGAGAGAGAGAGAGAGAGAGAGAGAGAGAGAGAGAACCAATGTCCTATAACATCTCCCATTAGTATAGGCTACAGTCACAGTATAAATGTGTTTATGGATGCATTGTGTAGATGTAGGATACATGTTAAAAACAATTAACCTTATACGTCAGTTTAGATTTGAGCTACAGTATTATAGATATAGCATTCATCAGACAACTCTTCTAGTAATCTTTGAATTAATATTTGGACATTTTCAGAATATTTAGAAGGCCTCAGGTCGAAATGGGTGGGTTAATGACACAAAGTAGATGCGTCTGTATGTCCGTCCGTCCGTCCGTCCGTCCGTCTGTCTGTCTCTCTTGTGTATGATATGTGGTCCTATGCATCGTGTGTGTGTATATGTGTGTGTGCGTGCAGTACACATGCACACTCGTGTGTCAATCAGTAGAAGGGGTCTCAGCTGGTGTTCGGACCACACCAAGACAGAGCCACTCCTAAAAATACATCCAATCCAACACCTCTGTAGTCTATAATAATAGACACAACTCTGACACAATCACCAGTACTAAAAAGTACTTAAGTAGAAGTATCAATAGCACTGTGTGTGTGTGTGTGTGTGTGTGTGTGTGTGTGTGTGTGCGTGCGTGCGTGCGTGCGTGCGTGCGTGATTGATATTTTCATATTTGCAGTATGTACACAATCTGTTATCACATGTGCTGCTATTGAAAAGCCTCGTCCCACTGATATTGTCAACCGCACTCCTTCACTACATCGCACGTCTTGTGTATTCATGAGTTACAAACGTAGTCCGACCACCTGCCACATTGGGGACCAACAGGTGTTGACAATTGAATTAGTTCTACGCCAATCAGACTGTTCAGACGGATAAACACCTGTGTTGGTCCCCGACATGGCAGATGTACAGGACTGCATTTGAAACTGAATAGGACATATTTCACACACACACACACACACCCACATTGACATCTCTGACCTGTTCAATCAGTCCGTCAGCCGACAGGCTTCTTTTGTTTAAAGCGGGATATTTGGTATAATATAGTCTTTTTTATTGGCCTAAACTATTGTCTATAATACATACATTCATGAATCCATGCACTTGCTGACCGGCTGTTAGTATTGGGCAATCTTTTTTATAGGGGTTTCTTGTGACCCTATACCATTAAATGGAGTTGGAACAACTGAGGTTCGGGAGGTTTGGCCAAGCAGAAGACAAACCCACCTGCCACTGCCAACTCCACCCTTGCCAACCATATTCCACTCAGTAATGAGTACTATTAATACAGTATACATACAGTATATACAACTTTTACTTTGCAACAGAGTATAGGCCTATTTCTACATTGCCGTATTGGCGAAGAGTTTTGGTCCTATAATAGACAGAACATATTTTGCGCGGCTACACAGGTGCAACTCTGTGACGGACCAACACATTGCCGCGGAAGCGAGCGGCAGTCGAGTGTCCGTCTATTTTTTGGTTGTATTTCCGCTAGTGTTTTGTATTTGTGTCTTATTATAACCCTTCAAAAATCTCAAGGGGTGCTATCCTTTCAATGACCCCCTTAACAAAATGCTCTAGACGAGCACACTTGTCTGGCCTATAAGGCATCTGAAAATGATAAGATTATTGACATTCTATTGCAGGCTTCAGGGTCTTTCTTTTCTCCATGGCATTTTCATGTGGCTCTGCCAGCCACAAGCATGGGCTCAAAAATCGATTCACCTCACCGAGGTCGGTGTCCAAACAAACATCCAGTCTCCATCCCGTCTCCCAATACGTTGGGGCTGAACGTAGAATACCAATTGCGTAGCAACTCCGGCGTGTAGCAAAAATACTATACTTTTGATGACATTATTTGCTCTCCACTTCCTATACTTTTATAAGATTATGAAATACCTTCCTTTCTTTCGTCGGGTTCTGCCTGACGTTTCGTCCTAAGGGGGGAATTGTTTGTTTTTTCCGCTCTATACTGTATGTAAAGTGTCATGAATGAGACAACTTGTTGTGATTTGACACTTTAATAAAATTGGATGACAGGTAGTAGGTATACCAGAGACACGGTGGTGGCCCCAGATGGTAACAGTGAGGAGTGTGAAATCTTCGGCCGGGGTGTCGCAGAGTTGCCAGTTGGACACCCTCCTCGCGGGAACGGGAGATCAGGAGGCTCCGTCTGTGTCTGTGTGTGTGTGTGTGTGTGTGTGTGTGTGTGTGTGTGTGTGTGTGTTGGGGGGGGTATTCATTTATGATAATGTAGGCTACTGTATATAGATCGCATGAACGCCACACCCAGAGAATAGCCCGATACGTCTCACCATTTGATGAGGAAACAGCTGGATGCTTTTCCGACGTATAGAACAATGATTAATCCCAAAAACGGATTAACCCTCAGTATAAATAAAGGCAAAAACTCTGGCCCGGCATATAGATTAAATCCATGTCCATTATTCAATTTGCTTTCCAAATCTTAAATATAGTGGGACAATCACAATCACCCCAGTAATCAATAATGCTCTGATGAAAATTATTGTATTTTATCTTTATACCTCTGCCAAAGGTGCAGTGCGCAATTCATCAGTAGAAAGGGCTTTAATAATATCACTGCCGAGCTTTAATAGCATTTGGTCGTGAGGTTGAACTGTACAAATGTACTTCTTTCTCATTATACGTGAAAGCAACTTTATTAACATGGCATTTG
This sequence comes from Protomyctophum bolini, assembly GCF_963924005.1. NCBI lineage: Eukaryota > Metazoa > Chordata > Actinopteri > Myctophiformes > Myctophidae > Protomyctophum > Protomyctophum bolini. The sequence continues at coordinate 6,442,925 of NC_137880.1, read as the reverse complement.
TCCGACCTCCCGTTGGTCCTACCGGTCGGACTAAAAAGAGACCCTACCATTCCCCATAGCCCGACCTCCCGTTAGTTCGACCCGTCGGGCAGTTCCCGATATTCCGGGCCACTGTCTAAACAGCTTTTTCAGAGCGCATTAAAGCATGTCTTGCGCGGAGATATCAGAACCGTTCAAAGCAGCTTTTTCAGAGCGCATTAAAGCAGCTAATCATGTGTTCAGAATGTGCGTGCGTGCGTTTTAAGCTACATATTTGGGCATTTGACACACATAACAGCCGTCGATTGCAAATGTTAATTTGGAACTGAAGGGCGATTTCGAATTGACATCATGTCTGTTGTGTTGTGACTGAGTGAGTTGTGAGTGACAGTGTATACAGTATACGTATAGGCTATACTAGGCTGTGTATGCTGTGACAAGTACAGTGATACAAGTATGACATGACAGGGTACAGTAACATGTGTATGTGTCTCTTGGTCACTTCTAATTATGTGTGTTTGCTCTCTCTCTCTCTCTCTCTCTCTCTCGTTCCATTCTAAACAGTCTTTGTTGTATACCTGGCACCAGTCAGTTCACCCATCTGTGCGTGCGTGTGTGTGTGTGTGTGTGTGTGTGTGTGTGTGTGTGTGTGTGTGTGTGTGTGTGTGTGTGTGTGTGTGTGTATGTGTGTGTGTGTATGCGCGTGCTTAGGATGTCAATTAGAAATCAGACCACTCAGAAATTGGACTCAGAATGCAAATAAACTCATTTAGTTCATTTAGAGCTTCAAGTCATTGGATTTAGAAGTGCGAGCAATGTCTCCGTTATATGTTCAGTTGCTGCCTGTTCAATCTTTTTTTCCTCTCAATCATGCAGTCTCAAATTAATTAAATGGTAAATGGTGCATTTGCATATAGCTAGCACCTTTATCCAAGTCGCTTTGCATAGATTCCACCCGTTTCCATTTCACACACACATTCATGTACACACCGGAGAAATTAGGGGTTTCAGTCTTGATCAAGCCAAGGACACTTCAACACTATAACTCTGGGGGCCTCCCCAGGCAGGCAGGGAGGGAGGGAGTCAGTCTCTTTATTCTTTTTCTCTGCTGAGGAGGCCGCATTTTTCTTCACAAGTCCGGACAGGGAGGGGAGGGCAGAAAAGTGTTTCTTGTAGGTAATGTACATACAGTATAGGCGTGGGGAGAGAGAGAGAGTGAGCGAGCGTGCCTCATTGTTGTACATACTGAGAGAGGGGTAAGTAATTCTAATATGAAGTGTCATCACTCATCACATAGTCGTTGTCAGTCACTACGTATCGGGGGGGAGAAAGCTACTTGCCTATACGCCGAGTCTTGTGTTGTTTGCTATGATAATCCTCTTTGGGAGGTCTGGGAGGCGGAGAAAACCGTTTCTTGTACGTAATATACACATAGGCGTGGGGAGAGAGAGAGAGAGAGAGAGTGTGAGTGTGTCGACAGTAATGCTATAGTCCTTATGTATTGGAGGGGAGTAACCATTATAATACCGGTATGTGGAGTCTTATATACTCATAAATTCTGAGGGACTCCAAGAATCCATAATATCGTAGTAGTATCACGTATCGTGCTGGAGTGGAGGCGTTATTGTAACGTACTGGTTCCTAGTGTTCGTATGTCCCGAGGGGTTAAAAAATGCTCCTCACCTGTACAGTAATACAAATGCATGCACGCACGCAACACTCTACAACAATACGGTATACACATCAAACAGGTACGTTGACACTATCAGCAATAAAAGCCTCAAACCTCATCTCAACCGAGTCACGTGAAAAGATGTCTATAATCAGCCATGTGTGATTATTTCTCATCCATTATTAGCACAACCAGGGAGAGTTCAATGACATTTATTCTCTGCAGAAAAGATGATCAAAACATTATGCTACTTTCAGGGCGAGGACAATTCATGCTTTGGTTCACTGTCTGCTAGTCCTCGTGGATGTCTCTTAAGCCCTGCACACACACCGGGTGCGCAGAGACGCGGCACAGGCGTTGCCGCGCGGCGCATACACGGATTACAGGGACCGTGCGGTCGATAGCTCGGTCTCGGGTTACGCACCACACATGCTCTCTCCTTCTGTAACTCAAAGACGGAGCCAATCTTTCTTTATGAAGCGGTCACGTTATAGCTCCGTCTGTATACATGAGTACATGACTTGAATTTGATCCATAAAGGGTTATATGCGCGTGACACCGTTATGCGTGAATGCCTACTGACTGAGTGGCAAAAAACGACTTTCTGGCCTTGACAAGCTCATACATCCAAACAGAAAAAGTCCTATCTGATTGCATTACATTATACTTTAAAGAACATTCAATTCAACTTTGTCACTCAACTTTGCCACTTGCACTGCAGGCGACATGGAACATAAGGGCTATACGCTTGCATGCCTGGGTCCTTTTGTCTGAGACCAATTTCTTCCTCGGGAGACAAATAATAAAAGAACCTTGAACCTTTGAACCTTATACCGCTCTCATACACTGTGTTCTCTCGAATCTGTCGGAAACAGCACCCGGTATAAGCACCAGTGTTGTTTTTGACGGCAAATTTAGATTTGATAGTTTCAGTCATAGGGCTGTATTTTGCGTGTCTTAAGTATCAGGTCTTATTCCCTAACTAAAGACCTGGAGGCGTGATCAATGCCATTTGGCTATTCTGAGTGGCCAAAGAGCATTGATCACGCACGCCTCCAGGTCTTTAGTTTACTCAAGTTAGGGAATAAGACCTGGTCCTTAAGACACGCAAAATACAGCCCTATATAGTCTCTTGAATAGTTTTAATTTAGTTTTAGTCACATTTTAGTCCCCTGGAATGTTTTAGTGGTGGTCTAGTTTTAGTCTACTAATTATCATTTAGATTTTAGTCGACTAAATCTACAATTGATTTAGTCGGCTAAAATGTATTTTGGTGGGCCTTGATGCCGTCGTAATGACTGATTTTACACTCGCTGAAGATAGCCGATCTATACAAGCTCAGCTTGCACAAGTGAGCTTGTAGATCTGCTATTTTCAGCATGCAACCAAGTATGAAATTAGTTATACTGGATATCTTGTCCACTAGTCCCTTCCTTTAGTCTAATTTTAATTTGTTGACGAAATTGTCAGCATATTTAGCCTCAGTTTTAGTCGTGGTAGTTTAGTTTTCATTTAGTTTCCATTTAGTTTTCATCAGTGGAAAAAGGTATGTCGACGAACATTTTTCGTCTTAGTTTTAGTCGACACAAATCAACACTGGTTAAAAACAGTAGTCTCACCATGGCTGGAAATACAGTAACTGTACCAATCCATTCGATCCATTGGGGATTCCAAGGGTCTGGCATGAACAGCATGAAGTAAAAACTGTATTTTTGAGATGTTTTGAGCAGAGCCTTTTCTGTTGGGTTATTAGTTCCCCCATTTTTTTAAATTGATTATGCATTCATGAAGCATATTTGATTATTTAAAAAAAAAAAGTCTGCGCACCAATTTCAGCTCCCAATTATTCTTCGCTTTTAAAGGTGGTACACGTACCCAGCCTACATAGGTAACTGGATGCCGTTTGTCCAGCCTCTTTTGCTACTCACTATGTTTGAATATATTTTCTGAATATTTCAGCATTCTGTGAATTTCAATTAAAAAAATAAAAAATAAATTGTCACGGTGAGACATGTGACGAACCAAATGCGGAACCAAAAGCAGGCAGGCAGATAAATAAAGTTGAATGTGAATTATTCACAACTAGGCAGGACATATACAAGGGCAGGACACTGTGACAACAAACTATAAACTGGCAAAGTGAACACTGAACACAGGGAGGTTTAAATAGACAGGACACAGGTGCAACATAACTACAATCAACACACGATAGGCTGACACTAAACAGGACACAGGTGAAATACAAAGACTAATCACAGGGCAGGTAGCAAACATTCCAGCAGACAGGAAACACTGGGAACTATACACCACAATAAAAGTACACAGTTCGTGTCATTAATAGGCTTTGGGCCAACCGCCTAGGCCGGGCCTAGGCTTGTTTAAATGCATAAATACAGAAATATTAGGCTACATTTTGTCTATATCGTGCGGCACTAATGTGTTTCAGAGTCGCACTTTCAGAAGGAAACAAACAAAACTAGAAATGCACTCTGTCAAACACAAGTATAGGCCACTGTGTGCAAGCAGAGCACGCCATGGTACGACTGCTGCTCTGAGTCCTAAAGCTCTCTGCTGCTGTCTAGGTTTGAAATACAGCAGTGGTCAGTGGTCCCTCATTTCCTGGTGGAGTACACCGACATACACACATACATACATACATACATACCCAGCCGATACATACATAACCCCTATTGACCTTATACGCATTTTTAAATATACTTCAGTTACGTCATTGAGAACCGTGGTTTCTCATTGGCTGGTGGAATGTACAGGCATACATACATACATACATACATACATACCCAGGCGATGGCTTGACTGCACCCTGTACTGTTTGCAATGTCTTTGCCTAAACATTATCAATCAATCAATCAATCAATGCCAAGGTGCCAGCAGTCTGCCGTCACCCCAGGCGGATGCGTGCACGCGACCTCAGGGCGTCTTTACTTGATATATTGTTCTTTACCGCCTATTCTGTGGCGAGCCAAATAATGACGCCTCATGCAGTGTGTAAACAAACAGTGTCTGTGGACAAAACACCACTTGTATGAATGATTCATAGTCTATTGTCCTCCCCCAGAGGAAATTTGTTTTCACACTCCGTACACAAAAGGATTGTGAAAGATTGATTATAGGCTACACGGTGTTTGTTACCAAGCAATATTTATCCCCCCGGCTGTCTTCCCTGCAGGCTAAAAGTGTATACCGTATAGTATACAAAAGACACGACAACCGAGTATAGTGTGGCAAATGCATGCAGATAATCTAGGGTAATATATGCCAATGCATATCTCTCGATGACGTCATTACAAACAGTACCAAAACAGATGGGACTGTAAGTTCCCTGGACCTTACTTGCACGCGCAGGCAGGCAAGAACGAAAAACAATCGGCAGTGGCAGAAGAAAAAAAAATAAACATTGAATGTGTCGCATCAAGAGAAGGACAACTTTACTTTGAGAAGTTCAGTAGAGTAGCTGGGTTGATTTATAATCAGACATGAGTACGTTGTCATGTAGCATTACATCATTACATGGGATATATGTTTTAACTAGAACTGCACTCTGTCGAGTGCCCATACTTGCTTGTTGCACACTAATAGGCCAAGCAGAGCGCGCAAGTACTGTCGACCGCTACAAACTTTCAAATCTCAGCTTCTCTGTGAAGGAACGTTTGAAATGTTGAATTATTAGGTTTAGCTATTTGCTACCTACCTACTTTATGCATGTAAAAAAGTAGTATTATGAAGTATGGTACATCTATAAAATAAATACAGTTTTATCGATTTAGAATTATTCTGGATCCCTTTTTAGTTTCTCAAAGAAAAATAAATCATGTTATCACTTATACAGTATCATTATTTAATTATTTATTTTAAATAGTCAATTGCTTTAAATGTACTTAATCTTGGACTATATTAATACTAAATGCCATACTTTGCGCAACACTGTCCCAGCATATTCGATGCGTATGCACCGTCCCAGCAAATGACGTAATGACTACTTGTGCCTGATACGGCAGTGGTGCCAAATTACATACATAGGAGCATTACCTTTAATCCTCCCGACACTAAAACATACCGTCATTACGTCACCATCGAAAACCAATTACACTCTGGCATTGGGTCCTTTAATCCACATCTTTATTACGTCATCATTGAGAGCTAGTTATACCAGTTATACCCTGACGTCATATGCTGTGATGGTGCATACGCATCGAATATGCTGGGACGGTGCATATACGCATCGAATATCGTCCTGAGCGAAACTAGTACTTGCGCGCTCTGCTTGCGCAAGTAATTATATGATATCCACAATGGCCTTGGGACATTGACGGTGCTGTTGCCTGCTTCCAGTACGCAGTTGAATGTGGGCTAATGCAGTAATAGGCAGTAATCTTAGTTTAACACACATTTCGTCCCACATTATTTCGAGGTTTAGCAATCGAGCCAGAGTGATATATATCACATTTTGTAGCCGGGTTTAGGCATGCAGCCTCTTTTGCAGCCACACCTTGCTTGTCATTCATTCATGTTCAAGACTCCTTCAAAACCGCTCTCAAAGGACACCTACGGACGGCTGCGATTCAAAACTGCCCTCCCCCCGTAAAATCTGAATCCCCCACCCACCCCTTTTCCCCCTCACTGTATGTTTTCCCCCTTTTTACCTACTTTATGATGATTTCCGGATTTTGGCTATAAAGAGTATAGTGTATATTTGTATGTCTCTAAGGCCTCTTTTGCATGGCGACCATCTCCAGATAAAACGTCAAAGTCCCGTTGCGTTCTCATTTCTTATTGAGGCTTTACACGAGAACGCACATAACGTCGCTAGGTGGCGGTGACGGGCTGTCAAATAGACCAGTCACCCACGTACAAGAAGAAGAACCCCTTCACGCAACCCAGAGCATGCAGGCAGAGCGCGTCACTGGATGGTTATATATTTTATAATAAATTAGGCTACGTAAACGCTGCTGCCGCAAGGCTTTTTCTTTACATCATGGTTTTACATTCACCATCGCTGATGAGCAGCGCTTTGTAGGCGAGGAGGGAGGCTTGTTCAGGAACTCCATTATGTCATATATATCTGCATTAATGTAATAATCATATGCGCTGTGAGCCAACGTGAGCCATGATGTCATACGTTTTGCGGATTCACCGACTTGCCTGTTTACACGGAGAAGGGATAAAACGGCGTTCTCAAAGATTTCCACTCTGGGGAGGTGGTTTCACTTCGTCGCGTTTTCACCTCCTGAAAACACCGCTCTCGTCTAAACGGACCACATAGCAAACGATACTTTATTTTGCCGTTTTCTATGAACACCATTCTCGTGTATAAAGACCACCTAAATGTTATGATGAATATTGAAAACGGTGGACCCTATTATTGTAAACAAGCATAATGCTTTATGATGTCGTCCAGTTTTTTGTATTGAGTCGTGCTTGAAATGTACTGTAATTCTGCAAACTGTTAATACATACTTCAAATCAAACATTTCAAAAGACATGCACACCTCATACCACTTACTGTATATACACATTACTTACTTTTCCCCCCCTTTACAACATGTCTTTGCCTATTTCTGCCAAATATTTGCCTATTATAATAAGGTGAAAGGTCTGGATATGCGAGGCACTGTAAACACATGGCCCACCCTGGCCATACTGAATATGCCCGTGTATCGGAATAGTGGTGTGTACACACAAATGTAGGACAATATTTGCCTCAGTTGTTGTAGTGGAGTAGAAGTATTGAACATGTTAACCCTGTTAAGCCCCAGCGGGGTCCATGAGGGGGAAAATCCGCAGAATCAACATTGAAACTGCAGATTGATTAGATCTGATTAGATTTATTGAGTGCTGTTCAGCACTCAATAAAGTGCTGAGTTTGAGCTTGAGTTTTTTAACTCAAATCTTTGCTTCTGGGGGGGGGGGGGGGGGGTCCCTGGAACAACATATTTTCTGATGTGGGTCGGCGGTCCACTTACATATTGGGGTCCTTGACAAGACATAGTTTGAGAACCACTGATACAGAAACAGGGTTCTTCTGAAAGACATTGGGGAAGACATTTTGTAGAATCTGGTCTCAGTCCTAAATGGGTTATATACTGTAAGTAGAACACGTGAGTGCTATTTTTTCCCCCGCCACTTCTCTTATGTATGCAGCAAGCGACACATGTAACAGCAGCAGCAATGCATCTTTCATATACTGTATACGCAGTTCAGCCACACTGTAAATCGTATGCACGCATGTTGAATACTGCATGCAGCTGGCGTTGTGGCCTTGTCTACTTGTTTGTGAGGGTTACAGGGCGAGGTCTGCGATGTGAGCCCATCATGTTTGTATGCATGTACAGTGTGTGTGTGTGTGTGTGTGTGTGTGTGTGTGTGTGTGAGACTGTGTGTGTGTGCGTGTGTGTGTGTGTGTGTGTGTGTGGGTGTGCGTGTGCCTGTGCCTGTGCGTGTGCATGTTTGTGTGAGAGAGAGGGAGGGAGAGGGGCGCACTCGCACGTGTGACTGTGTGTGTGTGTGTGTGTGTGTGTGTGTGTGTGTGTGTGTGTGCTTGTACACTACTTGAAGTTGTGAGGGCCACATCTCCCCACAATTTGCAATTTTACAATTTAGGCATTTAGCAGACTTACAGTACATTAAGCAAGAACAAAAAGCATGGCAATATTTAGTTTTCCTCCGTGGAAAAAGCTAGTCAACGAAAAAAATAATCGCCATAGTTTAATTCGGCGAAATCAACACTATAGTGTCACGCGCTGAAAATAACTTCAACAACAAGCTCACGACGACGCGTTGTAAAAAAAATACAATATAATGTTTTAAATCCTCCAACCTAAACTGTACTAGTAACACAAACGGTAACAATTTTACTTACAGGTTTGTGTCTACAAAAAGTGGTGTGTTCCACTGTTCCGCACACATACTTTATATGCGTGTTTTTATGCATGTGTGTGTCTGTGTGGTGTGTGCTCATGTGTGCGTGTGTGCGTGTCTGTGTGCGTGCGTGCGTGTGTGTCTGTGTGTGCGTGTGTGTGTGTGTGTGCGTGCGTGTGTGTGAACATACATTACACACGTCTTGGTCCCTCTTGGTCATGGGGAGAACAAAGGAACAAAGGAAGCCGTGTTTGGTGTTCTTCTTCATGTATAATAGAACGGTGGGCCTGGTGGGCTACCGGGGCAGAAACAGGAGCAGCAGGGGTGACCTTAACCATGGACGCTCACAAAGAGAACGGGAGATGAAGTATTCAACATGCTGTTATATAGGCATGGCCTCTTATGACGCACACACAGACACACACACACAATTATCCGTTTGTGTATGCGTGCGCACTGCGCACGCGTGCGTGTGTGTATGTGTGTGTGCGTGCGTCTCACCTCCGCTATATCAGAGTTGGCCCTGTTCTCGTTGTACTCGATGTTGATTTGAGCAGAACCTTGTCCATGTCGGTGCTCGCGTAACTGGAGCAGCTGGTTGGTGGAGTTGAAGATGATCATCAGAGCCATCCCACAGTCGCACAGTCGAACGTTCAGCTCGTGATACGCCTTCTTCTTGTCAGGCCGAACTTATATACGCTTGGCAAACGTCACCTACTGTATAGGAGACAGAAAACAATGTTCATGACTTAACCCTGCAGAGGGCTCCATTTTCGTCACCACTTAAACCCCTTATCCCTAAACTTCTTTGTCTTTTTTTTTTTTTACTATTTTGAAAAACAATTTTGAACGGTTCAATCTACATTGACACGTTGTGAGCCTGTATAGACTGGCCATTTTAACTATTCATAAATGTTTTGCAAAATAGATTAACAGTGATGAAAAAGGAGCCCTTAAATGCCTTTTTCCATCACACCGGGGCTCTCCACCGGGCGCGTCAGCGTCGCGTCTCCGTCACCGCCAGGGAATGTTCCCTTTTTAATCAATGAAGGGTGGCTCCACTGCCCGCGTTGCGTTGCGTGACTGCATTAAAATTGCCACCGGTTCGTTTGTTGACGTACGCCACAGAGACGCAACTCTCCCGGTGGAGCCCCGCCGTTAGTCTGAACTTACGCTTAGTAAACGTCACCTGAAGAGACGAGAGAGAGAGAGAGAGAGAGAGAGAGAGAGAGAGAGAGAGAGCAGCCTGGGGACCACCACTATTGTGTCGGGTGGGTTCATCGTAGATCTACGATGGACCCACCCGACACAATAGTGGTGGAGCATTCATGCACCATATGGGTTAAGATCATTGTACTTGTACTAAGCAGGACTCAAAATAATTATCCATTTCAGTTAATCACCCAAACACTGAAGACACATTTGACACCCGCTTGGTGCATTTGACAGTCACAGTAGGTTTCTTTCTCATGCAGCAGCATTTTCTTCTCCCACCCCCCCCTCCCCACACACACACACACACACACACACACACACACACACACATGTAACAGAATATATTTTTATATCTTATTCTATTTTAATAATCTTCTCTTTATTTTAACCAACCTACAACCTGCACTACATTTTACTAGGGCCTAATACAGTACCTTTCTAACAGACAGAGGGAACTGTTCATTGTGCACCGTCACTTTAAAAGCGTACTGTATACATCATCGTACGACGGTGTCACGCACCAAAAATAGACAATCTACAAGCTCATGTCGCACCTGCTTGAGACTATTCAATCGATCCGCAGCAGATATTATAACTCTATGGCTTTCCCAAACAAATTATTTATGAATCGGATGAATAACTTATGGCAACGTCTGTGGGCGTGTTGAACGCTACTATCAATATTGAAATAATGGTCATACATACAGTATCTAGATATGCATGACCATATTAGGTCACACATATCTAGATATGTATGACATTTCCCCCCATATTGTTCAGCCCTATATTGCTATGGTGATCAATTATTTACCATATTAGGGAGGTCCGCAGGCATCAACGTCCTTGATTGGTCAACCCAAACCACCGGCTTCACGGATTGGACAAGCTCTGCGTGATGTGCGTGCCTCTTAACGAAGATAAGTGAAGAACGCAGAATATTCCACGCACTTACACATGCAGGACTTGACCACTAGGATACCATTGACCAATAAGCATACCATCGACCCATAGGATATCATTGGCCACTGGGATCCCATCGACCAATAGGATTCATCCACTGTGAGTAATGTCACGCTGGGCGGAGCGTCTGAGAGCGCCAGGAACAGCCAATCAAAGTGCTGTGGCAGTGAGACACTGGGTGTACTCCTTCGGAGGTGACGAGGATCACATCGACGTGCACGTCTTCAACACACTGTCTTTGACCTGGAGGAAGTTGACCCCAGTGACCCGTGGGAGAGGAGAGCGCCACCTTGAGGTTCCCTCCGGGCGTGAGGGCCACACAGCCGTGCTGATTGGATACACCGTCTACCTCTGGGGAGGGCGGACTGACGCAGGTCACTCCGACTCCGTGCTTTATGCCTTTGATGTCGACGCCCACACATGGTTTAAACCACAGGTTTCTGGGACCCTTCCAGTCGGGGGGAGCTACCACACAGCCTGTGTCTTGGAGAAGGCCATGTTAATTTACATGTGCATTGGCATGTTCAAGTTGGACACCACCACGATGGTCTGGTCTTTAGTTAACGTCGGAGGAACTCCACCCCCTGCTTCATCGGGTCACTCTGCCACCATCATCGGGACGAAGATGTTTGTATTTGGGGGCGGGAGGGTTTGGGATCAGTACCTCAACACCGTCAGAGTGTTTGACACAGAGACCGACCACTGGCTGAACACGCCTTCTGCACGGCTTCTTCCAGAAGGACGCAGGAGTCATTCAGTCTTCACCTACAATGGAGAGCTGTACATATTTGGCGGTGAAGGCTTGGACCGGAATCTCAATGATCTGTGGAAATTCAGTCCTGAGAACTTCTCCTGGAAGAAGGTTGAGCCCAAGGGAAAACGCCCACGTAGGATGAAGAATATGTGCTCTTGCATGGTGGGAGATCGCGTCATCCTCTTTGGAGCAGACACCAGACCAGGTGACCTGTATGTCTTAGACTTCAGTCAAAGTCTCAAGACATTATGCAAGCTGGCAGTTATCCAGTACGTTCTGGAGCAGTCTGCACTCCCACACAACATCAGGTGGGAACTGGCAGCCATGACTAGCACCAGCCAATAGGAACTGGCAGAGATTACGACCAACAGCCAATAGTTACTGGCAGCCATGACTAGCAGCAGCCAATAGGAACTGGCAGCCATGACTAGCAACAACCAATAGGAACTGGCAGCCATGACTAGCAACAGCCAATAGGAACTGGCAGCCATGACAAAGAAACAAACAAACAGCGAGGCAAAAAACGAAACAAAAAGTGATGTGAACTGGCAGCCATGACTACCAACAACAAACAAATAATACGTTAAAATGAAGCATAAAAATCACACCTGTGTGAAGTGAGAGGCACTCTTGTCTTCGCACGTCATCTCATTCCGGCCAATCACAATTTGTGTCCTCACTTTTCCGTCTTCACATTACTGCCCTCACTTTTAGTATAGGTACTTTGCTCAGCCAATCAGATCATCGCTATTGGGTGATCAGCCAATCACAAGCCAACGTTTCGGAAAGCTGGCCATGGGAGGGGCTAGTGCCCCTCAAAGCTGGCCATGGGAGGGGCTAACACTAACACTGTGACCAATGAAAAAAAGGAAAATAAAACAGCACACAAAAAAAACCTGGTGTTCGATCTATGATGATAATAATAATAATACATTTTTATTTGTATAGCACCTTTCATCACATGAAATGCAGCTCAAAGTGCTTTACAGAGCAATGGAGGAAAAAAAAGAAAAGCAAGGCAACGACATTAAAAAACAAGCAGTAATGCAATACAGTGAGGACATGAATAACAAAAAAATAAAAGATCAATTAAAAGCAATGTTGTAGAAGTGGGTCTTGAGCTGTGCTTTACAAATGTCTAAACAGATGAATAAACATAGACATGCATTGAAAGACGGATGTATTTATTCCCTGAGAGTGTGAAGGCTGTACATAATGTTCTTTATTTAAATGCTGACAACGTTTTGATCTGTGTTGATCTTCATCAGGTCACCTTTACCTGTGGTGTGCGGGCTCCATCTTATCTACATAAAGTTTCTTTTAGCCCAGCACCCAGCCTGTCGTTGTGCGTATTCTACGTCTGCTCTGTACATAATGTTCTGCCATGGCTTTCGATTATGACTCGCATTGTATTGTGTACGGTAGTATCGGTATGATTCATTCGTTATACAAGGCTTTGCTGAAGGACGCTCCTCCTGACTCTGTTCGGTGGACGAAAGGCGATGAGAGGTGCCGCGCATCACAACAATTATACTGTAGCGCCTCTGCATTGGCTTTGCTGGCTCTGCCAGATTAAACACATTGAGGACCGGAAAGCATCTGCGTCACCACCATACCGTTTAACCACTTTAACCATTATTTAAATCTTTAGCCGTTGAAAAAATAGCAGATCTGCAAGCTCATAACGCTGCACTCAGTGCCGCGCTGTGACCTTGTAGGATCTGCTATTTTTTAAAAGTCGTGAAAATGTGTGCAATTCTTTCAATTTGTATTCCTTCACAGCAAGCGTTTTTAACCCGGAACACATTTCCAGATAGGGGTCGGCGGCCAATTTCATATAATTTCTGACGTCCTTGACATGAAATAGTTTGAGAACCACTGATATATATAGATTAGAAACATAGGGTTTTTTCAGAATAACAGTCATGATTTAGAAGACATTGTAAGAATCTGGTCTCAGTCCTGAATTGGTTAGATTACACACCCTGACAATCCATCTGTTATTTTACGGACGGTGGGTTCGCTGTAGCCTGTAATAGGCTCAGAGACGTCGTCCACGGAGCTAGATCGGCTGAGGGCTCGTGGACCACACTTAACAAGAGCATTACAGCCAAAGAATATTCAGGACGTGGTCGCAGATAAGTTTTTTCGAAGATCGTGATGTAGAAATGAATTGTCTATAGGCTTGGTGGTGAAGGTGAACTCATCCCTCTCCCTCAACAACTCAAGTTGAGGGGCCCGTGAGGTGCGTGGTTGATTTTGTCGACTAAAACTATGACAAAAGTTGAGGTACCTGTGACAAAATGTTAGTCAGCAATACCTTTTTTCACTGACGAAAAACAGACGGAGGGATTACATTGACTCCCTGGCCGCGGAACGCCTCGAAATCCCCCCAGGAGGAAGTTATACTAATGTTGCTCTGGAGAGGAGGCGTGGTGGGGCTATTGTCCCCCGCGACCCGACTACAGATAAGCGGTTGATGAGACGAGAATGAGAATGTTAACCGGAATACAAAATCACTTTATTCAGGACTAAATGGGTTAAAATGGCCCATTGAAACAAGGGCGGTTGTTCAGTGGTGGTGGTGACACTGGTTGAATTTGATCCAGGCAAAGCGCAGCAGGGTGTCACTGGCCCTGAAATTACAGGTGGCCCCAAGTTAGCTTACCGTTTCATGTAATACTAAAAATGCAAAGACCCAATAACGGAGACAAAAGGAACATACAGTAGTACCACATTTGCTAGGGCAGCACACATACCGTAGTCCGACGCCCTCGGTGGCAGGAACCAGGTAGTAGGAAAGCAACCCCAGGGACAAGAAACACTCCAGAAGGAATGTCTGTATAGCAGCACAAGTGGCTATAATGACACAAAACTGGTCAACCTTCTGGCCTATATAATATACAGTGCAGCCACTTGGCTAAACAGAATAGTAGACATGCCTGCACTGACGCACAACACGACCCAGCTGAAGCCCATAACAGGCCAACTTGGTTGAGGACATAAATTAGTTGACGCACACACCGTTGACAAGCGTGGCTAAACGCTAGCAGCCCCCACGGGCCACGCTTGAGGGACGCAACAACCAGCCAGACGACACCTAATGCCGGTCTAGAGTGTGCTGCTTAAGGATGGCAGGCAATCAGTCTACTGATTACTATAGGAGGAGACTGGAGCAAGAGCAGAGTGGGAGGCAACGCCCATCCTGCTACACACCAGTTATCATTTACCATCGTTGGGGGATGGAGGGGGATATTGCTCGTTGCTTTCCTGAAAAGAGATATGACAGGGTATTGGGTATATAGTGACATTTAAAGGCCAATCACTGATTGGCTGGAATCACGTCAAGCTGTGAATGACAGGATTGTTTGTGAACGCGTCCCCCAGCGATAAAGATGGAAGTGTATGAGAGAGAGAGAGAGAGAGAGAGAGAGAGAGAGAGAGAGAGAGAGAGAGAGAGAGAGAGAGAGATCCCGGTTGAACTCACGCTGAAAAGACGGATTCCAATCGCCTGATTGGCTACTGACTGCAGATTGACTAGAGGAGCCGCCACCTCCAGCTGAATGGCAGTTTATGAAGCATTCCCACCAAAAAAGATCAAAGTGTCAAAGAGAGATCTTAGTAACAGAGACTCAATTACTGTAGCCTACATTTTGATTTTCAGGTATTTACATAACACTTCATGAGTATTTGCAATTTTCAGTAGGCTACTTTTACTTCTATACTCCACTAGATCTCAGATAAAATGATACTTTTACTCCACTGCAATTCTTTGAAAACTTTAGTCACTAGTTACTTTTAGGTTTTGATTAGTATCGCAAAACTGACATTAATCACTTCAGCCTATACCTGTATATACTTTGGCTAATGGCTATTTGAAAATAGCAGATCTACAAGCTCACTAACTGTTGCCCCCACGACCCGATTCCGGATAAGTGGTTGAAGATGAATGGAGGGACAGTTACCGTAATTTCCGGACTATAAGCTGCTACTTTTTTCCCATGCTTTGAACCAGCTTGTGCACTTTTTTTTTTTTTCATAAATGTAGCTGGTGCGGCTTATATTCAGTTGCGCTTTATAGTCCGGAAATTACGGTATAGTTACTTTGTAGATTTTATATTATTATTACAAAACATACATGATTAACCACTTACAAATTTCGTCCATTTATAAATCTACACGCTCACAATGTGTTTGCGACGCGATGCATTGTGAGCTTGTAGATCTGGTATTTTAAAAAGGATTTCTATACATTTGACAACTTGAAATGGGACGTTCTACAGTTCATAATGAGTAGCCTGTACTTTTACTTTTGGTACTTTAAATACCAGTTTGATGCCAATTGCTTTTGCACTTTTACTCAAGTATACATTTAGAATTTCGGTCATTTACTTGTAACGTATGGGGCGTGTCTTGAGTGTACAGGGTTTGATGAGGTCAGATCAACATATATGGAATGCCAGAAGAGCAAGGACGGGCGGGGAAGGATCAACAGGTCAGCTGAGCTCCATACTGTATATTTATGTGGAGATCTAAGGGTTTGAGGTTTGTGGTCAGATGTAGAATTGCTGTCCGGCTCCATTATATGCCGATATGGAGGTCTATCTATCTTGTCTCCATGATGTCACGACTCGGCATGGCCATATATGGAGGTGTGATGTCACGAGGCGTGACCAAATATGGAGACGTGGTGGGTGACTAACGGACGGACGGACAGACGGGAGATGCAGGTTTTCATAGTAAATATTAAGACACGAATCCCATAGTTGCGAACGCAGTGAGCACTTACTATGAGACCTAGCAGATTATGTCTGTGTGTCTGTGTGTGCCCCCCCCCCCCCTTTGTGCCCATATATGGAGCTAAGTGATTTGTTTGTGATTGATGCAACACACTCCATATTTGGACGTATAGCTGCTTTGGGGACTCCTTATATGGTTATGGCTAAGTCTTGGCTAAATCTTAAAAAAACCCAAATATGTACGAGCTGCGTTCGCTTCCCGCGTTTGCGCGTCTTACTGGTAGTCTAGTAGCCAGCCCCATTGTGAACCTGGACATGTTGTACACCAATAAGGTTTTACGTTAGAAATGTTTAGTATGGGTCCCCCAGCATGTAGAAACTGCCGGATGCTAACTTGCATATTATGTTGGGCAATTTTCATAATTGGCATAATATGTGACCATACCAATTACAACCTATAGAAGGCAAAATATTCAAAATGTCATCATGCTTTATGTAGCATGTGATGTGTCAAACTAGGGGCTTTTCATGATGCTGAATCCATTCCAGGCATTAGTTTGGCAAAAAAAAACACTAATTGGGCTAAAAACGGCCAATGCCGTCATCACAAATTGATGATGTCAGCACAGTGGGCATGGCCGTTTTAAGCCCAATTAGTGTTTTTTTTTGCCAAACTAATGCTTGGAATGGATTCAGCACCATGAAAACCCCCCATGCTAGATAAAGCACGATTAAATGTTGAATATTCTGCCTTCTATAGGTTGTTCATTTTACACGGTGACGTCCTTTCTATACTCTTGGCACTTTAAAGTACATTTTGATACTGATACTGATTTTAATTTGCAACCTTTTACTTGTAAAAGAGTATTTCCACATTGCAGTATTGATACTTTTGGGAATACTTCTTCCAGCACTGAAGGTTTGGGGAGAGACCAGCAGACTCTGTGTGGGACGGATGAAAACCTCAACACTTTGACTTTGACCTAACCTAAAACACCAAGCAGTGTTTTAGACAGACCTGGGTAATCACCATTAATCAAGTCAATGACTTGGTTAATTTAATTATCAGATATAATTATCAGACTGATTAAAATGGCATGTCCTTAAACCCCTCAACAGCGCGTGACTTTGTCCCAACTTAAAAGACCCACACAGCACCAGTTAGTGTTTTAGACAAATCTATGTAATAATCATTAACCTCTACAAGACAACGGCTGAAGATGTTTAGCATAGATTCGTTATCAGATATTTCATTTATTATGAAATGACATTAAAAAAATGCATTAAAAAACCTCAACGCTGTGACTTTGACTACATTTAATAGTGGCAGAGCACCGGTAGTGCCTTAACCCATTCCGACCTGAGATCAGATTCATACGAGGTTTCCACTGGACACACACTGGTCTGATTAACCCATTCTGACCTGAGATCAGATTCTAAAAATGTCAGTCGTTCTTCGATCTTTCAAAAATAGCAGACCTACAAGATCGTAGCACGGTGGCCACTCGGTGGCGCGCTATGAGCTTGTAGATCTTCTATTTTTCAATAGCTAAAGCATAGGATGACGCTAATACCAAAATGGGTTCCCGTTCAGAATGGGTTAAACAAATCTACGTAATGACCCATTGACCTTTCTAAGTCGGCGACTGAGGATCTATTTATTACCGATTTCTTATCTGGCGTAACGGGTTTATTGAAAATGGCATAGTCATTAAAAAACGTAGCCATATAATTTCCGAGCCATTAGAATAAGGATATATTGGAATCACTGAGGTGAATGTGAGTCCTTGAAGGGAATATGCCTATACCGGAAGCACTGCTGAAGTACCCTTGAGTTTGCTTGCCCAAGGTCCCCCCCCAGGCAGTGAGTTCCACACAGCCGAGGGGACCGGCGAAAAGCCTGCATGGTCGTCCCCTTTGTAACAAGGCGAGACTTTAGAAACATGTTAATAGCTTTCTCATGCAGCAGCCTGGCTCATATATGGGGATTAAAAGATCTAAAATCAATCCGTCCAATTCTAATCAAAGATTATGTTTTCGCCGTGCCCGTCGCAGTTGGAATTAATCATACCTCCCATTGTTGTCTTTTGTTTGTTGTGTTTTGGCGACGTCTACCTACTTCAAGCTACTTTGGAGCCACCTTGAAATAGAAATGAATGGTTACAAATACCCCCCGGGTGGTACTTTTTTAATATATTACTTTTTTAATGGTTTCTCTCTCACTTTGGCATGGCCTTACGGGTCAGGTTGCGACTCTTGAAGACTATTGAAGAGTCAATGCTACTACAGAAACTCCCAGGTTCATGCAGGTATCTGGACGTAAAAACAAATCAAGTGTTGTTTTTGGCAGCACATTTTGATTTTAAGTTTTAGTCATAGTCTCTTGAATAGTTTTTATTTTGTTTTTGTCACCTGGAATGTTTTAGTGTTTTAGTCGACTAAATATCATAAGATTTTCTAGTCGACTATTAAATCTACAGTTGATCAAAATGCTGTCAACTGTTTCTTTTTTCACTTGCTGAAAGTAGCAGATCTACAAGCCCACAACGTGTCGCATCGCGACGTATTGTGAGCATGTACAGATCTTCTATTTTCAGCATGCAACTAAGTGTAAAATGACTTATACTGGAACTCTTGTCCACTATAGTCCCTTCCTAACATTTTTTAGTCTAGTTTTTATTTGTTGACGGAATTGTCAATATATTTAGTCTCAGTTGTAGTCATCGTTGCTTAGTTTTAATTTAGCTTCCACTTCATTTTCCTCAGTGGGAAAAGGGTAGTCGACGAACATTTTTCGTCTTAGTTTTAGACGACGAAATAAACAACTGAAACAAATCCATCCAAATACAGACGGATGTGGTGGTGGTGGTGATGAAACCATTCCAGCTCTGCTGACACTGACCTGCGGAGGGCTTGGGGGAAGAGACAGACATTTCAGTGACGCTGACACATTCAGACAGGGCGGCCTGTTTTGGTATACGACAGATTTTAAAAGACTGAAAAGCTAAAAAAAGACAGAACGTGATGATGTATGATAGATAGATCACTCGGAGCGCGCCACTCGGAGCTTGTAGATCTGCTATTTTTCAATAGCTAAAGCACAACATGATGCGAACACCAAAATGGGTTCTTGCCCAGAATGGGTTAATATATTGCTCACAGCTGCTCGACGTTCAATTCAATGCTGCCGTTTGTAGTATTCGGAAAAAACGGTCAAGTCTCAACAGAACAGATACATACACAACATATACAATAAAAGTAAAAAAAAAAAAAAACTGTGGCCATCTGCATCTGCTTGACGTGGATTTTGAAAATTGCTTCACCGCTGGATACAAAACAATCAATTTGTCGTCCCCACATGGTCCCTTCACTTCAACTAAAGGTTTGTAAAGAACGCGGAAAAAAAAACTTTAGTGCATGTCTCGCCATTCCATTAAGTGTCCATTTGACCTCTCCCAGCAGGACAAATACTGAATACAAATTTGCCCACTAGCTGTTGGGGGTTCCTGTGTTGCGTTACACATTGAAATGGGTGACCTATATGAATACGGTTTTTCGACGGAAGCAACAGCTGTACCTATTTTTGGTCTCTCACAGGGCCCTGCAAGCTGCCGGCCTTGCTTAAGCTCTAGTAAAGTTCCATTGTTAATAATGCGGGCCTGGACGCGTCGACCAGATAGGAAGCTAAACAAACAGCTGGCGCTAATCAAACTGATACTTCCTGATAGCAGCTCCCTGAATTAACCCGCTGAGACCCTGCATTATAGGCCAGTTCTACAAAATGTCTTCCGACAAACAAACAAACAAACAAAAAACGTATGTTTCTATGTCTGTGATGCTCAAACTTTATAATGAGCACCCCCCCTTCCCCCCATAATAAAATATGTTGTTCCAGTCACCCCCAAGAAGCAAAGATTTGAGTTAAAACTTTTTCGCCTTAAAAAACACCCCAAAAAAACAAACAAAAACAAAAACAATGATATCAATGATTTGCAAAACTGTTCACAATCGTTCTACTTTCCTGCTATTTATGAACAGTTATATAACATAAGTATAACATAACGATTTTAAAGTGGTCCAAATCTAAAAAAAATGACTCGGTTATGCTTTGCTTTCCCGGTTTGAATGCGTTAAAACTCATCAATCCGTTCATTATCCTGTCCTCCCGCCTCACACAGGCCGAGTGTACGCAGCAATTTAGGAACCGCTGGCCTCTTTAGCCCATTCTGACCTGAGATCAGATTCATACGAGGTTTCCACTGGACACACACTGGTCTGATGAACCCATTCTGACCTGAGATCAGATTCTAAAAATGTCAGTCGTTCTTCGATTTTTCTAAAATAGCAGACCTACAAGCTCGTAGCGCGCCACTCGGTGGCGCGATATGAGCTTGTAGATCTGCTGTTTTTCAATAGCTAAAGCATAACATAATGCTGACACCAAAATGGGTCCCCGGTCAGAATGGGTTAAATGGCTAATCAACGAAAGCTAAAATAGAAGGTAAACCCACTAACGGCTGTTTGACGTCTCATTCTGCTGCAGTCGAGATAGGAGCAGCCGGTCCCCATTGTTTGTCTGACCACGGATGACTTCCACAGTAGCAGTGGTGGAAAGTCAAGTACATGTACTTAAGTACTGCAGTATACTTTAGTACAATTTTGAGGCATCTGTACTTTACTTTACTTTACTAGTGTTATAATTTCCCAGTACTTATACTCCACTATACCTCAGAGGCAAATATTGTACTGTTACTCCACTACATTTATTTTAAACATTACTTATACTTATTTGAACATTTTATTATTGAAATTATGAGAAATATCATTCTCATAAATATGTCCTCATGACACATGACTTATTTGTATCTTAGGGGGAAAGACTTACGTATAGGCTATAGGACCTATACCGTAATATGACATAAATGTAAGGTTCTATTATTAAGTAACAACGTAATTCAGGGGTATACCTTGGATGAAAGTAATATTTACAGAGGGTGACATGACCCGAGACAAAACAAAAGCATAATAGTTTCGTCCCTGCTGCTATAGGACTGGGAAACTGGGAATTTCCCTCTGAAAATAAATAATAAATTTTTGGACATGGCAGTGGGCTTTATTCTTAGGAGCGCGCACACGTACACAATTGAATATAAAAGTACTAAAGCTCCATGGAAAATGCGGATGGACTGTCTCGGCTATGTTATGTATACCTGGCCTAGGGGGTGCCAAGATACACAACAAAAAACGCAGCTGACCAAAGAAATAGAATGTATTAACTAAACAAAAATAGTAAGGAATAAATCATGATTGAACAGATTAAGTGTGGAGATCAGTAGTCAGTGGTGTAGTGCGTGTATGCATGAGTGAAATGTATGTGTGTGTGCGTGCGTGTTGCATGGATTCACAGCAATGTGTGCATGGTGGAGTGCAGGAGGCAAATGAAAGGAACAGATCTGGGGAGCAGGCATTTATAGGGCGTCGACACCCGGGCCCAGGTGCGAGCCACTTAAGGCTGATCATCATGATTAGGCTCTGCTCCCCAATCCTATTGGATACACAGAACAGAGGTTACTATAGGGCAAACAGTAAACACAACATATACCTAAACCATACAACCCTAAGAGTAATATATAACACACAATATAGGGAGAGACAAGAAATGACCCTGTCCTATAGCTAAGGTCTATGATTTGACAGTGAACGGATGGCCAGCACATGGGAATGGAATACTCAGCTTCCGGAGTATACGCCAACACACGACAACATCAACTCTCTGTGTGCCAAGGTTGCGTTATGTGCGCGGTCTCGCGTTGTCGTACCTCCAACACTATACGTTCCAGAGTGCTCGCAGCATTGCATGAAGGACACCTATAGGTGTGCTTAAAATGAAAAGCCTGGCCAAGAAGTTATGTATGGTGGGCCTGGTGTCAATGTTGGTTGGACTTAAACATTAGAAGGGAGGAATTGTTATGTATTATGTGGTTCAGTCATACATTATTCCAATAATACCACCGCTGTTATCTTGACATTGCCTTGTTCCTTTATAAGACAGTGAATGACGTCACCACGCTGAGACCGTGCCTGTTTTACCCCTGTATGAATAAGTGCGCTGTTCAGACTAAAACAATGGATGTACAGTAAACGTTGTTTGAGTCTTTATAATTTGCTGTTTATGTCAGAGAACAAACATAATAATCACGTTTACAAAAATGTATTTTCCGAACAGTCACAGCCTTTGTCTGCAGGCGGACACATCACACAGGTCCATGTATAATAATGAACGTATTTTGCCTCCCGCGGTTCGCATGACGCTGCTGTGTTTCCCCATCAAGCTGCGTAAACAGCCGGCAAAGATGGACCCACGGAACGCTCAATCGAACCCATTTAGACCCCGAGGGACCCGTGTGCTTCTATATATACAAATGTCTTCCATAAATCCTGGTAGTTTTCTGAGAGAAACCTACGTTTCTATATGCCAGTGGGTTCTCAAACCTTTCCATGTCAAAGACCAACCAAAATCATATGAATTTGGCCCGCCGACCCGCGTCTGACAATATGTTGTTCCAGGGACCCCTCCTCCACTGTGAACGAATATATAATTGCTGAAGTATAAAACGACGGTGTTAGACCACCAGGATGTGTCCTGCATGCAGGTCTAAACGTTTTAATTTGCTCGTTCTCTGATTGCTGTGCCTCTGTGTGGGTATGGGTGGTTATGTCCGGTCTGTTGTCTGATTGCCACTACAAACAGCACTTTAATCAATCAGCTAGACACGAAGAATGGGTCAAACGCTGTTCACTGCTGATTAGAGATATAGACCCGGGAGGATACTGTGTATACGTGCAGCCCTGCCCAGATGCAGGTCTCTCTCTCTCTCTCTCTCTCTCTCTCTCTCTCTCTCTCTCTGGCTATATCTCCTATTTTTCCTGTTTCCACGCCATGCCTGCCAACTGCTGGGATGACTTGAAATGCAGTGGGGGGGGAAGGGCATTTACATCAGTAAATTGTGAATTACGATTGGTCAACAAACAGGCAGGTCGGCAATTGTGATGTTATTGTAACACAGTTCAACGTTTGAAGGAGCTTTTCATTCCATTCCAACGGAGTCATTAAAGGTATATTCAGTGATTTCACTCAAAAAACCGTAGGTTTCGTTTTTGGCTGGGACCCAAAGCCTTTCGTCCAATCAGGATAGAGAGCCAAAAACGAAACCTAAGGTTTTTTGACCCCCCCCCAGGGGTTAACTGGGGACAGGGAGGAACTCCTTGAATGGTCAGCACACTCTATAGTAGGGAGGATTATCACAACAAAACAAAAAAATAAGTGATATTTGAATTAAGTGAAATCACTGAATATACCTTTAAATGGATACATGTACAGTGTTGTGGCAAAGAAGGCTTGCTTTGGTGCACATTTATCTGTGTGTTCGTAGCATCTTTTAACTAATTGGCCTCGTTTCACACTAGGCAAATAAGCAGTGGTAAAAAGTACTGACATGTACTTCAGACATTCTTTTGTACTTGTTTATAAAGTGATGTGATTGTGTTTGACGACTGTCTGTGAGGCCAATCAATGTGCAATCTATCCTGAAGAATCTTTTTTTGCAACCTATGACGTTTGTGAAGATGTGTATGTAGCTTTTTTTGATTTATTGAAATATTTATTAACAGTTTGCAGAATTACAGTACATTTCAAGCACAAACTCAATACAAAGACTGTTAACTGTGAGTGGACGACCCAATTAAGCATGATTACACTTGTTTACAACAGGGTCCACCATGTTCAATTTATCAAAACATTTAGAGACGTACAAATAGACACTTCTATATAGTTAAAGAACAGAACAGGAATTCATCATAAAGGAAGCAAAAATGGAAAAGAAACATATACAGTGAGGGGGAAAAGTATTGTGGCATGAAACATGTAGTGGTGTGTGAATAAAACTTTAAACAGTCTTTACACATCCCCTCCTTGTGAAGGGGGGAGGTGCATGTGACTTGTCGTCCATAGGAAGTCCACATTTTAATGTAAAATAAGTGGTGTGGGTTGCAAAAGGCGTGCAGTGCATGTCCATTAACATGCAAGTGCATGCCTGTGTCTAGGAAAACAAACAAAACATGCATGTTTACACATGTTTTATGCAATGATTTCTAACCATTTAACCATATGAACACTAAACACGGGTGATTTTCACCCAGACAATAATATTTTTGAAATTGTATAATGATGCCGATGTCCGAGGTGGGTGGGTCTTTCTGTCTTCTTCATGATGCTCAGTGACATCATAGAAGGTAGGTTTGTTTCCCTGCCCACATCCCTGTTTTTTTTTTCTACAGGCAAGTGTTCAGGTGAATTTCACCTGTGTAGTGTGATTGAAAAAATGTTCCTTTTTTATGAATATTTTTTAAATAATATGCATGATTTTGCCCCCATGTGATATAGGCCCCATTATATCTATTTTTTGTGAAAAGTCATGATGAAATATTAATGAAGAGTACCTCAAGTTGCCATGTATTGTACTTCAATATATTTTGATGAGAAATATTTTTTGAATGGAATATTTTACATTGGGTAAAATATACCCGTGTTTTGTGATGGTTTGACAAAAATATGTTATATGGTTAACACACAAACTTTGATAACACATAAATGAGTAGAGTGAGCAGTAGATTATTTTATTGATTGAACACTTGCTTAAGTGTTTGCATGGAAAGGCACAGTGAAGTGCAGTACAATAAAAGGTCTGCTAAAATGGTGAAACCAAGAATGCCTTAAGTTTGGCTGGTATCCATTGACAGCTTGTTTCCATTGGTGTCCTATTGAAAACAATACCAGAGTGACAAAATGTGACTAGGGGGTGCTGCAGTGGAGATTAGCCTACATCCAGAGTCATTGCCCAACTGCATTGCCACATTTGAATAAAAGTAACATTACTAACACAAATTTTCTGTGCTAAACAGACACACTGATGTGTGTTGTCCGGTAGGGCCGGGCTACTGCGGCTGGACACAATTTCAGGGCCCCCCTGGGCTGTGTGGTGCATTTGGCATATTTACTTGCGCAAGCAGAGCGCGCAAGTAATAATTTCGCTTGGTCTCTTCAAAGTGACATGCAGCCAAGTTTTTTTCAACCACATTACGTCATCACATATACACACCATGTACTCTGGTCCCAGTTCTCAACGATGACGTAATGTGGTATCTGGTCCCAGCAAACCAGGCACAGACTTACGGTTGAAAAAAACTTGGCTGTCACTTTTTGGAACCAAGTAACCACCACCACTGGTATATTAATTCATCGTTTTGATCGCTGGATCCCTGAAGAAGATCCCAGTGATCGAAACGTTGCATTAATAAAGTTAGAGTTATTACCAGTGTATATTACCAGTGCTGCGGGCTCTATTTGTCCAGCACCTGGGCTAGAGTGGATGTGCATGCTCTATTACCTTTGTAAGTCAGCATGGGGACCCTTCCTTGAAAAGGAGTTGTTGCAACTCAAGGGATTTACTAGTGATATTTTATATCATATCTTATATGGTGCAAATGGCAATGTTACCCTTATTGATGATGCCTATATAATTTACTGATAACATCACAAAACCTGTTTTTTTTATTCAAAGACACATTAAAGGAGACCAGGTTGATCTGTTCAAGCCATAAGGCCTCAGCTCAGTCAGCTGGTGTCCATCCGTCATACATTTTAACTCTTTATGTAACGTTCAGTGACTCAGACACTCACGACACAGAAAGCATCAGGCAAGTTCACATAAAAGTTGAATTGAAAAAAAAAGTTTATTGAAAAAAATATACATTACATAAAAAGTTTTTGAAAAATGTTGAATTGTTTTTATATAACAATAAATCTTCTATTCAGGGCACAACATATTTTAACGTGGGGTCCACGGCCAAATACATTTGGGGGTCCTTGGCATGAAAAGTTTGAAAATCACTGCTTTATAGTAAACTAAACACGAATGTAATTTGACCACAACAAAATAATCATAATATCTTCAAAACTGAGTAATATTCATCCTTAAAGACTCGTATTATCATCATCATCATCTCTAACTCTATTGTTCCACAGTTACACTGATCTTCCCATGTGACATCTTCAGAGGTACATTATGACAATTGGCAATGTATGGAAAGAGTGTTTCGGTGAAGGTGTGTGTGTAGGTGTGTATGTGTGTGTTAGT
The DNA here is from genome assembly GCF_963924005.1 of Protomyctophum bolini. Taxonomy (NCBI): domain Eukaryota; kingdom Metazoa; phylum Chordata; class Actinopteri; order Myctophiformes; family Myctophidae; genus Protomyctophum; species Protomyctophum bolini. The sequence goes on along the minus strand of NC_137880.1, from coordinate 6,416,531 downwards.
ATCAGGGTCAGAGAATGACAGCTTTCCTTCATCCCAGTCCAGCTGGACTCTGATCCTCTGAGGTTTCTGCTTCAATGAGATCATCTCTTCTTCCATATCATCCTCTGAAGAACTTGCAGTGTATTTGCCTCCTTTGCCTTTACAGAGCCCTATTTCCCATAGGGCTCTGTTTGGACCCCAACTGTTCCCGTTCCTCTCGTACGACTCTGCTAACACACCCACTAACCAGCCTGTGTTGTCTCCAACCTCAACAGTCCAGCTGTGAGTCCCTGAGTTAAAGCCCTCAGAACCCACGAGGAAGGCAAGCTGGTCAAACCTCTCTGGGTTGTCTGGAAGGTCCTGACATTCGTCCCATCTCATGCAGCTGGTCAGATCATCAGACAGAGTGTATACTGGATGTGCAGTGTTGGGGTCCAGAATGACAGGAGTGTAGGAGACAATGTCTTTCATCTTGTTCCAGACTCTGAAGGTCAGGTTGCCCAGGTGTTTGGCCACATCTATCAGTGATCCCGAGACCGGCTGTGGGTCCTGCAGTGTGAGCTGGACTCTTTCCATTGTGGTCTTGTAGTTCTGCAGGAATGAGATGTGTTCAGATTTCAGCTCCTTCTCTATGGCTCTGATTGTGTTTGAAAGGGTTAATATGTCTCTGTTCTGACCCTCAGTCTTCTCCTTCACCATCTGACTCTTCTGCTGCTCTTCCTCCCTCAGTGCAGCGATGCTGGCCTCCTCTTCCTCTTGTAGAAACTGATGAAGCTTATTAAACTGTTCCTCAATCTGCCTCTCTGTGTTTCTGACCTGGACCTTAATGTGTTCTGCTGTTTTGTCACTTTTTGCTTTAATGTCGTTAAATACCTCCAGTTTCTCCTGTAAAGGCTTCAGCGATTTCTGGACTTCCTCCTTGTGCTCCAGTGCAGCTTCATCGACGGGTCTGAAACGGTGGTTGGTGTGTTTTTCTGAATGAAGGCACACGACACACACTGGCTGCTGACATTCCAGACAGAACAGTTTGAGTTTCTCAGCATGCAGACCGCAGAGATGATCCTCAGGCCCTGATGAAGTCCTCTGACGCTTTGAAGGTCTCTGCTGTATGAAGGCCTCGCACAGGTTCTTCAGAGCCAGGTTACAGGGTGGAGATTTTTTCTTATTTATTTTCTTACAAACAGGACATTCCTTTGTTCCCTTCTCTCTCCACCATTCCTGCAGACAGTCTTTGCAGAAGCTGTGGCTACACGACAGGACAACTGGATGTTTAAAGATGTCACGACACACAGGACAGGAAAAATCTTCCTCTGAAAAAGATGACTTGTTGGAAGCCATTTAGACTCTGGATTACGCTACAAACACAGTGGTGGTAAAGGTCCGTCCTGTAGACAATTCCCTGGAGTTTATTTTCACCGTGAAGCAGCAGGTTCCAGTGGTCTGGGTAACTGGGTTCAGTATTTCCTCCTGTAGTGGTGTAGTAGACACTGGACAGTTTCCTCCCTCACTTCAACAGTGCAGTGCAAGTTGTGTGCTAGGTCTGAAGGTGAAAGAGGCTTTTATAATCAGAGGTCTGGCAGGGGGCGGAGCTGTTGCAACAACACTATCTGTTGAACAGATCGTCCTCCCACCTCCCCCAGTTTAGAGGTCAATTTCAATGTGAAAGGCCTGAAGGCCCATCACAAACGACAGCCTGATTGGCCATCATCACCAAACAAGTTTTACAGGGCAAATAAAATGAAAGTGGCTGAAACAACAAAATTATTTTACATTTAAACTTGATAAAGGGCAGCCTGATTTTATTTATTTATTTATACGTTTATTTAACAGGGTTTGTAACCAAGGCTAAATTGCAACCCCAGTCCCTGGTTAGGCCTTATACCTCCACCTAAAACAATCCTTTACAACATACCTATACTAAAACAATCCTTTACATACAAATAAGTATTATGCCATTTCATTGGTTTTTTATCCATTCTTTTGTACTTGTTTATAAAGTGATGTGATTGTGTTTGACGACTGTCTGTGAGGCCAATCAATGTGCAATCTATCCTGAAGAATAATTTTTTGCAACCTATGACGTTTGTGAAGATGTGTATGTAGCTTTTTTTGATTTATTGAAATATTTATTAACAGTTTCCAGAATTACAGTACATTTCAAGCACAAACTCAATACAAAGACTGTTAACTGTGAGTGGACGACCCAATTAAGCATGATTACACTTGTTTACAACAGGGTCCACCATGTTCAATTCATCAAAACATTTAGAGACGTACAAATAGACACTTCTATATAGTTAAAGAACAGAACAGGAATTCATCATAAAGGAAGCAAAAATGGAAAAAAAAACATATACAGTGAGGGGGGAAAGTATTGAGGCATGAAACATGTAGTGTGAATAAAACTTTAAACAGTCTTTACACATCCCCTCCTTGTGAAGGGGGGAGGTGCATGTGACTTGTCGTCCATAGGAAGTCCACATTTTAATGTAAAATAAGTGGTGTGGGTTGCAAAAGGCGTGAAGTGCATGTCCATTAACATGCAAGTGCATGCCTGTGTCTAGGAAAACAAACAAAACATGCATGTTTACACATGTTTAAACTATGTAATGATTCTAACCATTTAACCATATGAACACTAAACACGGGTGATTTTCACCCAGACAATAATATTTTTGAAATTGTATAATGATGCCGATGTCTGAGGTGGGTTTCTATGTCTTCTTCATGATGCTCAGTAACATCATAGAAGGTAGGTTTGTTTCCCTGCCCACATCCCTGGGTTTTTTTCTACAGGCAAGTGTTCAGGTGAATTTCACCTGTGTAGTGTGATTGAAAAAAAAATCATTTTTTTATGAATATTTTTTTTAATATTATGCATGATTTTGCCCCCATGTGATATAGGCCCCATTATATCTATTTTTTGTGAAAAGTCATGATGAAATATTAATGAAGAGTACCTCAAGTTGCCATGTATTGTACTTCAATATATTTTGATGAGAAATATTTTTTTAGGTAAATTGGGTAAAATATACCCGTGTTTTGTGATGGTTTGACAAAAATATGTTATATGGTTAACACACAAACTTTGATAACACATACATGAGTAGAGTGAGCAGTATATTATTTTATTGATTGAACACTTGCTTAAGTGTTTGCATGGAAAGGCACAGGGAAGTGCAGGTCTGCTAAAATGGTGAAACAAAGAATGCCTTAAGTTTGGCTGGTAGGCTATCCATTGACAGGCTTGTTTCCATTGGTGTCCTATTGAAAACAATACCAGAGTGACAAAATGTGACTAGGGGGTGCTGCAGTGGAGATTAAAGTAACATTACTAACACAAGTTTTCTGTGCTAAACAGACACACTGATGTGTGTTGTCCAGTATAGGGGCGGCCCCCGGGCTACTGGCTAGACACAATTTCAGGGCCCCCCCTGGGCTGTGCGGTGCATTTGGCGTATTTGTATGCAGTTTTACAGTAATATATTTCACAATGTGCTCTATAAAATCACAGTAAAGAGATGTATAGTCTCAATGTGTTTTACTGGTTAAATGTAAAACCATGGGCCACGGCCCCGTGACTCTCAGGAAAATTGGACCGTGCTAGGGTACTAGGTTTGACCCCTCGAAAAGGGCTCCTGGGGCCCTTCGTTGGCCATTGATGTGTGTCCTCATGTTGTTTAATAATGATCATTTACTTATCCACTTTTCATGCAATGGTCATTGATTCGCAGATAGCTTTACCGTTCAGAAAAGTAGCACCCGCATGCAAATGGCTGCTCAGCCTTGTCATTAAAGGTGTTGTGTTTGTAAGGAACAGCTATGAATAGATGATGGCTTATTTACCATTGATTGTTCTATACAGGTTTTCAATTGAGTTGTAAATCACTCGATAAGAACTCATGCAGAATGGCAGTGGTGGAAAGTAACTTAAGTACTGTAGGCCTATTTTGAGGTATGTACTGTAGCTACTTGAGTACGTTCTACTTTGTATACTTTTACTTTTAACAGAGTATTTCTACATTGCACTATTGATACTTTAAATTAAGTAGGCCTACCACCACTGCAGAATGACGAGTCATCATTGTACTTCTTGTACCCATATGCCTGCCATTTGATGAAAAATGAAGGAGACCAGGTCGATCTGTGAATCCAGATCAGTAAATTTAATAATTTAAATTTAATCAGTAAATGTATATTTGTATTTTCAATCAACCGTTTAACTCAGGGGTGCCCAAAAGGTAGATAGAGATCTACCAGTAGATCACAAAGGCTGTGCACTGTACCTGTAGACCACATGACAAATATATATCTATCACTTGAATTAAAAGAGTTCATGCCTGTTAGCTCAAACCCAGTAATGCAATAGGCTACTGTGTTTTCAAGAGTTTTGCGCACAAACGTCAGTATAGGCCTATAAAGCATTATAAAGTTACAAGAAAACTACTTATTCCATTTATCCCCTTCTTCCAATTAAGTGTGTCTTATGAAACTTGAAACTATTTCCAGCAAAGGGATAATTATTTAGCTGAAGATCTTTAACTGGTCATTTTGAAAGTAGCTCTCAACTTGTCATGTTCTGCGTTGCATAAGACAAACACACACAATGGGAAATGGAGGGGGGAAATGTAGGCTAATTGGTCGTTTTTGTTTTCTGTTTATTTGTTTGTGTATATCTATAGTCTCCAGAACCTGCTAGTCCTATAGTCAAATTATATGAGTGTCTGGAATGGTCATGTCTTGGGGTGCGTTCACACAGGCAGATATAAAACCATTTCAATGTCAATGTCAATGGAAACCAGCGATATGACGTTGCAAAGATTAGATAGCTGCTCCGATCCACTCACAACCCGTATACCGGTACATATTTGTGTCTGCCCGTGTATGTTTTGGATGAATTGAGTACACGACCGAGGACCAAAGGAAACAAGCAGAAAGTAAGGCATTCTTGGTTTCACCCTGTCCATGAAAACATGTTTGTTTTCCTATATACACTTATTGGGGCAGAAACTCACATGTTAAGACAAAGACAGCATTTCTATCTGCTGTTAGACATTTGTGTGGATATGATCTCTGGTTTTTAGGTTGGTTTCAACTAGCTAGTGTTTCACACCTGAGTGGAAATCAATGCACAACTTGCACAAGCCAAAAAACGGTGGCCTGAGTCATAATCTCCTTTTTTATTGAATGATGAATACATTATATTGTGCTTGTTTACATGTCAGTCTGAATATTGATAGGCCTATATAATATAATATATGCATATAGTGACTAGGTGAAGTAGTAAATTATTGAATTGTTGCTGTGATTATGATATCAGAATTGACACAATAATATTCTCATTCTCATTCTGATAGTAGTCAATGCTTTGTTTGGTCAGTATATTAATATAAATTACAGGCCAGTGTGACAATTTTATCAGAGAACTCACAGAGGATAAACAAACTATGAAAATGAACACACAATCTGTATCAATGATTGTTACATAGAGTAGGCTATATACACACTTTTTTTGTGCAAAAAAGTACTTGCCCCACCCCCACTTGAAGGTTAAGCAACCACTTTCCAGTTTCTGTGCATTGTTGCCCCCCCCCCCACACACACACTGATTGGGCCACCAGACACACCCTCTGTGAGTATTTAGCAGGGCTGTGATTGTGTTGGGAGACACTTTCATCTGTGAGAGACAGTTGACAAGAGCTGAACTAATTTATCTTCTGGACTAAGGTCAGACTCAGTATAGTCTAGTCAGGTATCTCGATTTTGCTCACTATTTGCTGACTATAATGGCTAACTATATGGCTTTAGAACAAACGTTGAAGTCCTTGGTCAACAAGCGACTATCTGCCGCGGCTGCTGAAGAGTTACTTGGGATTGTTGGAAGAATTATCACAGAGTTTGAGGACCAAGCTTTACACTCCAAACAAGAGATTGACCGCCAGCGCAGAATTCTGGACATGGTTCTAAAGCCAGACATCAAATTACACAGAGCAGGTTGGTTAAAAAAAACCCACAGTTAATTGTATCCTAACACAGTGTTTAAACTGTGTGGTTTCATTACAGATTGTTTCTTTCTCATTTGATTTGGTGTTTAAATACAGTTGTTTTAATGTAGAGTTGACTTGAATACAACAGTGTTGAACCAGAAAAGGCTCATGGTCTTATATTATAACATCACTGGCATCTCAGATAAAAATCTAAATGTTGGACAAAACAATTAGGTGGTGTAATCACTTTATAGTTCAGACATGTAATGGTTTACTATCATCTTTTGTCTATAGACTTCCACCTTGTGGAGCAGGAGTGGAGCTCCAGTCTGGTCCAGGAGGATCCAGAGCCTCCACAGATAAAAGAGGAACAGGAGGAGCTACTTGGTCCAGAGGATGCTGATGGATCAACACTGACATTACTATCAGTGAGAAGTGAAGGTTATGCTGAAAACAGAGATACAGAGGCTGAGGCTCTGTCTGAGCCTCTAGACATCACCCAAATGAAACACCTGAAACACCTGTCAGGTGGAAACACACTGAAAAAGACACATGCAAAAAGACGTTTTTATGCGAGGACTCTTACAGGGGGGAAAAACTCTACTTGTGGCAAAAGCTTTAATTGTAATGAAACTCTGAAGTCACACATGAGTAGTCATAAAGGGGGGAAGCCATTTAATTGTACAGAGTGTGGTAATGGCTTTGCTTCCATGGTTACTCTGAATAGACACGTGACGATTCATACAGGAGAAAAGCCCTTTAGTTGCACAGATTGTGGCAAAAACTTCCGCCGAAGAGAGGGTCTGACACAACATGCAAGTACTCATACTCGTACTGGAGAAAAATCCTTCGAGTGCTCAGATTGTGGCAAATGCTTTGGTCAAATTGATTATCTGAGAAAACACATGAAGATCCATACAGGGGTCAAATCCTACAGTTGTGTAGTTTGTGACAAATGCTTTCGCAATAATACACACCTGAAGTTACACATGAGGACTCACACTGGGGAAAAACCCTTTAGTTGCAGCGATTGTGGCAAAGGCTTTAGTCAGACGAGTAGTTTGAAGACACATATGAGGATCCATACAGTGAGAAGGTTATCACTTAAACAGTAACAGTAAGAACGTGTTTGAAAGAAGAGAGCTGACACATTGCAATTCATAGACAGGTCATAGGTTACTGTAGTGTTGTGGAATATATAATCTAATATTAGGCAATTTCAGACAGTGTATGTTCAGATGTAAGTAAAAGTATCAATACTGCAATGTAAAACTATAAGTCTTGAATTAAAAATGTACTTGAGTAAACGTATAAAAGTATACTGGCATCAAAATGTATTTAAAGTAACAAAAGTAGAAACTATACACTCGGTATGCAGAATGTTCCATTTCATCTTTTTCATGTACAAATCTTTTGAAAAATAAACGTATACGGCTGAAGCAGTTTAATGTATATGTTTTGTAATAATAATAAAAGTAACTATAGTATAACTCATGCTTTCCAAATAAAGAGATGTTTAGTGGAGTCGAAGTAAAAGTATTGGCAATACTCAAGTAAAGTACAAATACCTCAGAAATGTACTGCAAATCAGGTGTGAAGTGTGAAGAGGAGAGATGTCAATCAATCAATCGTCAATAGAGTATGTCATCAATCATGTATAGAGCATCGCCAGCTCAGTGGCCTTTGTCCGCCCTGAGACTGGGAGGCCGGGGTGTTCGATCATGTTTATTGCTCTGGCCGAGGCTTATACGGGTCTTTAAATGAATACTTTTTTTAAACGTCTATGGGAAAAATGAATGGGAAATTCTTTCTGGTTACCTGTTGTTCTGAAAGGGGGGACGGGGACGGGGGGGACTCTCTCTCTTTCTCTCTCTCTCTCTCCCTCTCTCTCTCTCTCTCTCTCTCTCTCTCTCTCTCTCTGGCTATCTCCTATATTTGACATGTTTTCACTCTCTATAATACATCGTCGTAGGCTCTATAATCTACATATTGTAAATCTGCTATATAGGCCATATATTTCGCCACATTCTTTGCCAAATATGTCCATCGATTGTTGCATCATGTTTGCCTATAATTCCATCGCATGTTTGCATTTCTTTTGGCCGACTGTTTTGCCCTGCCCTATTGTGACGTGTCCAGAATGAATGGGGGGGACGGGGGGACGGGGGGGGGGCGCTGTTGGGGATCCGTGTGGGTTCATTTTAATATTCATGACCCCCCCCCCCTCGTTAAAATGCCTCGCTGGAATCAACCTCATATCCCTCCGCGCTGCAGTTATACTAATCGAGTTTACCATGTCAAGGTGGAGCGGTGCTTAATTCAGCGAGCGCACACTCACGCACACACACACACACACACACACACACACACACACACACACACACACAGACAGACACACACACACACACACACAGACACACACACACACACACACACACACAGACACACACACACACACACACACACACACACACACACACACACACACACAGACAGACACACACACACACACACAGACACACACACACACACACACACACACACAGACACACACACACACACACACACACAGACACACACACACACACACACACACACACACACACACACACACACAGACACACACACACACAGACACACACACACACAGACACACACACAGACACACACACAGACACACACACAGACCCACAGGTTCCCTCATTACTCACCCTGGAAATTAAGGACGGGGAGAGGAGATAATACAACAGCTGCACCAATCAGTGAGAGAGAGAGAGAGAGAGAGAGAGAGAGAGAGAGAGAGAGAGAGACTGCAACAACACAGACGGTGACTGACAGAGACAGATCGAGTGCAGGGATCCAGTGGTGGAAGAATGTTGGATTATAATTAATTTATATTAATCACACGTTTTCAAGTGTTTTAGTCGGGGTGGGGGGGGGGGGTGTCTTTTCGTTTTTTACACTAGATACTGTAGCTAGATAGAGATTAGTTAGATCATGTCATAATTTTATTCATTTATTATGACATTTAGATTGTGTCTCGAAGGTCACGTCATTGACCTTGATGGTCAAGGTTCAATTAAGTCCCCCCTTGAGCAAGCTCGACACTATGAGTTTTTCAATGACTGGGTGGGAGAGGATGACAATAAAGGTGGCGGCCAGAGTTGGAGAGACATGAGGGTGCCTGCGAAATAGAGCGGGATGGTACAAGGATGATGGGAGGGTACAGCGAGGAATCTCACAACAAGATGTGTCTGTCTGTCTGTCTGTCTGTCTGTCTGTCTGTCTGTCTGTCTGTCTGTCTGTCTGTCTGTCTGTACGTATGTACGTACTGTTGTAATCCACCCCACCACAGGGGGTGAAGTATATCAGTAAATATCTGGGGTTGGGCAAGCAAAGAAAGAGAAAACAGAACAAACTGCACTGGTAAAAAAAAATCACTAATAATAATCAAGAGATCAACAATACAGCACCACAGATTTCAGGTGCTCCCGGGAGGTCTTTCCAATCCATAGCCTGGGGGGGCGAAAACTACTGAACACATGGTTCGGAGAGAGGAACAGCCGCATGAGTGAGTGAGTGAGCCAGACAGCGGGGTCATGAAGGGGAAACAAGTCAACACGTATACGTACCTTCACTGGAGACTGAAAGAACCAGGGCGAGGAGGGAAGGTGAGGAGGAGAAGGGAAGGAAGCGAGCACGGGTGCAAAAGAAGTCCAAGAGCAAAGTACAAAGAGCAATGTCGATGTAGAGGCAATGAGCCAGCCCAACCGCGGACTTCAAGGTTTCTTTGTTGGAATAACGTGTTCCACCCGCACGTGCTACGTCCAACCAGGGAAACTCCCCCCTGTCAGGTGTAAAGGAGCAACTTGGACACTCAGGCATGAAGGAAGCATGAGTTAAGTCCGTTGCTCTCCCCAGGTTGGCGGAGGGTGTGTAGAGCCCAGGATCACATTAGATGATTGACACAGGGGTGAAAAATGGGTTACAAAATCGTAAAAAAAAAGGTTTCTTTGTTGTACATTTTGTGTGTATGTACATAATTATGGTACCTTAATAAGAAAGAAATAATAGCCTACTAACTAATACTAAATATGACATTTCATCAGAAATATAAATGTTACACAGTCTCTAAATATATTATATAAAAAAAATGATATTTTGCTCATCATCATGAATAATCAAACACGACATGCAATAGAAGGAAGGTTTATAATAACCCAAAGTGAAAACATCTGTTCTACAGAGCTATATGGTAAAGTGGAATGTAAATTCCATTGCCAGGTTATATTATTCAAGTCAGTATACAAAAGAAGAATTCAAAATGATGGTAAAACTGTGATCTCCTTTTTTTCCTGAAATGAAATGTTGTAAAATTGTAAATTGTTTAACTTTTTGCAGGCAAACTATTTATTGCCTGTTTGTGTATCTGTTGTACGTTGTTGTGTAGGATGTGTATTTGAGCATGACGGAGTATAGGCTCCACTGCACCAAGCGCAATTATGTAAGGGTAATTATCTGTAATTATCGGTAATTATCTGGCTACGTGGTCATTGTCGGCCGAGGTGGTTAAACTCGCTTATTAGAACATGGCTACCTAACATAAATGAATACATTGACCCAAAACACAACAAAAAAAGTATTCCATAAGTTTGCGCTGTGCTGCGTCTGGCCAGCTGCAGGGCTGCAGCACTGTCGGAAAACAATTAGGAAGTGAAGAAGGTCCTGCTTCGTCTATTTCTCGCTCAAATGTTTTCAAGAACATTTTTGAGAGCAATGTTTAGCTGGAAATGACATTGTGTGTGTCACTAAAGTGTGTCTGTGTTTACATGGCTGCCATGTTGGAAACAGCAGTAAATCAAACGGCGGCGCAGCCACGCAGCTGGTGCTCAGAGGGTTTGATTAGGCAGAGGTTCTGTTCATACAGCGGAGCGGAGCGGTCATTATCGACACATGTAACTCACCGCTGAATTCAGCGATTGACCAATCAGACTCAGGCGTTCAAACAAGCCATGCGAGGCTCTAGTGACAGAGCCCAGGAAGGATAGCCATGCTTAGGAAAGTGCTAATGGGGATCCATAATAAAGGGAAAGCAAAGTAATAACTATAGTTAAAGCAAAGTACCTCTCCCCCAAGCTCAGATACTAGCAAACATAGTTACAGATGGATTGACCAGGAGCCACATTATCTCAACCTCACAAAAGAGATTCAGACGTAGAATCCTCAGTTGTTCCAAGAAAATGGCAGGCACTGACTGCATGCGCATCTGGGATTTCCGAGAACAGGGTTATTAGTCTATAGCTGTCACAATTGTGACAGACTAATTTCCTTTTGACTTCCAACATATCACTGGCGTGGCGGGAACAGAGCCACGAACAGCTGTCCGCCCCTCTAGTTCCAACCCACATTTCATGTTGTATAGGCATTTTGCAGTCTAGTCAATGATAATGTAAAGCAGGGGTACAATGAGTCAAACAGTTAAAACACTGGCCAATATGTGCATGTGTGTCATGTCATGTCTGTCTCTCTCTGTGTGTGTGTGTGTGTGTGTGTGTGTGTGTGTGTGTGTGTGTGTGTGTGTGTGTGTGTGTGTGTTTTGTGTCTGTGCATGTATGTGGCTGTGGGGTGCATATCTTTGGTCCTAACAGTCTACTAACAGTCCGGCACCCTACCCTAAACCTAATCCTAACCGTGGTGGTGATGGTGGGAGGAGGTGGGGGGGACAGATCTTTGCCTCTTTTTTGCCTCATTAGCAGACTATATAGCTTAGTAAGTCAGTAGTCTGCAGTAGCTGCATAGTACCGGTTCTAGGCCTTTTGAGGCCCTAGGCAACATATTATACAGAGGCCCCCCCCCCTCCTGCTTTGCCACGCCGGATAAAAATTGTAAATTTGCCATTAAAATGCTTCAATCTGGTGCACTTTGAGATCAAAATTAAGAAGCTAGGTGGGGGCCACATGTGGCCAGTAGCCCATGTAAGGGATACATGAAAAAAAAAAATCTTCTCCCTGTGACGAGGCCCCATCAGTGGTTGAGGCCCTAGGCGACCGCCTAGTTCGCCTATGCCTAGAACCGGCCCTGCTGCGGTCCTACCCCCCCCCATGAGACTTACAAATCCCAAATGTTTATAAACAAATCCCAAATGTTTGTAAACAAATCCCAAATGTTTATAAACAAATCCCAAAATGTTTATAAACCAATCACAAATGTTTATAAACAAATCACAAATGTTTATAAACAAATCACAAATGTTTATAAACAAATACCAAAATGTTTATAAACAAATCCCAAATCCCATGAGACTTGGTCCTACCCCCCCGACCATGAGACTTACTACAGGTCAACTGGAAGTGGTCCTACCCCCCCATGAGACTTACAAATCCCAAATGTTTATAAACAAATCCCAAATGTTTGTAAACAAATCCCAAATGTTTATAAACAAATCCCAAAATGTTTATAAACCAATCACAAATGTTTATAAACAAATCACAAATGTTTATAAACAAATCACAAATGTTTATAAACAAATACCAAAATGTTTATAAACAAATCCCAAATCCCATGAGACTTGGTCCTACCCCCCCGACCATGAGACTTACTACAGGTCAACTGGAAGTGGTCCTACCCCCCCATGAGACTTACAAATCCCAAATGTTTATAAACAAATCCCAAATGTTTGTAAACAAATCCCAAATGTTTATAAACAAATCCCAAAATGTTTATAAACCAATCACAAATGTTTATAAACAAATCACAAATGTTTATAAACAAATCACAAATGTTTATAAACAAATACCAAAATGTTTATAAACAAATCCCAAATCCCATGAGACTTGGTCCTACCCCCCCGACCATGAGACTTACTACAGGTCAACTGGAAGTGGTCCTACCCCCCCCATGAGACTTACAAATCCCAAATGTTTATAAACAAATCTCAAATGTTTGTAAACAAATCCCAAATGTTTATAAACAAATCCCATTTTTTTTATAAACAAATCACAAATGTTTATAAACAAATCACAAATGTTTATAAACAAATCACAAATGTTTATAAACAAATCCCAAATCCCATGAGACTTGGGGCCTATTTCACGAATCTTGGATTAACTAATCCAGGATATAGGCCAAAGCGAGGCTTTTTAAATCCTGATCTTTAAAGCCTGGTTTATTCCGTTCCACTAAAGCCAAGCGAGGCTCAGAATTGATGGATTTGGCGAGCCGGGCTCAGCAAGCCTCGCTTACAAGCGCGTGCACGCATTCCTTGAAAAGCCATGATGCCGATCATAGATTTCTTGAGCGAGACCAATCATGAGCGAGGCGAGCAAATCTGCAGGGAGAGCTGCGGCTTTCACCGATGAGGAGCAAGAAAATCTATGATATACTAAGAGGAAGCCAACGAAATAATAAAAAAAGGGAAATACAAGCGCCATTAACAAGGCGAGGGAGAGAGCGTGGCAAAATATTGCCGACAGATTGAACACGTAAATTGTAAAGCATATTATATATATAGGCCTATAGTCGAAGTCCATAAATATATAATTCAGTGAACCTATAGCCCCGAGTTGTGGAGGGTGAGCTATAGTTCCAAACGAGCTTAAACTTTAAGGGCACTTTCTCGAAATAGCGCACTGAGCTCATTTGTGCAATGCAAACGACAAACGAATAGGCGAGTGCGCTCCGGATTCGGTACGGTATGGAATTATATCCTACTAATCTACATGTATTATGCGCCATGAAATGTTACATTACATTAAGAATGTCTGTCTATCTGTCTGCATGCACTGTAGTGTCACGATTGCATGGCATGGCAATACCGATTTTTCAGAATGTATTATTCCATCATAATTTGAGCCTATAAATGTCTCAAATTTGAAAGCACTATATTTCTAAAACTATGAAACATTTCAAAGATTCCTTTTCAGGCACACATGTCCACCGTAGGATGAACCTAAATAGGTTTGAATGGGGTTTCTAGGTGTAAGTATGTAGGACTATGGGTGAAACGTTATAATGGTAATATGTTGTAAAACAATGAGTATTGGTAATATTTAGTGGTTTTCACTTTTACAAAAAAAAAAAAATAATAATAATAATAATTCTTCTTAACCGTGCACTTGCACGACAGCAAACCTATTCATGGGGAACATTCACCAAAAGCAGCTGATCTACAAGCTCACAAGCTGTCATGATGTTGTGCAGCCTATATATTTTGGTTATTTGATTTTATATAGTGCTTAAATTAGTCCTTTAATGCAGACCGATACAAATAAGGCAACATAAACCCATAATAATTAAATAAATCTGGAAAACATCATTGGTTTGTGATCAGTTTGACTGCTTAATGAACAGTAAAGACATCAGGATTAGGTTAAACCTGGCTGTTAGCCTGGTCCGGAGCAGGCTAAGTCCAAAGCATAAGTTCCCATGGTAATTTATGTAGCATCCCTTTCATGAAACCGAATCAAGCCTCAACATATCCAGGTTAACTGGTTAAGTTAATCTGGCAAGATCAACCAGCTTTCATGAAACCGGTTAAGCACTGATCCAGGATATATTAAACCAGGATATGTGTTAAAGCCCGGCTTAATCTCTAATCCAAGTTTTGTGAAATAGGCCCTTGGTCCTACCCCCCCCGACCATGAGACTTACTACAGGTCAACTGGAAGTGGTCCTACCCCCCCCATGAGACTTACAAATCCCAAATGTTTATAAACAAATCCCAAATGTTTGTAAACAAATCCCAAATGTTTATAAACAAATCCCAAAATGTTTATAAACAAATCACAAATGTTTATAAACAATTCACAAATGTTTATAAACAAATCACAAATGTTTATTAACAAATACCAAAATGTTTATAAACAAATCCCAAATCCCATGAGACTTGGTCCTACCCCCCCGACCATGAGACTTACTACAGGTCAACTGGTTAATGTCCCATGTTCTGTCTGAACTTAAACAGTCAAAGCCAAGGAGAATGTTACAATACTAATTCAGCAGAATAAAAAAGGATAGTCTGTCTGTCTGTCTGTCTGTCTGTCTGTCTATCTATTAACATAAAAAACAAATTGATTATAAGCCTATAGATTATATAAAAACAAACATGCTATCATGATGTTCCGGGGGCCCCCAGCTGTGTCCCTATATGTATATGTCCACGCGTCCTCTATAGCACGGATGAGCACGGAAAGCTGCAGCACAATAACGGAACCGGGGCCAGCGTTCCTGCATGGGCGCGTTCCTAGTGGTCTGGATAGTTTTGCAACAAAATACACTCCTTGGGCTAAAAGTATAGCATAGCCACTTGCCCAAAATGTGCCCAAAATGTGCTGACCTCATCACATTTGTCATGATGTCTATGGCCGCGTCTTAAGGAGTGTATTTTGAGCAAAGCTAATGCATGGAATGGATTCAGATTCATGAAAACCCCCTAGCTTGACATGTCACACGCTACCTAAAGCAAAAGGAAAGTTTCTTGACACTTTTTCCTGCCATAGGATGTTAGCTATAGGGTAACAAGAAACGCCTATAAAAAAATGCCCAATACTCTCAGCCGGTCAGCAAGTGGATTCATGAATGTATGTACAGTATATAGACAATATTTTAGGCCAATAAAAAAAAGACTATAGGCCTTTACCAAATCTCCCACCCGTCCACCACGGCTGCCCGGACTATTTAAGATGACCCGGAGATACTGAAACTCTTGTCACACGGTTTACAGTGGAAAGGTTTTTCTCCAGTGTGGCTCTACGCTGGTGTCTCGTTAGCTTAGCTTCATTCATCCCACTGAAAGCCTTGTCACACTGTTTACAATGGAATGGCTTTTCTCCCGTGAGTCCCAATGTCTGATTGTTCCCGGCTGATTGGCAAGAGCTTTCCATTTGCTGACAGTCAGGCATGCAGGGGCGTATAGCATGACCATTTGGTTGCCCTACTCGTAGGATATTTGTGCTGCCCCCCCCCCCCTCTCCCAACGACAGTGCTGCTATTCCTCATCCAGATTGGCTATGTTTTGTTTGTGGGCACTCGTTATTATGCGGCGGAGCCGCAGAGAAATGTGTTATTTTGAGGGTTGGCTTGAGAAGGGGCTTGTCGTCCCTCCATGTTTCAAAGCTGCTACAATAATACCAGTGCCAAAAAAAGCCCACAATAACATCTCTCAATGACTATACCGCCCAGTTGCACTCACCCCCATAATGATGAAGTGCTTTGAGAGGCTAGTGAAGGCTCACATATAGTTTCCAGACTCCCCCCCCCCCCCCCCCCCCCCACATTCGACCCGTTCCAGTTTGCCTATACCGTGCTAAGCGCTCCACAGGAGCCGCTATTGCCTCGGTTCTATACATCGGAGCCTGGCCCATCTAGAGGGTATAAGAACACCAGTGTGCGCATGCTGTTTCTGGATTTCAGTTCAGCATTTAACACTAGCAACTGGTCGACAAACTGTTTCCCCCTGGGGTCTGGGCACTCCCCTGTGTAACTGGCTGCTGGACTTCCTATAACGAACAGACCTCAATCTGTCCGAGTCGGAAATAACAACTCCAGCGTCATCTCCCTAAGTCCACTGGCTCTCCCCAGGGCTGTGTCCTGAGTCCACTGCTGTTCACCTTGATGACCCATGACTGCTGTGCCAGGTTCAGTACCAACCATAATGGTGAAGTATACGCGGACGACACCACACTTGTGGGCCTCATCAAGGACGACAACGAGACGGCCTATATATACAGGGAAGAAGTGAGACAGCTATAGTGGGCTGGTGCAACACACACACAACCTGGTCCTGAATGTCAACAAGACAAAAGAGGTCATTGTTGACTTCAGAAAGAACCACCACTCCTCATAGAGGACACTGCAGTGGATGTATAGTGAGCAGCACTAAGTTCCTGATGGTCCTCAAACACGTCTCTCTCTCGTGAAGAGAGCCCAGAAACGGCTGTTCTTTCTGCGCCGGATGAGAAGAGCCCAATTAACTCCCCCGCTCCCATCCTCGCTACTTTCTACAGGGGAACTATAGAGAGCATCCTGACAAACTGCATCTCTGTCTGGTCTGGAAGCTGCAATGAAACGGACTGGAAAACAGTACAGAGAGTAGTGAGGACAGCGGACTGCCTTCCATCAAGGACACTGCGCACAACCGCTGTCTGTCTAGGGGGCCAACAACAGCAGGAATCACCCCACCCACCCACCCACACACACACCAGGGACTGTTCACTCTGTTGTCCTTCTGGCAGAAGGTATCGAAGCATTGGAAGTAAAACAGCAAGATTTTCCAAGAGCTTTTTCCCCCAAGCCATCAGACTTTTGAACAAGTGCAATATCCCCTAACCTTTAACCGGCCCCTATATGCTGCTATAAGGACTCGTGTTGTGCAATATCTGTCTCTCAATGAACTAATGGTGCTTTTGAATGTATTTGTTTTTAAGTGGACTTTAATAGATTTTAATAGTATTTTAGCTCTTATTTCGTTCTCTTATCCATTTTATGTGTCTGCTGAATGACAATAAAGCTATCTATCTATCTATCTATCTATCTATCTATCTATCTATCTATCTATCTATCTATCTATCTATCTATCTATCTATCTGTCATTCAAAAAAAAGAATCTCCTCTGGTGAAAAGCTGGAATTTGCGCGATGGCAGTCTCTCAGTCAAATCTGGTCACATATGTGGAATTCCATGTCAGAGACATGCCACAATCATGGGAACCCATCGGCAAAAAAACCCAAACAAAAACAAATCACACCCGTGTGAAGTGAGTGGGCGCTCTTAATCACCGTATACATCATCATGACGTCACATGTCGATTTGCCCAGACACACACATGACGCAGATTCTCCTTTCATTGCCAATTATGGCATTTAATGTTTGTGTATTAAAGCACCGATTTGCTCAGTTAGGACAAAGAGCTTTATAGACCGGACCCCCTACTGTTGTCGGCTATAGAGATCGACGTGTCTCGTAATTCCTTTTTCGGCGAGAGGCGAGCGGGCATGGAGGGACTCGCATGCATGCATTCTGACAGGCAGAGTACAAGCTCACAGCACGCCGGCATTGATCTGCTATTTTCCCACAACGTTTTGACAAACGTTGACGTATTTGACGTTTAGTTTAATGCACTGTGTGGAGGATGAAGGCTTACTCTGTGAGCTTTCCTTAACCGGTTAGGACCGGTGGCATTCTGTCATCTGTGTCATTCACTCATTTTAGATTTGAGCTAAAAAGCATTACTTTGGCTATTTAAAGAAATTGCAGATATACAAGCTCAAAGCCCGTGCTATGAGCTTGTACATCTGCTATTTTTTGAAAAATCGTGAAAATGTGTACAAACCTTTGAATATATATATGTTTGAGTGGTGCAACCACTCCAAGGAACAGCAATGTCCGTGTTGTGTTCACCTATGTGTTCACCTATGTGGCCATGAGCACCAGTATACGACTATGAGTACCAGTAGGGGCGCTGTTGTGCCAGAAACAGAGAGAGAAAGAGAGATATTATTAGTGCTGCACTGTTGCCTGCTAATGACAGAAAGAGAGAGAGGAGAGGAGACGAGGGGGGGGGGGGGAGTTGCACCACTCGGTTCAATAAGAAAATCAACCCTGTGCACTTCTTCCAGCAATGGGCGTTTAGTTGTCACACAGAGAGAAGAAAAGAACATTCACGTCTGTGAAGCCATGGATATTAAAGCAGCCTTCTTCTCCTCGCTGTGTGTGGTTAATTCGACGGAACAAAGTGTAAATATGTGTGGCCTGCATGCAGTGATTATGTGGTGGACCGATTAACTTTACGCAATTAAAATCAACTGAGCTCTCTCTGTTGTAAACGTGTGTATATACATGTGTGTGGGCTCAACATATTAATGCTCCAGGCAGTGTTTCTTCCACTCTGACAATAGCCTGTGTTGTGAACGGCCTAATGATGATTTACTAGTGTGGCTATAGGGTAATTAGCCTGTGTGTGTGTGTGTGTGTGTGTGTGTGTGTGTGTGTGCGTGTGTGTGTATGTGTGTGTGTGCGCGTGCGTGCGTGTGTGCACGCGTGAGAGAGTGTGCACGGTCCACGGTGGAACCAGGTGTCTGCCAGCAGAAAGTAGCCTACTTAATGACTTGTCACTTGTTACACACACGCACACACACACACACACACACACACACACACACACACACACACACACACACACACACACACACACGCACGCTCACGTGCACAGACACACGTAGGCCTACACACAACTTGCTTTTTTCTTTTTTACGGCAACATGATTATCCTGGGAGGTGATGGGGTCGCAGTGGGGCGGGAGCATTTACTAGTTGAGACATCAGAGGTGACATACATGTGAAGTGCTGTTGCACACGGTTTGTGTGTGAGTGAGTGGCAGAAAATGATGCCTCGAGGACAGTGGTGTTGGTGGGGGTTGGGTGTGTGTGTGCGTGTGAGAGAGAGAGAGAGAGAGAGAGAGAGAGAGAGAGAGAGAGAGAGAGAGAGAGAGAGAGAGAGAGAGAGCACACACCCACCCGTGCACACGAAACAAGGTGCGGGAAAACATGATACACTCGTGTGACACAAACTTTGCACAGATTATGAACAGTCGGACTGTTTAGAGACTAGTGACAAATCACTCCCACGTGTGTGTGTGTGTGTGTCAGTGTGTGTGTGTGTGTGTGTGTGCGTGTGTGTGTGTGTTTGTGCGTGCTGTTAAGTGCAAGCAATGTGCCAACGCGGCTGCAGCGAGAGAGTGTATATATGAGCTGGTGTGACAGGGCTAGGATGTCAAACACAATAACAATTGCTCTGCGCGCATTAGCTGTGTCAATCACCGGTGTATTCCTGCACCACACTATAGGCACACTATGGTATATGCTAGAGTGTTGCAGTTATATAGTATAGATGCATTATAGATGGAGTGCCGTGATTGGCTCCCCCAGAGTTAGTGTCGAAAGTGTCCTTGAGCAAGACACTGCAACTCCTAATTGCTCCTGATGTGCTGGTTGGTGGCGCCTTGCATGGTTTCCGTATGAATGTGTGTGTTTGAATGGGTGAATGTAAAATGCACAATCTATGTAAAGCGCCTTGGATAAAGGCGCTATATAAATGCACCATTAGACCCCTTGGTGTGGTTATGTGCAATGATATCTTCCCTTTTGTATTTAGGGTTTCTTTCCTAGAGGCAGTCAAACGTGCCAATGAAAAAATATATATACAGTGATTACAATATCATTCCCTCCCCTAACCCCTCCCCCTTTACCATACAACAGCTTCAGTTCAGGTGGATCACCACCCATCACCCACCACAGGCAAACCAGATGGGTGTATATAGCATTACGCGGAAGCGGGGATGGAACCCGGGGCTCCCACTCGCCAGACCAACACGCAACCTATACCGTGTCAATATAATAGGGCAGAGCCCCGATTGGCAGGGCTGGTGAAGAGAGTCCGCGCACACAGGTTTGCTCCAATGGTGCTTTCTTTTATTTAAAACACCATGATATAAGACACGACGTTTCGGCCACAGCAGGCGGCCTTCGTCAGGTGATAGTAGTTAGTATGTGACGACCACGACCTCCCTTTTATCTGGGTCGTCGCGTCACGTGACTGACGTTGACAGCAGGGTATAGGTCATTTACAAACACCAATGAGTGACAAAAATATGACAATAAGTATGAGTATAACCACCACAAAAAGAAAGTTTAACAGTACAACAGTTTCAAAACAAAAACAACAACAAAAAAAAAGCAGTTAAGAAAACGTACTGGTTTTGAGTTCGTTAACAGACTGATTCAATGTTTTAAATATTGCAATAAATATTTGCAATTTTGTTGCGGGCTGGGTCTTGGCTGGGGGGGGGGGATGGGGGGGGCTACAATCACACCCCCCCCCCCCCCCCCCCCAGTCTTTGAAGCGCGTCCTCGCGCTTCTCACTTCACACCGCGAAGCGCAGCAGCGGTGTGAAGTGCCACCATGAGAAGAAGTGCCACAATGTCCCTCAAGTGCCACGGTGTC
>NC_137880.1:6330568-6390568 GCF_963924005.1 Protomyctophum bolini | reverse complement strand
CATTCTACACACATCACACTATATTCCACTGAACACAAGTTTAAAGACATCATACATTTGCCTTTATACAAATGCCTTCTAAATCCTGACAGTTTTCTGTCAGTCTTCTCAAACATTTTCATGTCAAGGACCCCCAAAAATATATGTAATTGGCTGCCGATCCCGATCCCCCTGAAAATATGTAGTTTCAGGGACCCCGCGGAAGCAAAGATTTGAGTTAAAAACTCTTCACTCTGAAGGAATAATACATTCAAAGATTTGAGCCACATTTTCAAGATTTTTCAAAAATAGCAGATGTATAAGCTCATACAGTGGTGTTCCATTCCTTACCACCGGCCTGATACCTAGAGGTTCTGAAAGGTACCTTTCAAGAGAAAGGTACCTCTGGAAGCTCATAGCTCATAACCCGAGAATGGGTTAACGAGAATGGGTTAAGACAAATAAACAGTCAATGACGGTCCCCATGGGGAGCCCTTTTCAGGGCCTCAAACCCCCTGAGAGCCCCTGGGCCACGGCCCCATGCAGCGGCCCCATTTGGCCCTGCTGAACATCCTCACTGTATACTATATCAGCACCTCCACTCTTTTCCTCTTTTCTTCTCTCTCCCCTTTTTTAAAATGTATTATTATTATTTATTTGTATATTTTTTTTCCTCTTTCTCTAGTATTGTCTCTGCACCGGGGAAGAGTGGGTGGGTATAGTGGGTGGTGGACGGGTGGCACATGAGAGGTATTATTATAAAAGGAGAAAAAAAAGAGTTCACCTGAAGAGCGAACATGTCAGCATTTGCACACTTTTACAGTAATTAAGCACATGTACACCATGTCGTGGGAGGAAACCTCATAACCCATTCTTGCTTTCAGAGCCCCTTGGAAGCATGGCAGTTTCCCCAGCTTTGTGGATGTAGAAGAGCAAAGGGTGAGCAACCCCCTGACAGCCTGACTAATATATATGTGATTAAACGTGCAACTTGGCTGGAATGGTCCAGTAGTATACAGACAGAATAAAGGGAAGATAGCTCATTATAGTAAGTACCATTACCTTCCTGGGTACTGAAAGACCCACCTCAGACATCAGCAATTATGGATGAAAATCACCTGTGTTCTAGGGTTACTGTTGTATGTGTAAAACACTTTGAATGGCCTTCATTTGTTGTTGAAATGGTGCTATACAAATAAACTCGCCTCGGCCTTGCCTTTTCTGCCGCCCTGCAGTGAAACGAGGGCTGCCTCTGCGTGTGACATTCAAATGAAAGACAGAAACCAACCATTCATTCACCAACATGGCTTTTCAATGCAAAACTGTGTTCCTGACATTAAAGGGACACTTCACCCTTTTTGCAAAAAAATATATGTTAATGACGTTTAGAAGCTTTAGATCACTTTCCTGGGGGTATTTATGTGTGTAATATGTGGTTTTAGATATTTTAGATTGTAGCAGTGAGCCTGTTGTCTCTGATGTCATGGACACTGGTCTCACTACCTTCCTGGACTACAATTCCCATAATTCTTTGGTGCACTCACTGCACTGCTCCTCCTTGTGGATAGGTGGGAGAGCTGTCTTACTGAGACAACATGTAGTCCAGGAAGGAAGTGAGCCCAGTGTCCATGACATCAGAGACAACAGGCTCACTGCTACAATCTAAAATATCTAAAACCACATATTACACACATAAAGACCCCCAGGAAAGTGTTCTAAAGCTTCTAAACGTCATTAACATATATTTTTTTGCAAAAAGGGTGAAGTGTCCCTTTAACATGATTGAACTGAAGCAAGCTATAGTCTCCATTATCATCGATGACGCCACACAACCACTAACGGGCTATAAACCGGGCATGTGTGCGTTTGACGTATGTAAGAGCGCACAAAGTATATGCGTTGCGAAATGCGCCCCGGCTACACCAGATCTGTGGCGTGCGGCAGATTTGTGCGCGGGACCTTCCGGGAGGATATATAGGTAGATACGCGCGCATGGGGGGCATACACATGTCAAAAAAGAACCGATCCTATTTTTAGAGCACGCGTAGGATGGCCCGCCGGTATCCGTGCGTCTGGTGTAGCTGGTATCATTGATAATATGTATTTGTCCTATCCAAACGCACTGTACGCGCGCAGTAAACGCATACGCAACGCGCGCAAAATTGCCTGGTGTAGCTTGGCCGTAAATTGAAATATATTTATTCTACACGCACGCACGCACGCACGCACACACACACACACACACACACACACACACCCCCCCATTCTTTCGGTTATAGAGTTTCGTCATATTTATGAATCATGAAATGGAAATAAGACGTCATGGCGACGGGAGAAGTAATCGTGATTATGCAAACGCTAATTGGCTGTATAACGCAGCGGGCGCAGCGACAGAGTAGTGTACGAGTACGGTGACTGTGCTGAGTACAGTACTTATACGTATACAGTAGATGTACTTATAGTTACTTTCCACCCACTGGTTGGTTTATGTTCCACAGACACAGGGCATTTTTAGACGGGAGCCGCAGGAGGACGTGCTGTTTTCCTCCATGCCGCGTTGGGACAGAGTGATACGAGGCTGGGTGAAGGCACACCTAAACCTAACCTTAACCCATGTCTAACAAATGACTAGTCTAAACTAAGTATGCACCCCAAGATGGGCCCTGGTGTGTGTGTATGCATGCCCAGCTCGAGATGACGGAGCTGTAGGTATAAGGGCCCTATTTTGCGTGTCACTTAAGCCCTTTAACCCATTTCTGACCTGAGATCAGATTCATACGAGGTTTCTACTGTGGACACACGCTGGGGTTAAGGGATTCATTACCAGGTCTTTAACACTTAAGTCTTAACTAAACTCGTCCACTTGTTCCCGGACGGTTTAGCATAATGCTAAAGGGGTTTATATATTTTTGCTCTGCTTTCTGGTGATTTTTTTGGCAAAAACAAGCCACATTCAACTGCACATAACTATGTCAATCCAGTGGGTGGATTGTTGTGGAAAACCACAGGTCTTCAAAGGTTAGTAAAAAAAATTCGAAATCACTGGCAAAGGGCAGCTATAGACTATGTTGTGTAACTCTGGCAGTTAATGAGTTTCCAACATTCGTCATTTTATTTGATCAGAATTGAGAAATGAAAAGAAAGCCGTTGTTGTTGTTGTTGTGTGGCGGGGGGGGGGGAATTAAAAGATTTCAGTGCACTGTGCCTACACATGTCGCGACCGCAGGTCGCGACATGTGTAGGCACAATGCAAGGAATAAATGCATTCGCCATGTATCCGAAGGAAGTCTGATCCAATCACTTTTAGATTTCTCCAGTTTAATCCTGAGTTTAAGTTTTTTAGTGTTCAAGATCTAATTTTAGGCATGTTTAAGCCTCGAGGAAAATCCGTGTTGAGGTTCTTAATCCACTGTTTTTCATTAAAACGTCTTTGTCCTACTGTCCAGTTAGGATTGTGTTGAAGTCCAGCGCATTTTAGAGCTCCAATGCCGTGCGCCATAAAATGTTGCACCAATCTTGTGGTTGTCTTTTTGGCATTGTTAATATTGTATCTGTGTCGTCCCAGCCTAGTACCTATTGTTTTACCTGTCTCTCCGACATATTGTAAACCACATTTTTCACATGTGATTAAATAAATGCAGTTGCTGGTTCTGGCTGTTATTTGTTGTTTAATCTCCAAGACGCGTTTTGTGGTTCTATTTTTTACTAATTGTTTGGGTTTGAAGTATTCTGGTCCCTGGCGTGCTGGTGTGTTGATTTCTTTTAGTTTGCTGTGTACTAGATAATCTTTAAGGTTTTTATTTTTTCTGTAGGCCGATATAATTTTATAATCTTTTAGAAGATCGTCTGTTCGGTTCTCAAAATTCCTTTTTATTCTGTTGTTGGCTAGTGTGCTCTGTGTTGAATAACTGGTTATCAGGGCCAATTTGGGGCCTGTATCTCGCACTTTTATTTCTAAGAAGGTTTTTTGGGCTTTCCGGAGGAAGGTCCTAGTGTATCCTCTTAGTCTGAGGGCATTAAATAGAGTTTTACAAGCTATTTTGAAATCACTTCTTTGCGTGCAAATCCTATGGAATCTTAGTAGTTGTGATTTGACTATTCCTGTGTAGGAGTGTGTCGGGTGGAATGACGTTTTGTGTAATAGGGCGTGAGTGTCTGTTTCTTTAAAGAATACTTTTAAGTCTAGTTTCCCATTTGTGTTAAAGTTTGGGCCCTTGAAGATTGTTACATCAAGAAAGTCAATCCTTTCTGTGTGTGTCACATATTTTATCGTTATGGATCTATGATGGCTATTTAAAACATCAATAAATTCCTGGAATTCTTCTTGGCTATGTTCCCATATTCCAAATATATCATCTAGAAATCTATAGTAATGTGTCGGTTTAAGTCTGCATTTTTCTAGTGCGGTCTGTTCCCATATGCTCATGTAAATGTTTGCATAAGATGGTGCAAATCTCTTTCCCATGGCCGTGCCTTTGATTTGTAAATAGAATTTGTTGTTAAAGGAAAAATCATTCTGGGTTAGATTTAAGTCTAGTAATTGGAGTATTTCCTCCTCTGGTCGACTTGTGTCTGGGTATTTACTAAAGACTTCTCTGACTGCTTGGAGTCCTGATTCTGTTTCAATGTTTGTGTAGAGGCTGTCTATATCTATTGAAAATAGAAGGGCCTCCTTTCCTACTTTAATAGCTTTAATTTTGTCCACAAAATCGTAAGTGTCTTTTATAAAACTGGGGTGTTTTATCGACAGTGGGTTCAGGAAATATTCAATAAACTCTGCTGTCTGATACGTCTCGCTGCCACAGTCCGACACAATTGGTCTCCCGGGTGGAATTTCATATGGTATTGTCCATGAATCCGGGCTTTTGTGTATTTTTGGTAAAAGATAAAATATCCTAGCCCGTGGGCTATCCTGTCCTATTAAGTATTGGTGTTGTTTGGCGTTTATGTGCCTTTTGTCCTTAAGACTGTTTATGATGGCTATGGCCTTCGTAGCTGTCTGCATGTAAATGGGTTGGTCTAATTGCCTATAATGGTCCTGATTGTTGAGCTGTCTCTCACCTTCTAAAAGGTATTGATGTCTATCCATAATGACTATGCAGGAGCCTTTGTCTGCTGGTTTGATAATGATTTGTTTGTTGTTGATTAGTTCCCTAAGTGCCCTGGTTTGTTCTATTGTGAGATTATCTTTTTCCTTAATGTGTCCTGGTATGCGTGTTACCGTATTCATGTCCTTCTGCATCAGTCGTTTAAGACTGCTTGGGATTAAATTCTCAGACGGTTCCCAGCTTGATTTTGGTCGAAAAGGCAGTATCTCCGTTCCTTGGTCCATTCCAAAGTGTGTAGCTAGTTTCAATCTGCGGTGATACTGAGAAAGGTCTTTCTTTAACCTGTTGGTTTGTTGTTTATAGATATCCAGTGTCGGGACAAAGGAAAGTCCCTTTTCCAGCAGTTCGGTCTGGTGTTGATCTGGCTGGAAGTAATGGGACAGATTAATTATGTTTGACTTGCCCCCCCTCCTTTCTGGGTTTATGGGGTCTATAAGTTTAAACTAGTAAGCCAATTTACAAGCATTGCTTTGCCTGTCTCTGTTGTCCAATGTACGTTATCAGGAACCACTTTAAACTCCCTGTCATCCAATTTAGGGAGGTAATTATAGGTAATAATATTGCGATTTAGCTCTCTCATGTTATCCTTATCCTTTATTGAGAAATTAGTTGAGTAGTTGACTAAAGGGACATGGATACTTGCAGTTGGGAATGCGTTCTGTGCTGCTGCGATGGCCTCTCTCAATGCCCTCTGCGCTTGTTTTGGAGCGTGGCCTCTCTCGTTTATCCCAACCGACAGGATGCAATAGGCTACAGTGGTGTTGCTCGGTATCCTCTCTAGTAGGGCCTTCGTATGTTGGAAGCCCATTCCTGGGTAGCAATCCACTTGCAGATCTGGTCGTGTCAGAGATGGAAGTTGGCTCATGTTTGAGTCTCCTATGATGAGGATGCTTTTCTTTGGGTATAGTCTCCAACGTTGGTTCTTCTTCCCGGTGTTGATGTGTTTGTAGACTTCCCCTGGGGTCCTTGGCTCGTCTATTTCTGGTTCATCTGATTCCTTTTCTCGGTTCTCTCCTGGGTCTGTCCTGGTCCTCCTAGGGGCTGCTTCTGTGTCCTGGGTCCGGTCCTGTGTAGTCTTCTTCTTTGTTGGTTCCGTCCTGTTGTGGTCAGTCCTCTGGGGTTTTGGCGTGCCATTTGGATTGGCTCTCCTACTTCGTGTTTGCCTCTGTGGTGGGCTCTTCTGTGGTGGTAGGGTCAGGGAGGGGAACTCTACTTCCGATAGATCCGTTCTAGGGGGGACCTGTACTATGGTTGGTAGTATTGTCTTGGAAATAAGTATGGTGGGGAACATGGGGGGGGTCGAGGTCAGAGAGGGTGGGGAGAGGGGGGCAGTGGATACACAAGGGGGGGGGGGTTTTGGAGAACGATGGGGAGTGGACACAGGTATATCAGGATCAGAGGAAGGAGGAGGAGGGGGGGGTGGGGGTAAAGTGGGAATAGGCAGAGAGACAGTAGTAGGAGGGGGAGGGGTAGAAATGACAGTTCTATTTGATCTGAGCTGTGTGATCATAAGTTGAGCTTTGTTTATCTCCAAATGTGTTAGTCTTTTCCCTAAGTTTTTTCTAGCCCATCTGATTGCTATGGTAAAGGCTTTTTTCTCCTCGTCCTCTGTTAAGTTATCTGTTAACTCTTGTTTGGTTGTGTTTAAGACTGTGGTGTAGTGTTCTTCTAAGGCTAAGATGGTTGTGTGACACCAGTGTCTGGATATCCCTTCGAGTAATAGGGTGGTTTTAGCCGTTGGTAGAGCTGGTTTTATCAAATTTATGAGTTCAAGGGTTTTCCTTGCTATACTCGCTGGTGGTCTGCTAGAAGAATTTACATTCTGCAGATGATGTGTACTTACGGTGGGATCCTATTAGTTTCCGCCTCAATCTCAAAATGACATTGCTGGGTACCTATGGGTATTTATGTTAGACACACCCACAGACACACCCCCAGATTCTCAGCCACACCCACAGGTTTATTTTAATATGTGGAGTGGCTATTCAACCACCAGGTGGCGTCGGCCCATGATGAGCAGAGCTGCATGCACTGAGTATTAATATGTAGCTTCTAGCAATATGCAGTAAATTTGTACTGTAAACTAAAGTAGCAATACTGTAATATTGAAATACATTAAAATGCATACTGTTACAAGTAATATTTATTTGAGTAAGCGGTTAGGGTCCATTTGGTTCCATTTCTACACTCTAAAGTTAAATTATCATTGATGTTACAATATAAATATTGGGGGTCCCAGAGATATAAATGCCATTAAATGGGGGTCCATACTCCATAGACTAATGCATGTCAAACTGGGGGTCCTTGAAATTAAACGGGTTGAGAGTCACTGCTATAAAAACCTTCTCTTATGGGGGTCCCTGGCATATCTTTTTAAATGGGGGGTCCCTGGCATATCTCTTCAAATGGGGGTCCCTGACATATCTCTTCAAATGGGGGTCCCTGGCATATCTCTTCAAATGGGGGGTCCCTGGCATATCTTTTCAAATGGGGGGTCCCTGGCATATCTCCCCAAACGGGGGTCCCTGGCACACCCCCCCAAATGGGGGGTCCCCGGCAGACCCCTCCGAATGGGGGTCCCTGGCACACCCCCCCAAATGGGGGTCCCCAGCACACCCCCCCAAATGGGGGTCCCTGGCACATCCCCCCAAATGGGGGGTCCCTGGCACATCCCCCCAAACGGGGGTCCCCGGCACATCCCCTCAAATGGGGGGGTCCCCGGCACATCCCCCCAAATGGGGGTCCCCGGCACACCTCCCCAAATGGGGGTCCCCGTCACATCTCCCTCGCTCTCTCTCCCCCCCTCTCTCTCTCTCTAAATTCAATTCAAATTTAAAGTTCAAATTCCATGGTTACCTTTCAATTTGCAATACTTTTTTCCTTTTACACAAGCCTGCCTGCCTGCCTGTCTGTCTGTGGCCTGCCATGCCCTGCAGCTCACGCACAGAGCTACTGTAGAACGCAGTGGTTCCCAAAGTGAAAGAAAGAGTGGCAGCCATTAAACACAGACGTTTAAACATTAGTTTGTTTTAGACTACTTAACAATTGTTTGTGCAACCACTTTCCATTTAAAAATATACGTTTATTGAACTTATTGAACTTAAGGGTGACAGAGCAAAGTCCTCCCTCTCTCTCCCCTCTCTTTCCCCCTGGTTTTGAGTAGATCTGTTCCAGTGTGTGAGATAGCTTTCTTTTTGTTTTCTTATGATTTGGTGTAGCAAATTCAGATTTAAGCTCAGTCTTTGAACAATCTGTTCTGAGGACCCCCTGTTTTTTTCATATGCCATCTGAATTAGTTAAAAGCAGGCTCTGTACCCAAACATGCCTGTATTTAGCCTGTCCTGTGCTGATTAAAAATGCTAGTCTGTTGCAATCTGACAGTTTTTAGTAGTATTTGACCGTCTCTCCCCAGAGTCCCCACAGTGTCTAGCCAAACAGGTTATGTTAAATGTATACAGTACTACTACAGAGGCTACAGAGAGAGAGAGAGTGATTTTTTTTTTAGGGTTTTCAGGAAGAAAAGAAAAACCGATAGGCCTATTTCTTTTTTAATAGGATTAAACCTTAGACTTGTTTTATTACTCTTAAACAGATACAGGCTTTGAGAAAGCATATTCAAAGAGCCTATAGTGACAATCAGGGGTAAATATAAACTGTTACTGACTTACTCCTGATGACATCACAAAACCATTGAAAAAATCCTATTTTGGCATGCATGGTAAACCTATTAATTTAAGTTTTTATATTTAAATGATATTAAGAAAGTCACTCACCATTCCACAGTGGTGGAAAGTAAGTGCATTTACCTAAGTACTGTACAATTTTGAGGCATTTGTACTTTACTTTAGTATTCATGAATTCCAATACTTCTACTTCTACTCCACTACATCTCAGAGGCAAAAACTGTACTTGTACGCCAAAAAAATGCATTAACCACTTCCTCAGTATAGCGGATCTACAAGCTCACAATATGTCGTGATGTGCCACATTATGAGCTTGTAGATCATGCAAAGTAGGCTATAGTGCTGGTTTGCAATAGTAACTAAAGTTTTAAAATCTGTGTTTTGTAGGCTACTATACAATTGTATGTATAAGTACAGAACAAAGAAGGTTTGTTTTTGCCATCTTTGTTGAAGAGGCTGAGCAATTATGTTTTAGTTTATTTTAAGCCAGTGTAAAAAAATTGTTGGCTAAGACTAGATAGTTTAATTGCCTAGGCAGGCCTAAAGTTCAATGGATTGTTAAGCTTAAATCTGAATTTGCTACTAAAAGTAACACTAAGAGGTGCCTGCATGGTGGGGGTGGGGAAATGTTTTCAGTGGTGAGAACTGAACACAGCAAGTCTCCAGTCGAGAGAGAGAGAGAGAGGGAGAGAGAGATAATTTGCCTAAAACATTTGTACTTTTTACACCACTGAAGAATAAGTACATTACATTTGTGTAAAGTTCTACAATAAGCATTAGTGAAAGTCTTTTTACTTTTTTGCTTGAAAAGGAACCTTGTTCATCTCTCTCTCTCTCTTTCTGGACAAAGGATAGATACTGAAAAGGCCTGGGAGCAGATCTCGTATCTTCACACCTCACAGACCGGGCATATAAACTAATGCATGTCAAACTGGGGGGACTGTTTCAAATGTTTTCCAAATGGGAGAGGTACGTGTTTGTCTGTGTGACACTGTTGTGCTGTGCCTGGCTGTCAGTGCCGCTCCTCACATGCAAATTAATTTTGAGCAGAGCGCTGTGGGTCTGAGTTTGAGAATAGACCCCATCGTCCAAGGGTGTGTGTGTGCGCGTGTGTGGTGGGGGGTGGTATCTTAGCAACACTGAATGATCTGTCCCATTGGTCGTGTGCTCGTATCATGAGCCAATGGCTGCAGCTCTGAGCTTCCCAGACCCAGGTTCACAACTCATCTACACTACACATGCCGTAAAGTAAACTGACAGCCACAGGGCTGCTACCATCCCTAGTCAAAAAGTCCAATAGGATTCCGATAGAAAAAAGACAAAAGACAAATGCAAGCAAGCACATTGGTAGGTTTTTGAGATTCATTCTTTAGATGCTAAATGAAAAATAGGAACCAGGGTGAAATGTACTTCATGTCAAACTGTAGGTGCTTTCCTGTGCTCCCCCCCCCCCTGCATACCGTTCATAAAGTATTAAATCAATCAACATGAACCCTAACATTAGGTTGTTTGTTTTGAATATATCATTAGTTTCCACTTTCCATTTAGTTTAGTTTTTTATTGTAATATGGGGTATATAACTGATTGATTAATTGACTCGGTTATTTAACAGTTTGCAATAAACAAGCACAGAAAGTACATCTTGGTGGTGTGTAGCGAATCTTGTGGACCAGACCCATTGCAAGATGCTGTACTCTGTTGTCAACCCTAAGCCCTTCCAGTCTTTCAAAGTGTGGAGGTGTTAGTTGGATTCGGGGGTTGAGACCAAGTAGTAGCCTGACCAGCTTATTAGCATGTCTAAAGAGACACTTGAAGCTGGAGATCCTAGTGAGTTTGCACCTTATTACAGAGAAGATAGAGCAAAGGTTTTCAACAGGAAAATAATTACAAGATATATTGTGCCAGTTCAATTCTTGTTGGGAGCGTACATATGTTCCCCAGGTTCTATGTTCCCCACCATGCAAAAAAGGTTCTTTGTTGAATATTTTGTTTTACATTCTGTAATAATTCAGTTTGGCTGATTATTCCAATGAAATGGATTTAGTTGTAAAAGGAGCTGGCTAAACAGACTGTGTTATTTAGTGGGTGGAAGGGGCACATTTTGACGATTTATAATAATAATATAATTGTCTAAGTGGTTATAAAGCTATATAAAGTGACACAGATTGCGCTCCCGTCGGTCTTAATGGATTAAGCAATGTGGAATCGATAAACCTCGCACCACATCCTGCCTGCTTCCACTTTTTAACCAACTAATGATCAACTTTGTATATGAAACCCAAACAAAAGCAATGCATCCTAATACTTTGTTATCCTTCCATCTCCTCACCAGAGTTGGGTGTAACGTTTTTTTGTGATATATCCTACAGTGCTTGTGTCATAATGTCATTTACGTCGTCTCGGTATTAAAATCTCCGCAGCACTTTTCCGCTGCACAGCAAGCTCCCAGTCTCCCACTATCACAGAGACAGAGCAGGCGTTGGGGTGTTGCCATGTCCGCTTATTACAAGCGACTTTGGGCTTGTTTTATGATAGCCCAGTCAGGCTTCTTTTGGGCTTGTTTTCATAGACATGGCTGCTTGTTTCTCTTCTAAAACCTGGCAACACTGCCAATGGGAGGGTCTGTTTGTTTGTTGTAGAACGTGTGCTCTCACAATCACTAGTTAGTTAATGCAGAGATAAATAAGCCAAATATGCCGAAATGAAAAACTACATTTAATGAGCAATGGAGCTCATCAAGAAAGGGATCCTAAAGCACTGTGAACATAATTATAGGCTACTGATTTATCTCAGTCTCATTATTTTATTTGAATATATATTGTTGGGAAAGTTAATATTTGCCTAGAACCACGTGGTACAGTGGTTTTCAACCATTTTCATATCAAGGTCCAGTATGTAGCCTATTCTGCATTTTAGCCATGGACCACCATTTGATGAGATTTGGCCTCACAGACCCCAAACTAAATATTATGTTGTTGTGTGGCAGTTCAGTGCAAATTATTTGACAATGCATCTCAGGTGATTTTAATATTCAGATTAAAGAGACACGCCAGGGACCCCCCACCCGAAGAGACACGACAGGGACCCCCACCCGAAGAGACACGCCAGGGACCCCCCCTCCATACTCCATAGACTAATGGCTATAGCTGTAAAAACCTTCTCTTATGGGGGTCCCTGGCATATCCTCTCAAATGGGGGTCCCTGGCACATCCCCCCAAATGGGGGTCCCCGGCACATCCCCCCAAACGGGGGTCCCTGGCACATCCCTTCAAATTTTCATTAAATTTGCAAGCTGTATAGTTGGGTGGGGGGGTGTTAAGGATTCAAATTAAAAAAGGGCTAAAGTAGCAGATCTACAAGCTCAAAATAATCAATAATCATCAAGACAATATTCAGATTAAAGAGATATGCCAGGGACCCCCACCCGAAGAGACACGCCAGGGACCCCCCACCTGAAGAGACACGCCAGGGACCCCCACCCGAAGAGACACGCCAGGGACCCCCCCTCCATACTCCATAGATAGACTAATGCATGTCAAAATGGGGGTCCTTGAAATTAAACGGGTTGAGAGTCACTGCTGTAAAAACCTTCTCTTATGGGGTCCCTGGCATATCCTCTCAAATGGGGGGTCTCTGGCACATCCCTTCAAATTTTCATTAAATTTGCAAGCTGAATACTGCACTGGCCTCTGTCCTACTGCCCTACTGCCACCTACTGTCTGTTTATTATATTACACAGTAGGTGAAAAGAAAACACTAAACCACACCCATCAGAGGTGTGACTTCCATAGGTACCCAGGTACTTTTAAATACCTAGAGGTAACTATGGGTACTGGGCTGGCATAAACGAAAGGAACCCCACTGTATGATCAATTTGTTCATGGTTCTGATGGCTTTTAAGAAGTCACCTCTTTCTGTGTGGTGTGTGTGTGTGTAGGTATGTGTGTTGTATCTTACGGGACCCGATCGGGTCTGGTGTTGAGGTCTCTCTCCGGCTCTTGGGTGAGGTACTGACTGCTGGTTTTGCTGTCTCTTGTTCAACCAAGGTTGGTTCTGTCTCCGGAGGACCTGTGGTCTGTGGTCAGGCCGTTGGTTGTGTGGAATTCCCTGTGACTGGTGGGGAGATCTCTGTCTGGGTCTGTTCTTCAACCAGGGCTCCTCCAGTCTAGGGTGGAATTCTCGCCTGTCTTCCGGCGGTATGGTGTTGATTCTCTCCTGGTGATATGGCTGGTTTCCAGCCCATCGTCCCGGTGGAGGGTCTCGTCGGTGTGGCCCGTCCTCAGGCCATGTAACTTCCGTGGTTCTGCGGTGGTCTCTCCATTGGTTCTTCTGATGCATGCTATAGCTATTTCGGACTGGTATGGTCCTTCTTCAGGCAGGATTCTGTTAGAAGAATGATTAGTTGTGCTGAAACCCTGGTTTATATGTGTTCCTAATGGTGGGCGTGACTGATAGTCTTTGGCCAATCAGCTTTGTTTGATAGGTGTGGCTTACTTAGCCATTGTTTCACTCTGTCCAATCAGAATCAATGGGTGTGTGTTCTATTGTTCTGGATTTTTTCAATTGTGGTTTGGTTTTAGTAGAGACCAAATGTCTCTAATGGAGAATCATTAATAATTATAAGAGACTTATCTCCGGTTTCCAGGTACTAGCTCAGGGGGGAATTAAAAGATTTCAGTGCACTGTGCCTACACATGTCGCGACCGCAGGTCGCGACATGTGTAGGCACAATGCAAGGAATAAATGCATTCGCCATGTATCCGAAGGAAGTCTGATCCAATCACTTTTAGATTTCTCCAGTTTAATCCTGAGTTTAAGTTTTTTAGTGTTCAAGATCTAATTTTAGGCATGTTTAAGCCTCGAGGAAAATCCGTGTTGAGGTTCTTAATCCACTGTTTTTCATTAAAACGTCTTTGTCCTACTGTCCAGTTAGGATTGTGTTGAAGTCCAGCGCATTTTAGAGCTCCAATGCCGTGCGCCATAAAATGTTGCACCAATCTTGTGGTTGTCTTTTTGGCATTGTTAATATTGTATCTGTGTCGTCCCAGCCTAGTACCTATTGTTTTACCTTTTTCACATGTGATTAAATAAATGCAGTTGCTGGTTCTGGCTGTTATTTGTTGTTTAATCTCCAAGACGCGTTTTGTGGTTCTATTTTTTACTAATTGTTTGGGTTTGAAGTATTCTGGTCCCTGGCGTGCTGGTGTGTTGATTTCTTTTAGTTTGCTGTGTACTAGATAATCTTTAAGGTTTTTATTTTTTCTGTAGGCCGATATAATTTTATAATCTTTTAGAAGATCGTCTGTTCGGTTCTCAAAATTCCTTTTTATTCTGTTGTTGGCTAGTGTGCTCTGTGTTGAATAACTGGTTATCAGGGCCAATTTGGGGCCTGTATCTCACACTTTTATTTCTAAGAAGGTTTTTTGGGCTTTCCGGAGGAAGGTCCTAGTGTATCCTCTTAGTCTGAGGGCATTAAATAGAGTTTTACAAGCTATTTTGAAATCACTTCTTTGCGTGCAAATCCTATGGAATCTTAGTAGTTGTGATTTGACTATTCCTGTGTAGGAGTGTGTCGGGTGGAATGACGTTTTGTGTAATAGGGCGTGAGTGTCTGTTTCTTTAAAGAATACTTTTAAGTCTAGTTTCCCATTTGTGTTAAAGTTTGGGCCCTTGAAGATTGTTACATCAAGAAAGTCAATCCTTTCTGTGTGTGTCACATATTTTATCGTTATGGATCTATGATGGCTATTTAAAACATCAATAAATTCCTGGAATTCTTCTTGGCTATGTTCCCATATTCCAAATATATCATCTAGAAATCTATAGTAATGTGTCGGTTTAAGTCTGCATTTTTCTAGTGCGGTCTGTTCCCATATGCTCATGTAAATGTTTGCATAAGATGGTGCAAATCTCTTTCCCATGGCCGTGCCTTTGATTTGTAAATAGAATTTGTTGTTAAAGGAAAAATCATTCTGGGTTAGATTTAAGTCTAGTAATTGGAGTATTTCCTCCTCTGGTCGACTTGTGTCTGGGTATTTACTAAAGACTTCTCTGACTGCTTGGAGTCCTGATTCTGTTTCAATGTTTGTGTAGAGGCTGTCTATATCTATTGAAAATAGAAGGGCCTCCTTTCCTACTTTAATAGCTTTAATTTTGTCCACAAAATCGTAAGTGTCTTTTATAAAACTGGGGTGTTTTATCGACAGTGGGTTCAGGAAATATTCAATAAACTCTGCTGTCTGATACGTCTCGCTGCCACAGTCCGACACAATTGGTCTCCCGGGTGGAATTTCATATGGTATTGTCCATGAATCCGGGCTTTTGTGTATTTTTGGTAAAAGATAAAATATCCTAGCCCGTGGGCTATCCTGTCCTATTAAGTATTGGTGTTGTTTGGCGTTTATGTGCCTTTTGTCCTTAAGACTGTTTATGATGGCTATGGCCTTCGTAGCTGTCTGCATGTAAATGGGTTGGTCTAATTGCCTATAATGGTCCTGATTGTTGAGCTGTCTCTCACCTTCTAAAAGGTATTGATGTCTATCCATAATGACTATGCAGGAGCCTTTGTCTGCTGGTTTGATAATGATTTGTTTGTTGTTGATTAGTTCCCTAAGTGCCCTGGTTTGTTCTATTGTGAGATTATCTTTTTCCTTAATGTGTCCTGGTATGCGTGTTACCGTATTCATGTCCTTCTGCATCAGTCGTTTAAGACTGCTTGGGATTAAATTCTCAGACGGTTCCCAGCTTGATTTTGGTCGAAAAGGCAGTATCTCCGTTCCTTGGTCCATTCCAAAGTGTGTAGCTAGTTTCAATCTGCGGTGATACTGAGAAAGGTCTTTCTTTAACCTGTTGGTTTGTTGTTTATAGATATCCAGTGTCGGGACAAAGGAAAGTCCCTTTTCCAGCAGTTCGGTCTGGTGTTGATCTGGCTGGAAGTAATGGGACAGATTAATTATGTTTGACTATGTCAATCCAGTGGGTGGATTGTTGTGGAAAACCACAGGTCTTCAAAGGTTAGTAAAAAAAATTCGAAATCACTGGCAAAGGGCAGCTATAGACTATGTTGTGTAACTCTGGCAGTTAATGAGTTTCCAACATTCGTCATTTTATTTGATCAGAATTGAGAAATGAAAAGAAAGCCGTTGTTGTTGTTGTTGTGTGGCGGGGGGGGGGGCGGAGTCGAGCATGCATATCATTATTTTCTGAAACAACACCACACAAAGCTGGGAGGGCTGCAGGCCGCACCAACGATGCGAGTTCCCGAAAACAAAAATCAAAAGTATAGACGTTGTACGAGGTGTATAAAAATAATACAGATTCCACAACGTCATGACATATATTATTTACCCCGTAAACTGGACGTGTAATTTACAAACAAGCCGTAGAGAGATATATACACTCTCCGGTGTGTAATTATTTTCCTGCCGTGCGAGAGGGGGCAGTTTCAACCGGTCATGGCCGCCGTGTCGAGCCACATGGGACGGACCTGGGAGTGGGAGCTACATGTGTGTCTCTGGAGTCTGGAGTGTGTGTGTGCACTGTGTGGTGTGTGTACACACACACACACACACACACACACACACACACACACACACACACACACACACACGCACACACACGTACACACTGTGACTGCAACACAGTGCTGTGGATGGACAGTGACGCTGAATCTGTCAGATCCGTCAAGTTATATAGAACGAACCGAAGCGTCGAACTTGAGGTGGAGGATCTTTCACCTTCCCGGTTCACCCGCAGATGTGAGTGGATGTATGATGCCTGGAGCACAAAGTCCTCCTACGCGAGCGTGCCGTGTCGCTGGTGTCTGCCTGTATAGCCTCTCTCTCGTTAACATGATTGTTTGCACACTGCACAGTATACGCCATTTACCAACTCTGTGTAAAAGCCTGCCGAACTGCTCAGCCTGGTATTCCTCATGAAGTAACCTAAGTAAATTATGCCAAAACGACCCTCAGTAAAAACGGTGCCAAAACCTAACCCTATACCTAAACTTAGACGCAGTAACTGTAAAACAATGCCAAAGCCTAAACTTAGTTCTAACCTTCATTCTGAGTAAAACAAAATAGAGAATACAAGAACCGCCACACCGAGCGGGGGAAAAGAAGAGGGTGAGATGGATTATGGGCGACGGTACCTGTTACTAGAGGGCATAGCACGGGTCCACCCGGGAACCGAATACCACGAGAGCCGTACCGAGAACCGAGCCGGTTCGGGCCCCAAAGTGTTGACTTTTCCCGTCGGGCATAGGGTCGGATCCATTCCAAATTGCTGCGGGTATACTGGGTCGGATCGTCTGAAATGCGGTTAACTCGAAATTACTCGTGAGGATCCGAGCTTTATATGTTAAAGGGATTGTGACATTAAAAAAAAGGTTTTGGAATTGTTCTTATTTTTTTTAGGTTTTCTAATCTCAATTGCACCCAAAAAACATTAACTTTTAACATTCAGTAGATTTTCTGTGATCTGGGGTTTTCTGGCTCAAACAGGTGCTCTGATTTGCCGGCAGTTTGTGATGTAAGAGCCTGCAAATCCCATATATGTCAATGGGATTTGCCAGCAGATGTCACTGTTTTCACTGTGTTGCCTGTTTTCTTTGTAGCTCAAAAGGCTTCCAAACCCCAAAGAAAACTTCAGACCACAGAAAATCCACTGAATGTTCAAAGTTCAGGTTTTTTGGGTGTCATTAAAACCTAAAAGAAAAAAGAAAAATAAAAATAAATGAAAATTAATGTCATAAAACCTTTAAGCGTGTTGTGCAGTCAAGCACAATTCTCAGCCATTTTGGAATCAGTAATGAAATGCGTGAGTGGCATATTGTTTGCACTCTGGTTCTCTCAGGTTGCACAAAAAAGATAACATTTGCTCGCAGTCTCTTGGCGGTATAATGTCTGGGATACCCTAATACAATAGGGCATCTCTGTAAAAGTGTAAACCAACAAAAAAACAGAAAATGCATGGTAATATAGACTCTTTTCATTTTGTCATTCTGCTTGTTCACGTGCGCCAGGTGTATAGAAAGAGATAAGGCTCGCTCGTATGAAGTTATCTCACGCTAGGGACGTGGCCCCACTGGAATACGAATGGCCTGCAGCTCCTCGTGTAGCATTTCATTCACCAGCGCAATTTCACATTAACCCATTCTGAACGGGAACCCATTTCGGTGTTAGCATCATGTCATGCTTTAGCTATTGAAAAATAGCAGATCTACAAGCTCATAGCTACGAGCTTGTAGGTCTCATAGGATATCACTATGTTTTTGGTTTGAGCCTTATTTCTCTCCACTATCTTCTCTCCATATCTCCCTTTCTTCGTTTATTATACGATCTAAATTAAATTATCCGGTGTCTGTCTGTGCATGAGGATCATTCTGTGTGAAAATCCATCGGCTTGTGGGGTTTTATATAACTACTGATCAATGCATTTTAAAACAAGCTGATCAATTGCTTTTCAGACCCTTTGCCGTCAAAATAAAGGTACATTCATTTTGGGAAGGTAAAAAAAAGGGCTGTGTTTGTTTCCCCTCTCAGCTTAAACACAAATAAATGAGCAGGAACTCAATGATATAAACGATGTCTCGGGGAAAGAGGGTTTTCTTCATGGCTTCAGGGTTATACTCTGGTGATAAAAAGGTAGGTGGCTAGCGCACATCCAGTTCCTGTCTGGTGCTGGACTAAGGTACATACAGTGAAGAGAAGAGAGTCCGCACACAGGTTTGCTCCAAGGTGTTTGCTTTTTATTCAAAACACCATAAATATGACACAACGTTTCGGCCGTGAACGGCCTTCATCAGGTGATAATCGGCAGTATATTTGACAACTCCCTTTTAAACCCAGTCGTCACATCACGTGACTGATGACGACTGCATGGGCAGGTGATTCACTAACACCTGGTGAAACCATGTGGTACTACTAGGTTTCACTCTGGTAAAAAAACCATGTGGTACTTAAAATAATGGAGCTTATAATTAAGCATAATAAAAGTCTTTACAAGAAAGGGGGGGTTTTCAAAGTAGTACTGCTTAATTCTCAAAAGGTGTAAACTGCAGACTTGCAAAAGAAAAGGATTCCAATTAAGGCACACTGTCTTTGACGAGAAATGTGAGCTTGTGACGGGCTATTTTCAAAAGGACCGAAATGGATTGACGTCGTGGTGAACATATGTTTTGTAACAGTAATCTGAATCTATACAAAGTAACGAGTATACCTGGAGGAAAGGTGCAAGGTCAGCCTCTGAGTAGAGCAGAGGTCACTACTCGCGCGCGCGCGAGCACGCACACACACACACACACACACACACACACACACACACACACACACACACACACACACACACACACACAGTCACACACGCCTCTACTCTCAATCATTTCTCCCACTGTGGGTCTCGGGGTCCTTCCGTATAGCTTTTCACAGTTATTATTATCTTACCAACCCCCCTCACCCTGACTCCATCTCTCTCTCTCTCTCTCTCTCTCTCTCTCTCTCTCTCTCTCTCTCTCTCTCTCACTCCCCCTCCCATATGTCGTCTTACGTTGAAGTTGCATTATATGTTCTTGTTATCGGTAAATCTGCCATCATACCTATAAATGCACTATTTACTCACAGAGTAAACGTTGATATTAACACGGGAAACGGAAACATATATTCTTCAAGCGGATAAGCCCACGAGATAAAGACAAGATAACTGATGAATATAAGAGATAGAGATAAGATAAGCGGATAAGCACACAATATAAAGATATAAGATAAGATAGCTGATAAAGATAAGATAAGCTGATAAGCACACAAGATAAAGGACAAGAGGGGTGTATCGTGGTGTGACCATTAGTGCGAGTTCTCTCCCGCGTGGTGTTTTTGAAAGCATAATATAAACATGCAAATGGCTGCCCACTCCGATTGCCTTCGCCGGACCTTTATAGGACATTAACTGAGCCTATATAGCGTTAAAGCCATTTACTTTTTTTGTAGGTTTTTATTTAATCCATTTTGGCCTGACGTCGAAATTTATAACAAAAGCCTTTTGCAAATGTCATTTTTTTCCAGTGGTTCTCAATGCCGTCGACCCCCCGTCTGAAAATATGTCGTTCCAGGGACCTCCGCCCAGAAGCAAAGATTTGAGTTAAAATGTTCA
The DNA here is from genome assembly GCF_963924005.1 of Protomyctophum bolini. Classification (NCBI taxonomy): domain Eukaryota; kingdom Metazoa; phylum Chordata; class Actinopteri; order Myctophiformes; family Myctophidae; genus Protomyctophum; species Protomyctophum bolini. The sequence continues at coordinate 6,370,650 of NC_137880.1, read as the reverse complement.
CTCTGTAATAATATACATTCAAAGATTTGAGGCACATTGTCACAATTCCTCAAAAATAGCAGATCTACAAGTTCATACTATGAACTTGTAGATCTGCTATTTTTCAATAGCTAAAGTATAATGTAACGCTTCAAAAACACCGAAAGGGGTTCCCGCCCAGAATGGGTTAAAGTGCCTTAGAGTGATGCTGAATGCATATTTCATCATCAAAGGGGTGAGAATAAATTAAACTGCTGACCTTTGGAACGGCGATGGAGCGTCCATGGGCTGGTACTATAGGCTACTCCATGGAGTACTGTACATACTGTACTTACTGAACATACTGTCAGACAGCAACACAACGCCTGCTTTGAGGAGGAGGACAAAGTGCTTTATATTTTTTGGCACCGTCTGTGAGAGAGAGAGAGAGAGACTCGCTTTTCAGAGATACAAAATGGGAACTCCATTATGGCCTATAACCCATTTTGGGGGCGGGAACTCCTTTTGGTGTTTTAAACATTATGTTATGCTTTATAGCTATTGAAAAATAGCAGATCTACACAAGCTTGACGCGCTACGAGCTTGTAGGTCTGCTATTTTTTGAAAAATCGTGAAAATGTGGCGCAAATTTGCAATATATATATATATTTGTTAGAACGGACATTTCTAACTCAAATATAATTTTTGGTGTCCTTGACATGAAATATTGAACACCACTGATATAGAAACATAGACCTGTATTTCAGAAAACTGGAGGATTTAGAAGACATTATTTTAAATTTCCACGTCAGGCCTAAATGGGTTAAAACTGATGGAGGGGAAAGGAACTGGTTGGAATAACGTGTTCCTTCCTCCTATAGGGAAACTCTCCCCCCCCCCCCTGTCAGGTGAAAAGAAGCGCTCACTCTTCATTCAGTTCGGTGCTCTCCCCAGGTTGCCAGAGGGGGAGTAACATAGCGAAGGGCCGATTCATACTCCTATATTTTAGAACCGAGAGGACCGGGGAGCCAAAAAATACGTTATCGGTACTGTATATATGTATATAGTTCCATACAGTATATCCCTATAGTTCCGCTCCAGAAATAAGTTGTGAAACGCTGCCTCAAAATTCATAAAATTCATACAAATTCATTCAGATCAATGGTAACCGCTGGGCCAACCAACCAACCCTGCACCACATGCTGAGAGAAAGTTTTGAAGTTTGAAAAACACACATCAATACTATAAGTCCATGTATACACAAAATGCCTCGTTAAAAAGAACACGCATGAAAAGCAGCAGAGAGGCGTGTGCGTGCGTGCGTGCGTGTGTTTTGTGTGTATTGATCCGTTCTGCCTACATAGCCTCCAGCCCCTTTGCATGTTAAACACATGTGTAAATACACACGGAGAATGAATGTATTCCTTCCAGTGTGTGTGTGTGTGCGTGTGCATGTGAGTGTGAGTTTGTGTGTGTGTGTGTGTGTGTTTAGAATCTGATCTCACGTCAGAATGGGTTAATCAGACCAGTGTGTGTCCAGTGGAAAACCTCGTATGAATCTGATCTCAGGTCAGAATGGGTTAACAAAGCCGCACCGCAGAGGGATATACCGATGAGGGTCTGTGCATCAGAGAGACATGGCATGAGACAAAACGAGATAGGATAAACAGAGAGAGAGAGAGAGAGAGAGAGAGAGAGAGAGAGAGAGAGAGACGGAAAGACAATAGAGCGTCGCAGTTCCGCCCCCCCCTCAAGAGACCCGGAAAAGAAATCCCCGTTCCGACTTTTCAGAAAGTATTTATTTAAAGACGTTTACGCCACGGCGGACAAAGCCAACTCTCGTCGTGACAAATCATGACAATAAACACAATGTTTTGGGCCAAACAAAAACGGCACTTTTTTTGTTGTTGTCTTTCTTCTTTGTATAATTATTAGTTTGGTCCAAAATATTGTGTTTGTTGTCATGATTTGTCACGACTCCAGTTGGCTTCGTATACGACGCTTAAAAGGTCTTTAAATAAAGACTTTTTGAAATGTCTACGGGTCGGGACAAATGCATTGGGATTCATTTCCTGGGCCTGGCGTCGTCATGGAAGGGGGCGGGACTGCAACGCTCTATTGAGGCAGCCTAAAAGAGGCAGGTAAGTCTGGTATTAGAGACCGATTGAAAGGTGTGACAACGAATCATTATCCAACACATATAGTTGGACTCATTTATGTTTAAATCCAGACCCACAGAAACGCGCCCAGGGTGCCGGCCCGGTTCCGGTGAGCCGCCCTGTGTACGGAAAGGTTGAGAAATTACAGAGTTACCGTGTGGGGGTCCCCAGCTGGGGGTACTGTACTGTACTGTACTGTACTGTACTTTATGAGCTTGTAGAGGAGCTAGCTGTTTTTTAGTTTTGTTTTTTTCAGTGGGCTGTATCGCCGCACACGTTCAAAGCGGGGAAATCTCTAGCCACAACAAGCCCTACAACAAACCTCTAAATGTCTATAGAACGTCGCAGTCCCACCCCCTCGAGAGACCCGGAAAATATTTCCCGTTCATTTTCCTCATATACATGGTAAGTATTTATTTAAAGACGTTTACGCCGCGGACAAAGTAGTCAGACAGATATTTTGTGAAGCTACTAAGGAAATCGGGATTTTCTGTCTTTTTGAAAGCCAATTCCTTTCGTTGTCCGTCGGTTTCATTTATTCAGTTTTTATTACGTTTTTCTTGGTTTTTCTTTTTCTTTCTATCTTCTAGTGTTTTTATTCGCATATGCTCATTATGTCTATGTATGTGTAATTTGTGAGTTGATTAGTGGTATGCTATCTAGACAACCTGTACACTACTAATAACGATAATTTATGGGTTTCCAACCAAATCAAAATATGGGCTCTACTCGTTTACAAGTTACAAGCCATTTAAATAACACATTCTACGGCTATATGGGGCAACACAGGTAAACAAACAAAAGGGACTATATCTATTTTGGAAATCAAATGAACCCTCTATCTAAACCTAACCAGCAAAAGGAAAAGAAGGGTTACAAAGGATTTAATCTATCTAAACTCTCTACTCTAAACTACTGCCTAACCAAAGTTACAAAAAGCACGCTCCCATACCCTCTAAATTATATACATAATTACTTGTAACCTCATATCGCGAGACAGATACATGCTCAGGGCGCTCCACACATGTGAAGTCCCTGGCATATGCTTGTATACACAGTTTGAGCGTTTCACATGCTCCCCTGGACAATGTGCGCTCAGCATGACCGACTGAGTCACAATGCCAACGAGCTCACATCACAGCTGCGCTTAAGTGGGCTTTCACAGGCTGCAGGCCCGCTGGTCGTTGATAGGCTCACGGTGACGAGGTGGGCGGGTAGAAGGTGGATGGTTCTCCGCCTCCGAGCATCACAGCAGACCTCAGACCTGTGACTGAGAACTTCAATCAGCACTATAAGATGCAACAGCATGTAACTGACAAATAACCATTATCAGTACACTATATATTATATTATATTATATTATTACGTAAATTGCACGCTGCGTTCATGATTTGAGGCTCTTTGTTCCAAACGGGCCAATCTTGCAAACTTTGAAAGCCAATGTTATAGCCAATAAGGATGGAATCTGAAATATTGGACAGATTCGTCTTGAACACATGACTATAGAGATAGTGTGTAACGATTTGCGGGATTTTTGGACAGAATCTGGAGGAGTAATCTCCAAAAATGTGTTTTTTTCAAAAGTTGGCCTCCTGGTGGCGCTATAACAGGCCGTTCTGGAAACTATGGGGCAGAGGTTCATCGATGGCATCCAGGGAGAGTGCAAGCGTGGTAAATGTTGCACTGACTGGGTTAACGGTGCCGGAGATGAACTGTTATCAGACGGACACACACACACACACACACACACACACACACACACACACACACACACACACACACACACACACACACACACACACACACACACACACACACACACACACACACACACACATTTGAGACATGAAGCAATTATTATTGGACCTTGGACATACAAATACACAGATAATTTGTTTTTTCCACCCATAATGAATGATCAAGGATACGCTTTGAAATTGTGAAAAACATATTTTTCATTTCAGCTGATGTTTGACGCTTCGTGTACAGAAAGTAATGAGATTTTTTATAAATATATTTATCTTTTAGCTTTAGCTCATTTCAGTCAGGGTGTGAAACGATTAAAATATACAGTATATTTTTGTATTGATATAAAATTAGTACTGTATTTGGTTCTGGTTATACTTTCTACCACTCCACTGTACATATGAATTGTGCCAATGGCGTACATTCAGATTCAGAATTCCAGGTACCAGTATGCTTAGATGCATAATTTACTTGCACACACCAGGTTGAGCTCGCTTGGGTGATGATTGATAGCCAATCAAATCCCAATAAATCATCTAAACCTGAGGTGACAATTGGACAATGATACTGTCCAAAAGCATTTACCGTTTTGAACGGTTGATAGGATTAGAGAGCCCGGATTTGCAAATAGAAAAGAATAAAGGGATAGGGGAAAAAAAGGAAAAAAAAAGAAAAAATCCAAACAAGAGGGTGTGTGTGCATCTGTGTGCTGCATGTGTGACTCAATATATTTAGGCAATGGGGGGCACGGTGGCACAGTCGGTATAGTGCTGTCGCCTCACAGCTAGAAGGTCCTGGCTTTGATTCCCGCTGGGGGACGCTGTGGGCGTGTTCCCTCCTCCGCGTCATCAGTGCCCCATACCCTAGTATGTAACTTAAGTAAGTATAGGTGGGGTTGGCGAAAGGGCCTTTCTGTTGCATGTTGTCCCCGTGTCCCCTAGGTATACGTACACTCACAAAAACATGCAGTAATCCTGGTCTCTAAACTATACCTCCCCCTGGCCAGCCGGGGTCAGAATAACCACGCTCATGTGCTCAAGGGAGGGCAAAAAAAAATCCCGGGAGATTCCTTGCGAATAAGCCCCACGGAAGTATGAGTGTGCGTCAGAGCCATATAGCACAGAGCACATGTTCTGGCCTGATAAGTCCCCGGAGAAGATGCGCTGTGATTGGCCAGTAATCAATTGAGTGGCAGCGTGACGTAACGTGGCTTCCATTCTTCGTGTTAATTCCTCCGCCCTCCATAGGCGGCGGGTGCGTTTTATCTTTGGGTTGGAAGGGGGGGGACAGCCGCCGCAGATTTATTTATTTCCCAAATGGTCTAAAAATGAGTTATTTTAGCATACTTTTACCAACGAATTAGCCTATACACAGACAACGACTGATCAGCCTATTTTGGACGATATGGGTCTTTTCTCGAGTCAGTGTGTAGTCTCACTATAGTCTGTGTAGATTACCCGGCGGTGTTGCTGCCCCTCCGCGGGAGTCGCGGCTCATGGCTCTTCACAGACGGCACAGAGACAGCAGTCACTCCGCTGAACGTGTAAGTGTTGCTGCAGTGGTGTGAACTATGTGAACCGTGCGGGCACTGGTGGTGGTGCTGAGTTCTGACAGCCGACTCACAGGAGTCACAGCTTCTTCTTATGAATTACTTTATCTTTGCCTTGAAAAAGACATTTTGCGTCTTGCTGTTTCCCAAAACAAACCAGCGCGCGCTACCGTTTGCTACAAAGCGACTGGAAGCGGACGAGGTTTACAGACATACCAATCAGTAGCCAATCATATGCTGATTAGGCCAGTTGCTGTATAGCCTACCTACCCGATCAGCGATCACCAGGGAGCAGCAACAACATACACACACACACACACACACACACACACACACACACACACACACACACACACTCGCCCTCCCGTCGACACACACCGCTCCGACGAACTGCAGCGGCCAATGAGGCATCTATTTTTAAATATCTATGGGAATGACGTGTTCCTTCCACGCGCTACGTTTCCACCTGACAGGGGAAACTCCTCTCCCCTGTCAGGTGAAAAGAAGCAGCTTGGACTCCTCATGCATAGAAAGAAGCATGAGGTTGCAGTCCGCTGCCTCCCCCCCAGGTTGGCAGAGGAAATGTAGCGGCCAGGATCACATTAGATAATTGACACTGGGTGAAAAAAAAAAGGGTTGCAAAATTGTGGGATAACAATTTAATTAAGAATACATTCAGGCAAAGTTTTGAACCCTTTTAGTTTAGCCCAAGTTTAGCCCAATTGCATTTATCATCTTCTATGACGACTTAAACATTGCTATACTTGTACTGTCTCGGGCAGTTCATCCTTGGCGAGGTTCTATCACAACCGTTATTCTCTTGGGGTTTCCAAAGAAAGAACTGCCTTATACGTATAGGGGCAGTTCTAGAAGAAGTGCTGATCATGCTTCAGTGTCTTATATATATAGGTCAAGTTCTGCAAAGGTGGCTCACTTCATCAATGACGACAGTTTAAACTGCTGTATTATTGATCAAGTCGAGATCAAAGTGAGTTTTTTGAGCTGAACGTGCCAGAAGTCCACTCAGACGTATATATACACACTCCGGTCGATGATATTGGATTCAGTGATTTGTAGCTGTGTGCTTTAGTTGAACATGCCTTTAAGATTGATTAGTACAACAACAGGTAATCAACTCCTGCACTGTGGATTTGGTAGGCCTATATAAATCAGTTGGAAGAAATGAAAAGGAGTTGTGTTGTCTCCCGACAGGCCCCCGAAGGCTTCTTCATAAAACAGACATTTTGCTACAACTCCTACGACATGATTTTGTCAAAATAATTATCTATTTAAAGGTAGAGTAAGTGATTTCACTTAATTCAAATATCACTTATTTTTTTTGTTTTGTTGTGATAATCCTCTCTACTATAGAGTGTGCTGACCATATAAGGAGTTCCTCCTCTGTCCCCAGGTAACCCCTGGGGGGGTCAAAAAAACCGTAGGTTTCGTTTTTTACTCTCTATCCTGATTGGACGAAGGCTTATAGGTCCCACAGCCAAAAACGAAACCTAAGGTGAAATCACTTACTCTACCTTTAAATGTTCTCATTTCATGTATCCGTTCATTTGGGAATGTTTTACTTTATTCATAAACTTGCATAAGTAACACTCCTTTATCAAGTTTATTTCCTAGTAAAATCTCATGGACTGGAAATGCATGCAGTGACCGCGATGCCGCAGGTCGTAAACACCTACAGAAAGAGAACCATATAACTGCAACGTTCCCAGTAATAAAGCTCAATTTAGACCTCGTCGTGCGACTGGAAATAGCAGATCTACAAGTGCTGTGAGCTTGGAAGAACCTGCTGTCTTCGGTGTTGATATGATTCCGCCATGTGGCGAAGTATCAGTTCGGCATCTATAACACTTCTGAGTGGTGTCCTGCTCTGCACATACCATCTGCTATATACACTCTATTTGGCCCTCATTCTAAATAACAATAAACAGTCCCTAAAGGATATATGCACTGGGAGTGGGAAAGATAAAGGACTGAAACCTTTGTGTGTGTGTGTGTGTGTGTTTTGTTATTTTTCATGTCATGGCAGATATGACTTTTTTTAGAACAAACGGAAAGGAAGCGCACACCAGTAGTGGCGAAGTGCTGCGACCACAGGAGATAAAACTTTGACACTGAGAAAAGAGGCCGCACACAGCCTTCTTCAGGATATGACTTTTTACCAGAATTGCCATCATTTTGAGCTGTGTTCAAAGGACGCAAATACAAATTTAAAGCCTAGGTCTCTCCGACCCCTTTGCTGTCATCACAGTTTGTACACGGCAGAGCCATAGGAGTCCTGACTGTCCCATTTGCTGCTCACGGGGGCGAGGGACGCAGTAGTCGCCACAGCACAGCCGAGCAGACCACTCTCTGCATCAAAACTGATTATTAGAGAGAGACAGACTGGGTAAGAAGGGGGGGAGGAACAGAGAGAGAGAGAGAGAGAGAGAGAGAGAGAGAGAGAGGGAGAGAGAGAGAGAACACTCAAGGAAACGGCATGAGACAGAAGCCAAAAACATTACGTGTGAAGTGAGGGGCTGAAAAAGTGAGTATACTTTTTTAACCACCGCTGAGTAACAAAACAACGAACAATAAGAGTCCCTGAAGCAAAGAAGTGCAACGAGAAACAATTTACTTACTGTATTATAGGTCAAAATGTATAGTATGTGGCTGGACCATAGAAAGCTTTTAATTTGTAATGCAGATACTGCACATGAAGAGGTCACACTCTGCCAAGGTAAAGTGATGGCGTTTACACTTCTGAGGATGCATGAGGACGTTACTGTATGTACAGTAGACTCCTGAGAGTGGAGCGCAGTTGAAGGCTGCCGTGGCTGCACTGAAACATTTTGAAAGAGCAATAACAGCCAATGGATGAACTCGCAAAAGTCGCCCCAGCCAACCGGCCAAGCCGCCCGGCCAAGACCCAGACATTTTAATGTTTAATGTAAACTGTTATGATTCAAAATGTCATCTATAGGCTTAGCAGGTGAGATTAAGCTCGGTTGCTGAAAGTTGCACGTTGAGCAATTTGACTAATTTGCATAATGTTACCATACCATTAACATCCTTATCCTGTCTGCCTGCCTGCCCAATTGTCTATGAGTAGCTGTCTGTCTGTCTATGAGTAGCTGTCTGCCTTCCTGCCTGTCCAATTGTCCATGAGTAGCTGTCTGTCTGTCTATGAGTAGCTGTCTCTCAGAATGTGGACTTCATATTAAGACCGGTGACGTCAGACGCCGGTTTGACAGCTGTCAGCGAGCGTATGTATCGAAAAAGGTGCTCAGAAACACGGGAAGAAAATGTAATATCTTAAGTCAATAAGTGAACAACTTTGGCAAAAAATCTGTCAGACGTCTCTACTAATATGACTGATAAAACGAGCCGCGCCACGCGGCTAAGGGAGAAGGAGGAAGAAAGAAAGGAAAACGAGAATACAAACAGTGACTTCAGTGCTATCATGGCAGAACTCAAGCAGCACCGGGAGGAGTTTAAAACACTCCTAAAGTCTCAGAGTGCCTCGCTCAAGTCACAGATTGACGAGGTGCATAATTCACTTGAGAATCTTCTTGATGTAAAAGTGAAACACCTTGAGCGCCTTATTGCAGAAAACCGAGACGAGTTGAAATCTGAGCTGGACACGAAGGTAACAATATTGCAGCAAAACCTTGACATTGACATTGGGCAAGTCTCTGCTAGAATGGATATACTCGAGACAAAACTGGCAGAGGCAGGAACATGCCCAGCCAACAGATTCCGATCGGATGTGTCTATCATTATTGTGGGCCTCCCGTTCATCGACGGGGAAACCCCCCGGGAGAGAGCGAGCTCTTTATTGTATGAGGGGCTACTGTGTGACCCGGTACCTGAAATCGTCAACGCGGAGCGGACAACGCCGCGAGGACGGGGTCCGGGGGTGATCAAGGTGGAATTCCGAACGGTGCAGGACAAGGTGGCGGTGCTGCGACTTAAGAAGAACTTGAGGGACATCGAAGGATTTGCCCGGGTTTTCATTCACTCGGCTAAGTCACACACAGAGAGGTTGATCGACTTGAATTTCAGAACCATTCTCAAAGAAATCCCGGGTGGGAAGGAATATTTCTTGACCGGCAATGGGAGGCTGGTGAAACGTGACAGGCAGCAGGATCAGCACGAGCAACAGGATACCGAGAACGGTGCCACTGCCAGGCGGCATAGCAGCGGGCCCACAAGGCGGGTGCCACCGGCCAACAGTGAGGATGAGTCGAATGACTGAGAGGTAACTGCCCAACCCATAAATAATGCCCGTTTTAAATCTCGGGAGGCTGACAATCTGACACTAGTGCATTGGAATGTAAACGGATGGACTATGTGGAACAGTGCACTCAGATCAATTATATTACTGGACCATAGCCCTGATATTATTTCACTGAATGAAACTCATTTAAAACGAAATGAAGTAATTGAGTTGCAGGGCTATTCTTGGTTTGGTCAAAACCGGCCCATGCATATTAAAGCAGTTAAAGGATCGGGAGGCGTTGGTTTCTTCGTTAAGAATATTTTATTTGAGGTTTATGAAATTAAAATAAAGGATAAATCAGTGGAAGGAATACTTGCACTACAATTCAACGATAAAGTTTCTGACTACTGTTTTGTTATTTTCACCTGCTATTTACCCCCAGAAGGATCCACGAGATCAACCAATTCTCATTCTTTTTTTGAGTCTTTAACGACCCAGATGTTTATATTATCTGAAGTAGACGCGATTTACTTGTGTGGGGATCTAAATTGCCGGATTGGTAACCTTGATGACTTTATTAATGAAGTGGATAATATTTCTACTAGGGTTAATTTAGACAGCACCGTTAACAGCTATGGAGAAATATTAATTGAATTTTTAAGAGATGTAAAGGGCTGTGTACTCAACGGTAGAATGCCTTTGGGCAATGACAATTTTACATCAATCTCAGTTAAGGGTAAAGCAGTAGTAGACTATATTATTGTCCCACATGAAGGTTTAAATAACTGTGTTGCATTTTATGTTTTCACCCCAAATGAATTAATTGAGAGAGTGGGCGGTGAGGGTTTCTCATTATTAGGCGATAGGTGCAAAATACCTGATCATTCCATACTAATGTTAAAATTTCAAGTGAGACCATATTTTGTTAATGAAGACTTACAGTCACAGCATCCTAGAGAAGCATTACCAAGACAACCCCCTCAGTCGTTTCTGTCCTCTAGCCAACATAATACAATACTATTGGAAGTGACTGAGCAATTGGGATGCAGACAACTTAGTCAAAATAATTTAGATGCTTGTTATAATAAACTATGGGGGTGTGTCTATACAGAACTGCAAAATTGTGGAAAACGAAAAGGATCAAATAAAGAGTTCAGAAAATCCTACAAACCCTACTGGAATCGAGACCTTCAAACTCTATGGGATAATTTAAGATCAGCTGAGAAAGAATTTTTAAGGTGTAAAAATAAAAATCTGAGAGAAGGACTAAAGATAGAATTTAAGAAAAGACAAACTGAATTTGACAAGAGGATACGTACTGCAAAACGCAAATTTAATAGAGGTCTTTCATTACAGATTGATTATTTACACACTCATAATTCCCAACAGTTCTGGAGTGAAATAAATAAATTGGGACCAATAAAATCTAGAGAAATACCTATGGAGGTAAGCCTAGAGAATGGTGAATGTAGTTCCGAATTAGGGGTTGTTTTGCAAAAATGGGAAAATGACTTTTCTAATTTGTTCTCTGGTTGTAATCATTTGTTTGATGAAATGTTTTTGAAAGAAACTATTTGTTTAAAAAAATTAATGGAAACTCAAATGAATTCCGATACAACCAGTAGCAACATGTGTTTGAATGCAAACTTTTCTAGAGAAGAAATACAAAATGCTATAGACAGATGTAAAATGAAAAAAGCTACTGGAATCGATGAAATCTCTAATGAGGTGCTGAAGTCACCGAGGTTGTTTAATGTTTTGTTTGAATTATTTCTGTTTGGTTTTGACAGTGGCATCACTCCTACACAGTGGAATAAGAGCATTATTAAACCTATCCCAAAGTCTTCAAAGAATGATCCAAAGTTACCACTTAGCTATAGAGGAATAAGTCTTATTAGTTGTGTATATAAACTGTATTCCTCAATTTTAAACAGTAGACTTGGAGACCATCTTGAGAGAACAGGTCTACTTGTGGATGAGCAAAACGGTTTTAGAAAAGGGAGAGCATGTATTGACCACATTTATGTCGTCTCTACTATTATACATTCAAGAATTAAGCAGAATAACTCTACCTTTGCCTGTTTTATTGACTTCAAGAAGGCATTTGATTGGATTAACAGAGACCTACTACAGTACCGATTGTTACAATCTGGAGTCAATGGGAAATTTTATAATGCCATCAAGTCCCTTTATCAAGCACCAGTTGCCTGTGTTCAGATTAATAAGTATAGAACTGGATGGTTCCCGCAACAATTTGGGGTGAAACAAGGAGACATACTGTCCCCAACATTATTCGCCATTTATGTAAATGATTTAGCCCTCAAAATCAAAGATTCAGGCTTGGGAATTACAGTTGGCGATCAAAAAGTGAGCATATTATTATATGCAGACGACATAGTCTTACTTGCGGAACAGGAGAACGATCTGCAGTTAATGCTGAATATTGTTGCAGACTGGTGCTGGAAATGGAGACTGGAAGCAAACCAGGACAAAACCCAAATTGTACACTTCAGACAGAAAGCAATACACAGAAGTTCAGTTGTGTTTAATTTGGGGTCAATAGGGTTGTGTTATACTGATCAGTACAAGTATCTTGGATTGACCTTAGATGAGCACATGACATTTAATGATGCTGTCAATATCCTAGCTCAGTCAGCGGGCAGGGCACTAGGCTCTGTCATGAACAAAGTGAAACACTGTGGACGTTTAGGATTCAAAGCTTACACACAACTTTACGAATCAGGCGTATGTCCGGTGTCTGACTATGCTTCTGGTGTTTGGGGTTGCCGAGAATATGCGAGCTGTAACAACGTGCATCATAGAGCTATTAGATCCTTTCTGGGAGTCCATAAACTGACTCCATTGCTAGCAATTAACGGGGATATGGGTTGGGAACCTCCAAACATCAGACACAAGTGTGAAATGATACGGCTATGGAATAGACTGGTGAAGATGTCTGAGGAGAGACTCACCAAAAAGATCTTTAACTGGGATCTTAGAGGTGGTCACCCCTGGACAAATGAACTGAGAAGTTTACTTTATTCAAATGATTTATTTTTTATTTTTCAAAATAGATTACAATGTAATGTCCAACAAATTAGAAATACAATGTTCTCCAGGTACAAAGAAAACTGGTGTAGGGACCTATGGTACAAACCTAAGTTGCGAACCTACTGCCTTATAAAGGACATATACACTGTAGAACCTTATGTGAAGTATAATTTAAACAAAAGGCAACGTTCTCTTTGTGCTCAAATAAGGTCAGGAACATTACCATTAGCACTGGAGACTGGCAGGTTTAATGCCACCCCTGAAGATGAGAGATATTGTCTGTTCTGTGATCTAGATGAAATTGAAAACGAAGTTCACTTTCTGTTTTACTGCTCTAAGTACGATGACTTAAGGGATATTTTGATTAATAAGATGTCTTCTATATGTGGGGATTTCCTAGATTTAAATGACTATGTAAAAATGGAGATATGTTTTGCCAAAGGGACTTTCGTTGTAGCAGATTTTATTTGTCAAGCTTGGGAAAGAAGACAGAGTACTCTGTATACATCTGAGGTGTAATATAATGAATTGTGTAATGTAAACATGCTATAAAATGCATAAATTATGTATTGTAAAACATGCTGTAATTGCAAATGTGAAATTGTGTCTTATAAACCCATGAGGGTTGGGCACAAGGTGTGCATGACACGAAAATAAATAAACAATCAATCAATCAAAATATAAGGCAAAAGAAAAATGTAAATGTCATCATTCTCTAAGTAGCATGTGACATATGACACTAGGGGTTTGTCATGATTCTGAATCCATTCCAAGCATTCGTTTTACACAAAAAACACTCACTTGGGCTAAAAACGGCCATATAGCTACTTGTGTAGCTAAATGTGCTGACCTCATCACATCATTCTTTAAGTAGCATGTGGCATAATTATGAAACTAGGGCGTTAACGTTGATCACACTGCTGCAGTCCGGCCAAAAAAGAATAACAGCAAGAGGAGAGGCGTCAAAAGAGACAGATGATGGAGGGAGAGAGAAAGAGAGAGAGAGAGAGAGAGAGAGAGAGAGAGAGGTGATATGAGGGCAGAAGCTGTGTTTTTGTATAATGAATTGTCACGACTGCACTTAACACTAGCACGTCTAAGCGGCCCATCCGACCGATTTTGAGATTCTGAAGTGGATTTTCTTTGCCCATGAAGTTTTGAGAAAGTACCCCTTGCATGACTTTTTCTAAATATTCGATTCAAATCATCTCTGTTTTTGTTTTGTTTTTCATCCGAAACGTTTTGTAAATGATTTTAGGCATACTTATAGGTCTGCTCTTTTTCGCCTCAAATGACCGCTGTCACCCTTTCTCCCCCCCCCCCCCGCATCACCATTTTGTGTCCGAGCATAGGCAGAGACATGCCCCCGCCTGCCTCTGATTGGCCCGCCAAAAGAAACACGCTGATTGGCCCCTTTCAAGGAACCCTCTTATTGGCTAGTTATGCTGCGCTGCTGTCAGTAGGTCAGAGTAGCCTAGCCATTGCCGTCGCAAAGAGGAGCGTAATAATAATAATAATAATAATAAACGCTAACATTTGTCCCGAGAGAAGGTAAGCCTTGCAACGCGTGTAACTGTACACTTTTTTGTTGTTTTGTTGTCACGGAACGAAAAGTGTGCTCATGTCATTATGATTGTTTACGTCCTGTGTGTGTGCATGTTTTTTTTGTTGTTTCGTTGTTGTCACAGAACGAAAAGTGTGCTCATGTCACGATACGATTTTATCCTTACGTCTACGTCCTGCGTGTGCATGCATGTGTGTTTATGTAATGTGTGTAGCCGTAGCGTGTGTGTGTTGCTGCTTTGCTGCTGAAGTTGTGATTGACTGACTGATTGTTTTTCTTGTCTGCTGAGATGCAGATGAAGAAACAAAGGCAAATGTTAACCTTTCATCTTTTTTGCAGTCATTAACTCATTTGTACATTCTAATGAAATATTTGGAAAGCTTATTGCCTATAACTAATATTCTCACATCACATCCTAACATCCTTATGTCCTGTACTGCAGTGGGCAAATATGGACACCCCTGTGACATCGCACGACATGTGACGTTCCCCCCGCAATCCAAATATGGACACGCAGCCTATGCACCAAGGCCAGACTAGTATAAAAGAAAAGCTATATTTGAAATCACAGATAAAATTCTGTTTAGTGCATGCCCTCGTTTCCACACACACACACACACACACACACACACACACACACACACACACACACACACACACTCGATCATACAGAGCCGTAGACCAGAGTCAGACTCCATTCCGTCGTGCAGAATGTTGCGCTGGACACTTCACCAGCGCGGAGAAGGGAAGGCGATCCGCGCCGTCGTCGCAGTGGACGACCAGGTGTACTGCTTCGGAGGCCAGTCCCACAGCGAGGCTGAGCACAGGCGCCAGGCGAACGTCCACGTCTTCAGCCCGGCGTCTTTGTCCTGGAGGACGTTGCCGCAGGTGGCCATCGAGAAGGGAGGAGAGCGTCCCCTCGAGATCCCCGCCGCGTGTCGCGGATGCACGGCCGTGCTGATAGGACACGTGATCTACGTGTGGGGAGGACGCACGCGCAGGCTTTACGCCTTCCACGTCGACACCCACCGCTGGTTAAAGAGCGAGGTCTCCGGGACCGTTCCCGACGGGAGGTACCACCACGCGGCCTGCGTCTCGGGGAAGGTCATGTTTGTCCACGGGGGATGGACCGTGATTTGTATGGATAGATTGCAGCCTGCACGGACCGGATGGATTGATAACATGTACAAGTTGGACACCAGCACGATGGTCTGGTCTTTCATTAGTACCAGTGGAATTACACATCCTGGTTGGTTGTTCATGTCATGTGTCCCTCCCCTCCTCCCTCACTCCGTCACCATCATCGGGACAAAGATGTATGTATGTGGGAGCGATTATGAAAACAACGTCAAAGTGTTTGACACGGAGACCGACAGCTGGCTGGTCACGCCGGAGACGAGGGTGAAGAGTCGCCAGCACAGTTTCTGCGCCGACTCTCATCATTTTGCCTTTGCCCACAACGGAGAGCTGTACACGGTAAGCGATCGCGGCGGATACCCGAGGAAATTCCGCCCAGAGACCTTCTCCTGGACGAATGCCGGCCCGGCAAAAGGCCCGTCCACCATGAGCTACTGCTGCACGGTTGGAGATCGTGTCGTATTCTTTGGAGGAGGAAAAAACCCCGATGAACTGCACATATTGGACTTGAGTCCTAGTCTCAAGACTTTATGTAAGCTAGCGGTTATTCAGTACAAACTGGAGCAGCTTGGACTCCCGCACAACATCAGGTGGGAACTGGCAGCCATGATAGCCAACGACAACGCCACAGAACAAGAGCAGAGAACAAGCTCCGGCCCAGGGAACAAAAGAAAGAGACCAGCAGTGGGCGGAGCTTAGGGAATCGGCACCGTGTCACTTTTTGATTTAAATATGTATTAACAGTTTGCAGAATCACAGTATACATTTCAAGCACAAACTCAATGCAAAGACAAATATCAAGTCAAATCAATGTAGTTGTTAGACTTCTCTATGGGAGAATTGCGTTTTTGAATGATTTATTGGAAATGCTCTGTTGTGACTGTGCAAAATACTTTCAGAGAAAGCTTGACTTGTCTGCTTCCAGGAAAAAAAAATAACTGAAAATGTTTTGCTTTTTGTGTTGGAAGCCATTTAAAAGACCCTGCATTTACACTGTGTAGTGTTTCTAGGACAACAAAACAAGTTATGGCCGGTTGAAGTTTTATTTTCCAAATAACTTTTTCTTCTCATTTCTTATCTCATTTTAAAGGGTGAGTTGTCTAGTTACGTAAAAAATAAAAAAAATGTTTCTCACATGTACCACTGTAGATATTTTGCCATCTATAAATAGTCATGACCAATCTGACCAATCCATCTAAAATGGCCAATAGCTCTGAATTGGAACATGATAGACACTCCATTTTTTGGGGGATAAAATTTGACATTTTAACACACATTTTGATATATACCATGTTTACATAGTCTTACCAGTACCTTGTCTATTCATGCATGTATCTAAAAAATCTGTTATGAAGAAACACAGTTTTGATAAAAGACACATCCCAAGACATTGTTTTGATATGACTTGGTGCCCATGATTTGTATCAAAATATAGACTTGAATGTATACTGTATTAAAAAAAAGAAAAAGTTGCTGGGACTGGAGAAGCACTGAGAAAACTGTTGCGCCTTTTCTTCGTCCTTTTTCTTCCTTCAAACTTAACTACGGTAGCGGTGGTCTCAAAAACATAAGGGAAACTTTGACAGGAAAAGACTCGCTCACCGTATAGAAAAAATAAGTAAAACTCCTTAGACTGAGACTTAGAAAAATATATTTTATTTTATTTTATCATGCTGTGCTCATGGTGTAATTAAAAAGCAAACGTTTCGGTCCTCAGACCTTCTTCAGCGCTATGGTTTTTCACAGACCAAGAACTGGGACTGGAGAAGGCCACTGGACAAGGATGGATCCTTACTACTACTCGCTACTCACTAAAACTCACTCAAATATATATATTCTTTTTTTGCTGCGGCGCGGGGACTGCAAAACTGGCTGAACGCTTCTTCCTCCGTTCCACCCAACCCCCTGTTCACTGGGAGTTGGGTGTCAGCTTCCAATAGGAAAACGTGTAATAAACGTGGGGTTTTCGATTGTCCGTAAATATCAGCCCTGGAAGCACCACAGACAACAATGTACAAATGAGCGACCTTTCTTATAATGCTTGACAAGTACATAGAATAAGTATGAATTACAGTATATCACATTAACCCCCCTATTAAAACCAAGTATAAACTCCAGGTCTGTATAAATACAATGGGCTGTATTTTGCGTGTCTTAAGTACCAGGTCTTATTCCCTAACTTGAGTAAACTAAAGACCTGGAGGCGTGATCAATGCCATTTGGCTATTCTGAGTGGCCAAAGAGCATTGATCACGCCTCCAGGTCTTTAGTTTACTCAAGTTATATAGGTAATAAGACCTGGTACTTAAGACACGCAAAATACAGCCCAATAATGTCTCTTTCTCATGGGTACTTAACTCGCCGTGGTGGCGGACCCTCCCCCCCCCCCCCCCCGGGGTATTTGCTTGTGACGCCGTCCAACTGAGATGCGTGTCGGACGTCGTGACGTCGTGGACAAGTTAACGTTCAGTCCTTTTCAGATCGTATAGGTCTGCTGTGATTTATGACAAGCTATAGCTCCCCCCTCACTACCTGTCTTCACCGCCGGCAAGACTGACACTTGCGAACGGCCCCCTCCCGTATACCCAGAGTGCCGCTTCACAAGACGTGGGCTCCAACGACGCACACACGTCTTAAGTGTCACTTTTATACTGGCGTCCTATAGTCGCCACCTGATTCAATGCATGCAATCAATGTCCCCATTCGTTTACCACACCCGCCTAGTGTGGCGCCATTGATGCGTCCGTGTTCGCGCGCACGCACGTCACAATATAATAAAAAAAACGAGCAACACGACCCAGGTCATGTTGCTCATCGCTCTAAGAATGTAATTACATCACGATCTGTGGCGTGATTGCTCGTCTAAGGGTTAACTGTGAGTGGATGACCCAATTAAGCATTACACTTGTTGACAAGAGGGTCCACCATGTTCAATTCATCAAAACAATTAGAGACGTACAAATAAGACACTTCTATATAGTCAAAGAACAGAACAGGAATTCATCATAAAGGAAGATAAAAGGGAAAAGAATATACAGTGAGGGGAAAAAGGGGGGGTGGGATTCAGATTTTACGGGAGCCAGTTTCGAATTGCAGCCATCCGTAGGTGCCCTTTGAGAGCGGTTTTGAAGGAGTCAAGGGATTCACATGTCTCAATGACTGTTGGTAGGGCGTTCCACATTTTGGTGGCATAGGAGCGTAAAGGATTGAAAAAGCCTGGTTTTGGCCTAAATCCTGGATTAGTTCATCCTAGTTTTGTGAAACAGGCCCCAGTGGTCGAGCTTGGATAGCTATAGTCTGCGTGATGCTCACATCCATAGGCGGATTTAGAAATGAAGGGCCCCACAAAGTATCCCCCCTTAACTTGCAGCTTCTTTCTTTTCTGCATTCACGCAACAATTATGATATAGGCCTGCTACATTCGGGTACATGCTTTAGTTCGGACATACTATTGATCCGAAACCTCAATCCCTAACCTAACCATAACCGCAAGCACAGGAGCAGCGCATGTCGGACCGTCGCATTTTCGCATCGCATGTCCCTGCACTTCAGATCTTTGGTGAGTCGGAAAAGCGTGCGCACCCCGCTATACATTCACCTGCATTTCAGCAGGATTTACAGCAAGGTAAAAATAACAGTCAAAATAACTAAGCCCAATAAATTCACCTGTATTTCCCCTACACACTGTTAAAGCCAACAGCACATTGATTTAACCAAATATGTCTACAAGGCAAGGCAAGGCAATTTTATTTATATAGCACCTTTCATACTCAAGGCAATTCAAAGTGCTTTACAGAATAAAAACAAATACAGAGTGCAACAGTGCACTTTAAAATGAATACAGATTATAATAGATACAATTACATTACATTACAACAGTTAACTCCCACCAGAAACACAGTTTCAGCACTCAACCACAATACGTTTAAGCAGTTAACCCACTTCACTTCTATCATCAAAATAACAACTAAAACAATAACAACACAGAAAATGTGGGAAAACCTAAATGAATCATGACCTTTTTTTTTCTTTTCGTGCAAAGTCATCCACAATGTCAGGGTCAGCTCATTCACTATGGCCATCAGCGAAAGTGCCTTTAGACGTTTCTGTGTCATTTTAGTTTGGAATATAATGCATGTGCTAATAAAAAGTATTTATGCTCAAATTATCCAGTATAGGAAGTAATAAGGGACAGGTTCGAAATTTATATAGGAGGAAATTGAGGAAATGTATGTGCCCTGATATAAAATACCAATATGAATGTGAATATGTGAATCAAAATAAAAATCCTCTGATTAAACAAAAAGGAATCACCCTCCCCTATTAATTAACATCATATTTACCTCATTATTAGTTATTCCTAACTTTAATCTGGTAGCGTTTTTAAGTGATGTGAGAAAAACTTTCCGCAAAAATCGCGAGAAATAATCGCTTGCTCTGAGGTTCGAACACATGGCCAATGCGTACAATGGACTCGCAGTCTAACACAAAAGGGGAAAAAAAATCTCCCAAAGTCCATGCTGGAAAATATGACTTTGAGTTTTTAGTTATTTTA
This sequence comes from Protomyctophum bolini, assembly GCF_963924005.1. Classification (NCBI taxonomy): domain Eukaryota; kingdom Metazoa; phylum Chordata; class Actinopteri; order Myctophiformes; family Myctophidae; genus Protomyctophum; species Protomyctophum bolini. The sequence goes on along the minus strand of NC_137880.1, from coordinate 6,350,715 downwards.
ACTCAGCTTAATTTGCTTCAGAATACGCATGAGTCATCTTGACGATCTATTTGTACAGAAAAAAAAAACTTTTCATACACTCACAAGACCCCTTGGTTCTTGTGCTTTAGTGCGTGATGACGTGGTACGTGCCCAGCACCCGGTACATGAGACGGAGCCACGCCTCCACTCACTCAAAAATAATATAAATAAATAAATAAACAGCTGCCAGTTAACTGTGTCTTTCCTCTTCCGCGCTGGCCAGCATTCTGTTGTTTATCAACTGTCTGGGGCTCATTCTGTTGTTTATCAACGATCTGGGGCTCATTCTGTTGTTTATCAACGGTCTGGGGCTCATTCTGTTGTTTATCAACAGTTTCGGGCTCATTATGTTGTTTATCAACAATCTGGGGCTCATTCTGTTGTTTATCAACGGTCTGGGGCTCATTCTGTTGTTTATCAACAGTCTGGGGCTCATTATGTTGTTTATCAACAATCTGGGGCTCATTCTGTTGTTTATCAACGGTCTGGGGCTCATTCTGTTGTTTATCAACGGTCGGGGGCTCATTCTGTTGTTTAGCTTTAGCGGAAACTTTTATTCTGAAGAGCTCGGCCACCGGAAGCTCACTATACACTGGTCTGGCTCCCTTGAGGCAGACGTTGGCGCTGTTGTTGTTAGCCGCAAAGAGGTTGTTAGCCTTTAGCTCTATGGTTGTTTATCATCGTGGTGGGAAATAAACGGAGTGCTGCTAAAAACAACGTCTCCTAAAGGAGGTGAAACCGTGTCAAATGAAGTCTGTACGGCTGAAGATAAATGAACACATGACGTCGGTGGGAGAGGACATATTGCGTGTTTTGGACAAACGGCAGCATGAGCGTGGTGTTGATGTTTGTTGTGTGACGCTTGATGTCAGAGTGTTTGTGTTGGAGCGCCTCCGTGCAGCTGCACAGTTCATGTGCAACCTCTTCCAGAGAGAGATGGGGACACTAGAATCTCTGCTGGGGAAACAAAACAAACTGCTGGACAGTGGTTTTGATATGGACAGCACTGCAGGTATGTCTGTTACGAAACATTCGAATTCCAAGCCTGGGTTGTGCTTATAACCACGCCCCCGGGTAGCCCCATATGTGCCCTCTCCCTACGCTCATTCTGTAGCTCCGAGATGAGGTCACACACTGGGCCCCTCCCACCGCGTTTCAGAAACGGCGCAAGTTTCCGCAATAAACGTTTCTTATCCTTACCACACCATTAATCCAAAACGTGTAGGGCTCATGTAGGTTTACACTAATTCAAATTTAGGAGCGGCCCAGAAAATCCAACTGGCCATTTGAACTGAGCCTTTACGTCCCGTCTTTTGTCAGTCGCTTCCATGTTTATCAAGGAAGTTGAAAAGCTTTAGCACCTCCCCGGCGCCTCCCCTGGTCGAAAATTTCCAATGGACTTCAGTTCACTCGACATGCACGCGCACACGCACACTTCCTTGATAAACATGGAAGCGACTGACAAAAGACGGGACGTAAAGGCTCAGTTCAAATGGCCAGTTGGATTTTCTGGGCCGCTCCTAAATTTGAATTAGTGTAAACCTACATGAGCCCTACACGTTTTGGATTAATGGTGTGGTAAAGGATAAGAAACGTTTATTGCGGAAACTTGCGCCGTTTCTGAAACGCGGTGGGAGGGGCCCAGTGTGTGACCTCATCTCGGAGCTACAGAATGAGCGTAGGTAGAGGGCACATATGGGGCTAGCCCCCGGGCAGAACACGCACAGCCCTGAAACATGACTGTCATTATGACAACTGAACTGAAGCCACAGTTTTACGCAATCGCTACATTTACAGGGTAAACGTGTAGCCTACATAAACATTCAGATTTAAAATATAAAGTACTCACGACGTGTGCCACGGGTGTTGCTTGGGACAGCGATAATTAGGCATTGCTGCATTTCTGCGTTGTTTAATAAAAGTCATTTTTGAGCCCATTTGCCTATTTAGTTTGTATTGACAGTGCAGTCAGCGTGACTGCATGGAACACACCCATTGTTTCAGAGTGCAACACTCCTCCCCGACCGATAGGGTCGCGTAGCTGAAAGCCTATGGAGAAAAAAAACAGCTCGGATAAAAATGCCTTTTTAAACAACGTGGAATGCAGCAATGCTAATCGCTGTACAAGCAAAATGTCTAACTCTCATGGCCCACGTGGCCAGTAGCCTACTTTTATATTTTAAATCTGAATGTTTATGTAGACGTTTTCACTGTAAATGTATAGCCCCCACCACCCCCGTCATGTCAGTCTACATCCACGCTGAAATTAATTGAAACGTGTTGCTTTAGGTGTGATTTAGATTCCGTTTTGACTGAAACAAATGACCACAGAGGTCCTCCCAGCCCAAGAGGGCAAAGGCCCTCTCGGAACCCTCCGTAAAGCTTTTCTGAAATTTTGATGTCACTTTACGGAGGGTCCCTCTGCAGTTCGTAAGCCCACTGTAGGAAGCAGCTGTACATACCGTCGGGAATGTCAGTGCTGCGGCTTTTGAGTGATATGTTTCAAAAGAAGCATATAGGAGCTATAAGAGACAACGGAAACGTCTGAGAATTCTCCTTTGGCGCAGAAGCCGTTAAGTATTTTTAATCTGTGTTTGACCGTGTTGGCAGCTCTGAAATTCTCTCTTCCTTCCTTCCTTGACTTCCTTATTGACATCCCATTATGTACCGCCTCCCGCACCGACAGTGGCTAGCTCCGACAGAGCAGATCAGAGGGCAGGAACGAGCTAGCTTTTCTTTTGAAACATATCACAATCACTCGAAAAAGCCGCAGCACTGAGGTTTCCGACGGTATGTACAGCTGCGTCCTACTGTGGGCTTACGGACTGCACAGGGACCCTCCGTAAAGTGACATCCAAATTTCAGAAAAAGCTTTACGGAGGGTTCCGAGAGGGGCTATAGGCAAAGGCCATCCTTGAGATGGTCCAATGCAAGTGTAAATCTCGCTGTTCTTCTGGCAGATGTTCCTGCAAAGCTAAGGACTTTGAACATTCATGTTCAGGATTTAATCCCAAGAAAGCCAACGCTTATTTCCATTTGCCCGTAGTATTAAATTGCTTATTGTATTCCAATTTCCTTCGTTCCAGACCAGTGCGTGGAGTCCAGTCTGCAGGTGAAGATCAATTCTCCAGCCAGGACTGTTTATATTAAACAGGAAGCTGAAGACGACCTTCAACGGGAAGCTGGAGACCACATGGATCTCAGTAAGTTTCAAGCACTCTCTCTTTATTTATTTAATTGTAAAAGTGGGCCGGTACTGTGGGTGTAAAGATTAATTGATTATCAATTTGAAGGTATAATGACATTGTTTTTGAGGGGCCTCCTATATACAGGTTCAAATGTGTATTAACCCATTATTTTGGTGTTTTTAGCAGTTATACTAGATCTGCTGTTTTTTGAAAAATCGTGAAAATGTGGCGCAAATCTTTGAATATATATATATTCTTTCAGAGCGAACGTTTTTAACTCAAATATTTGCTGCTGGGAGGTCCCTGGAACCACATATTTTCAGATGGGGGTCCACGGCCAAATACAGATAATTCTGGGGATCCTTGGCATGAAAAAGGTTGAGCACTGCTGGCCATAGAAACATAGGGTTTTCAGAAAACCTTTTGGATTTAGAAGGCATTTGTAGAATCATCCTCAGGTCTAAATGGGTTAAAAGGTTTTAAAGCCTCTTCAGATGCATTGGAAAAAACGCCTTATTTTATTTTTGAAGCATAAGGAAGGGGAGGGGCCTCCAATGTGTGTGTGTGTGTGTGTGTGTGTGTGTGTGTGTGTGTGTGTGTGTGTGTGTGTGTGTGTGTGTGTGTGTGTGCAACATGCAATGCACAGGTGGTCAAACATGTTGCAATAATTATCCAAACACAAAATCATGCAAAAGTATAAAAATGGTAGAATGTACCAAAGTGCAAACATCATGCAAAAGTAGCACACACACACACACACACACACACACACAATCTGCAGGCCCCTCACGACTGATTTATAGACATTACCGAGGCTTCCAAAATGAACACAAGCTGTATAATAGCATCCTTAAGACGCTGGTACTTAAGCACCTTGGTAAGGAATATGCCTCTTCCAGATTGTGGTCAAATGTACATGCCACTTCCAAAATGGTCATTTCTCTACTGTCCTCATCAACAAAAACAATATCTGGTGTATTAGCTGTGACATCTGAAAAGGCATAATTTTCATTATTGTGCATGATGGACATGGCAGTTGAAACATGTGAGTGCTTATACATTTTGGCAGCTGATGAAACATATGAACTTATGTCCTTAGCTAATAGGTCAACAATTCTGTCATGCCTAGCAATGTACATTCCCTTATATACATTAGCAGCCATTAAGAATATGTGACAGTGTTTCTGTAACTGGAGTGTGGTCATGGTGCAGACAATGAGGAGGAAACGTGTTAGGGTACCACAGAGAGAGATTGAGTCTGGTTGGAAGGACCTGTAATCTGGCTTTGACTGTAAAGGTGACTATATCCTCATCAACTGCATATTGTATGAGATACGGTGTGGTCTGCATCGGGAAGGCAAGCTAGCTTCCCCTGTAGTTATAAACCAGTCCAGTGTTGTTGTTGTTTTTGCTGTTGTAACATTATAAGGTACCTCCGTGCATTGACTGATGATACATGGTGTTCCGTATAAATTACAATACTCCTTACTGAGATCGAACAGTTGGTAATAATGTCCTCAGAAACTGCCACAGATCCAGAGTCAGGTCGAACGTGTCATCACTGTTTAGCATGTTTATCAAGTGAGCCAGCCTTGTGGCGTTATATATATCCACTCCACGTTCGGCACGCCAAACCCACCGTCCTGTTTGGACTGGAAAACAATGTCTCTGGTGGTGTGGGTGTTAAAATCATTCACTCCAGTCTTGATCCATGCTGGATCTGACCCTGCTGTCTGAAAAAGTAGACGGGTAAAGCAAAATAATTATTTGGAGTAACTGCATGCAAGCCTTCTTGTCATACCAGCTCTTTGAAAAGGTCCTGGTGTACTCTCTCTTCCTCTGTCCTTGGTTTGTTGTGTGACGATTACATCTGGTTTATCTGGTCCCAGATCTCTAATTCTTAGTTTTTCATGCTGTCACACTTGCCTAGTGTGGGTAGTGTGCAAAACCGGGGAAATGGGAAAAGCGTGTATAAATAACCTCCAGGCAGTCCTTGATGCAGAGGATGGTTCGTCTTTATTCACTCAAAACAAAAGTATTTACATTTAATACTGGACAGGTGGCCCTCGCTCCTTCCACCTCCACAGTCCTGCTTTGACTGCCAGGCAGTGGGAGGCCTCCCTACCTATAAAGGCTAAGCCCCTCCCACTGGAACATACCACCCTGAATTGATTCCACAATTTACACCAGTATTTCATAATGTCCTTTCAAATACATCACTTATTCAATCACTTAACCATGTCTAAACAAGGAGAAAACAGGGTACTGCCATACTGCCAAACCCTCATACTGTTAGTATGTTCCCCACACCCCACAGCTGATGGTTGCTCCATGGAGACAATAAGCAATTAGCAATCAACCCATAAACATACACATCCCAAAATAAATTAATGTTTGTCTTGTCTAGACAAACATTAAAAAACGCCATTGACAATGGACAGAGTTCAATGTTTGTTTTGTCTGTCACTGAGCAAATTGGCATATACATGTCAGAGGAAAACCTCTGCCAATAAGGGACCACGATTCTTATAAACTGCTATTTTGTGATGTTAAATTGATGTCATATGTGATGTTGGTGAAGTGCCCCTCACTTCACACAGGTGAGATTTTTATTTGCTTTATAAAGAAGAGGGAACATTGCATATAAAGTTTAAAACTCATTGTATTATTATGTTTTTCCCTAGACTTTCTGCACATCCCTTCGTGCAAAGAGGAGGTTCCACCTGAAGAGGAGAGGAGCTCCAGTCTGGTCCAGGAGGAAACGCAACCTCCACACATTAAAGAGGAAAAAGAGAAGCTACTTCAAAGACCAGAGGAGGCTGGCGGGTCAACGTTGACATCACTAGCAGTGAAAAGTGAAGACGACGATGACGAAAACAGAGAGACGGAGCCTGTAGCCGGCACCTCAACTGAACACATGAAAACACAAGCTTATATACAGTGCTGGGTACAGTCGCAACCAGCTGGTGATGACCAGCTCCTCTCTTCACACTATTCTGAATCTGAAGACGGTGAGGAGTCGGAGGAGGAGACTAGGGGAGCTGATCAGTCAGCTTTAAACACACTGAAATCACATGTGGCAGGACAGTCACAGAAGGGAAATGTAAAAGCACACATGGTGGCTCCTACAGGTGAAAAGCCATTTTCTTGTACGGTATGTGGTAAATGGTGGGTTCGCAAGGGCGATCTAAAGAAACATATGATGACGACTCACACAGGTGAAAAGCCATTTTCTTGTACAGTATGTGGTAAAGGCTTTGCCGATACAAGAAACCTAAAATTACACACGAGAATTCACACTGGCGAAAAGCCCTTTTCTTGTTCTGTTTGTGGTAAAGGCTTTAGTCAGAAGGCAAATCAAAAAATGCACACGAAGACTCATACAGGCGAAAAGCCCCTTTCCTGTACCGTTTGTGGTAAAGGCTTTACTCTGAAGGGGAATCTAAAAACACACATGAGGACTCATACAGGCGAGAAGCCCTATGTTTGCACAATTTGTGGTAAAGGCTCCGTTAACACAAGTCATCTAAAAAGGCACATGACGACTCATACAGGCGAAAAGCCCTTTGCTTGTACAGTTTGTGGTAAGAGCTTTGCCGAAACGCGTAGTCTAAAAAGGCACATGACGACTCATACTGGGGCAAAGTGGCAATGCCTTTAGTTTAATTCCCTCCAGTTGCCATAGGGGGCGATCTGTGGCCAGTGACAACAGATTGCACAAAGAATACAGAGAAGAGCCGTTATCCGGCCGTTTGAACCGGAAGTGGTAATCCGCCATTGTCTAGCAATCTGAAATATTAATTCGCTAACCGCAAACGTTGAATGAATGTTTTATTAAGCTCCAAACATCGTCCTTTACCTCGTGTGCACGTGCACATAATCGGACAATATCAACATGACTGAATAAAATAGACTATTACGTTTCTTGTGAATAGATTTTGGTATCATCTTGTGTATGGACCTTGCATGTATTTTCGATTTGACAATGATGGCATTTCAAATATTATGTATTTGAATATTATTATTATTATATTGTTGTATTGTTCCCTTCAGCTCTTAGGTTATTAGTAAAACAATGTAAAATAATGAACATTGTTCATTATTATGTTAATTAATGATATCCAATGCAATCATTATGTTCATGAAAATGCACACAATAATGGTGCATAAAGTGCTGACAAGCTGCTGGGTTTGTGTAGATCTTCAGTGTGTGTTGACATGTGTGTTTGGATAATTAAAAAGAGACAGTTACGTTTGTTTGACTACGTATCTACATTCTACAGTTTTATGTCTCTATTGAGGTATTTTCTGAACTCAATGAAACCCTTTAATAACTGTTGATTATAGCTGTTGAAAATAAATATTGATAATGTCCTTGTTTGCTTGGTCTAATAAAGGTTTCAACACTACAGGTCCTCCATCTGTGCTTTAACATGACAGAAATGTGCATATACACATCCAGTGGTTTTTGGCAGCATATTTTGATTTTAGATTTAGTCACAGTCTCTTCAATAGTTTTCATTTTTGTTTCAGTCAAATTTTAGTCACCTGGAATGTTTTAGTGTTAGTCTGGTTTTAGTCGACTAAATGCCATAAGACTTAAATCTACAGTTGATTTAGTCGACTAAAATTTATTTTGGCGGGCCTTGATGCCGTCGTAATGATCTCTTGTCCACTAGTCCCTTCCTAACATTGTAGTCTAGTTTTTTTTTTAATTTGTTGACCAAATAGTCAGTATATTTAGTCTTAGTTTTAGCCATCATAGCTTAGTCTTTTATTTGGTTTACATTTAGTTTTCGTCCGTGGAAAAAGTTAGTCGACGGACATTTTTCGTCAGTTTTAGCCGACGAAATCAACACTGATACACATGCAGCCACAATATTATCAGCCTACATACACTACACAGGTGTTCCTAAACATGCTTATGAATCCTAATAGTGATTCCTGACACGCCATGCCAAAGGAACACATCAGCATAGCATCAGATCCCCTAACCCAGGGGTGTCAAACTGGCGATCCGCGGGCCGCATGCGGGCCGCATTGCGTTTCCCCGATGGCGTGCGTTAGTGCACATACAAAACATGGGTTAGGGCCTAACCCATGTTTTGTATGTGCAACTAAAGCTGTCAAAAAAGTATGGACAGGAGTAAAGCATATACACTTTTCTCTATGCGCGTAGTGGAGTAAAAGTTTAACGATGTAAATGTACATTATTCCTTTTCCCCCCACTGCATTAAAAGGAGGTAAACATTTAATAAATAATTACATTCAAATTCAAATCACATAGCCCTCATCTAGCATTTATAAAAGATCCACACAAAATCAAAACGCAAAACTGTCTCTGACTTTATGGTGTATCACAGTATAGTCCATGATCACAACCTGCCTCTCTATTTACACCATATGTAAATATTCCATTTAATGGACTAGACTCTAGTCAGTCACTAGAGTAAACAAAACTACTTTTACTTGGCTTCTAATCGTATACTTACAGCAACTAAACAAACTCATTGCAATACTGTACCAACCACTAATCTATTTACACTATAGGCTTGATCATTAAGAAGAAATTGCATTGGTTACTTGTAAACCTGTCATATTAGTGCATCGTTTTGAAGCTGCATTGCTTATTTCTGCAACAGAAGCACTTCTCTCTGTAACTTTGCATTTTCTCTCTGCATTACATTATAGCATTGTATTGAATGGTAATCAAATCATAATTGATGCACCGATCAAAGTAACACAGACACTTATTGCAATCGCTTGAGATCATTTGGGTGAGTTCTAGGTTAAAACTCTCCAAATGTGCAGATTTGGAGACATCGAAAAGAAAGCCATTCAGTTTGCTTTGATGAAAGGACATACAGGCGAGACAGATGTAAACTTGTATTTTATTTGATAAAAGGGGGCGCAATGAAAGAATAATACACACAGGTGAAGTGCTTTGATGTTGTTTGGGGTAATTAATGACTAGAGCAACATGTCGTCCCGACCCGAGACACTTTAACAAGTTAATACATTCATACGTTCAGGAAATATTATCATAGTGACCCCAAGGACCAAATAATATTAAATAATTATATTTGGGGAAACCCCACGTGTTATTCTTTGAAATAGCTGTGTTTTCGGAAAGAGCTCTAATCTAAATCCACTGGGGACCACATGTACAGTAAATCAGACGGAGCATTAGTCCGTCATGCGGACGCATGTCGGACTAGCGCCTGCTCCCGTGCTTGCGGTTATGGTTAGGTTAGGGTTTGAGGTGGGTTGTCGTTTTTCGGACCAATGACCAGTCAAACTAAAGTACTGCAGCCAAATCCACTAACCTGGTGCAGTGTTGATTTCATTGACTAATACTGAGACAAAAAATGTTCGTCGACTGCCCTTTTTGCACTGACGAAAACTAAGCTATCGATGACTAAAACTAAGACTAAATATATTGACAATGTTGTGACAATAGAAACTATAGCCTAACAAGTTAGGAAGGCACTAAGACATTCCAGGTGACTAAAATGTGACTAAAACTAAAAAAGAAAAAAAACGATTGAAAAGACTACTAAAATCAGGATTTGCTGTCAAAATCAACACTGACCTGGCTGGGGGGGGCATGTGTGACAGGTCGGTCAGCAGTGGGTTAGTCTGCATCTGTTACATGCGTCGCTAATATGTGGAAATATCTTTGGCTATAGTCTTGCATTTGCGTTAGTGAACACGATGAATAATCGTGTATATAAGGCTCCGCTTACACTGTCGAATGCATGTCTCTGACTGTGTTTTGGGGGAGAGGGTGGGGGGTGGGGGGGCAGAGCAGCTGGGAGTCACGTGGTTTTGACAAAACAGCATTGAAATTGAATTGCGATCTGCCCTGCCCCCCTCATAAATATATAGAACGTCTTACCTACTCACCAATACAATACAAAGGTCGCCTTGTGTAATTAGAAAGCCTATACTGTCCTTAGTGGACGCACTCTGGGCCCCCCTACCACAGGTACAAAATGCACCTTTTTTTTCTTTTAATACTTTTAGTTACTCACCCTTTACTGATATTGCCAAGAGAAAACCCTCATAGAGAAGATTTTTCCTCTGGTGAAAACAGGCCCAAAGAGTCCAGTGAATTAACGTGCATGCGTTCAGAGCACCGCCACACGTGAGGCCACCGCCAACACGATCGCCGCCGCTGCGATCTCATCTCATCTCATACAGTCTCGCACAGGGCCCTGCTAAGGGCCCACTAAGTTCCATTGTTACTCCTGGCCTATATGTTCATGTATGTATACGGTTGTGGCACTCGCAGATTTCCGGTTGTCCATCAAGTAAGATGGAAAGATTTTGTTGCTGAATCGACTTCAAACTGAGGTAATAACAACACCTCCCCCTCATCCATCGGGTTACAGGCGTTATAGTTCCGACATACTGTTGGTCCGATCTGTCATTAGACCGACAAACCTGTACCTCAAACCCTAACCTGCTATAACCAGAACTGCAAGCACGGGAGGAGCACACATGTCCGACCGTTGGTTTTTGTCGGATCTGCGTGTGTGTGCAATCCCCATCCATCTGCATCAGGGGGATTGCAACACTTTTCATTTCAAAGGGCCACTATTTATTCTCAATCTTAGCCCACGAACCACCATTTTGATGAGATTTTGCCTTCTCAGACCTCAAGACAGAATATTTCATCGTCGACGACGGATAGGATTTTGGTCCACAATTCCATGCTGTATATTGATTCACAATGCGTTAACATTAGGGTTTAGGGATAGGGTTAAAGGTATATTCAGTGATTTCACTTCAAATATCACTTATTTTTTTGTTTTGATGTGATAATCCTCTCTACTATAGAGTGTGCTGACCATATAAGGAGTTCCTCCCTGTCCCCAGTTAACCCCTGGGGGGATCAAAAAACCATAGGTTTCGTTTTTGGTTCTCTATCCTGATTGGATGAAACCTTGGGTCTCATGGCAAAAACGAAACCTAAGGTTTTTTGAGTGAAATCACTGAATATACCTTTAAAGATGGCATACAATTTGAAAAAAAAAAAAGAAAACAAGAAAATGGCATTCATAAAATCGCCTGTTCGCGTTGCCATGATCTCACAGTGAACATACTGAACTGTAACGGTTGATGACGGGGGACGTGAAGTGTGTAATAATTAACTCAATGTCTGCCAACGACCTAATTGACCTCTTTTTTAGCAACTCCCACAGCGCCAACGACGTCTTTGTCGTCTTTTTCAGACGGGTATAACATTGGACCAAAAAAAAAAAAAAAAAAAAATCTTTTTTTTTTTTTTTTTTTTTAACAAAAAAATGAAAATTTAAATTAAATAAAAAAATGTATAGAGACTGGCGCTTAGGGACTTTTTGGCACTTCTTAAAAGCGATGAATGAGTTAAAGTATATGACACGGAATTACAACTGAAGCAAAGCTTGTACATTTAAAAGAGAAAATAAACCACCAAAATTACAATCAAGAGGACTTCCAACACAATACTTTTATCCCCCACTCTATTTGTCTGTTGTTTTCTTTTCTTTCTTTTTTTTTCTCCTTTTGTGTGAAAGTGTGATATCCGCATGCACACTTACACGCACTCAATCGCTTGTCGGAGCACAGTTAAAGGGACACTTCACCCTTTTTGCAAAAAAATATATGTTAATGACGTTTAAAAAGGGTGAAGTGTCCCTTTAAGCAGCGGTTTATACAGTATGTATAATGTACTGTACATGGGCTGTTAGGCCTGTGTGTGTCCACTGAGAAACCTGTCTTTACAGCGGTATCTACCTTCAGCTGATTGATTGATTGATTGATTGATTGATTGATTGATACTACTTACTACATTAACAAGTTTGTTAACAGCACAGGTAGTACAGTAAAAAAAGGGAAAAAAAGCGGGGATATCTTGTCCCATATAGCAGTGGCATTCCATTTTTCTCCTGGCAGTCACAATAAGGTCCCCAAGTGTTCTTGAGCAAAGTTGACCTCCAGTGAGAGATGGGGGGAAAAAAGACACCATTCCTATTCAGGAATCAGCCAAACAATGTAACCGTTAATCGTCAGAGCAGTTTACCGCGCGAATCCCATGCAGCGTCCGAAGAACATTAGCCAGAACATAAATGTATATTATACAGTATCAGACTTTCCGGCGAGGAGATTTGGCATTTATGCGGAAAAAAAGTGGTCAAAGTATACAGTTGTGACTCAAGTCCAGTTCTCTAAACTGACTCGAGAAGTTATAGGAGTTAAAACTCTAACTTCCCCTCACTGTTGTCTCATTGCCAATGCGAATGCAGTGAGCACTAACTATGGGACCTAGCAGAACATGTCTGTCTGTCTGTCTGTGTGTGTCACGCTGTAACACCACCCGCCCGCCACCAGAGGATGCAGCTGTATCACTCACACACACACACACACACACACACACACACACACACACACACACACACACACACACACAAAACTTAACTTAAAAAAACGTAACTTAAAAAAAAAACTTAAAAAGAAAAAACATAAAAAACAAATCAAGAATAACAATTTAAAAAAAAACACACGCATGCACACATACACACACTAAAAAAATAGTGTAATCCAGTCTGGCAGTGTGCCGAGGGGTTCGACGACTCCCGATCCCGACGGCCTTTACTGCATGTCACTCCCCCCCATCTCTCTCCCCATTTCCTGTCAGCAAAAATATAAATAAAAGGTGAAAGCCGCAAAAAAGAAAAAAAATCCAGAACCTGTGGAATATGTTATACACGGCATGGCACACGGTTTCACTTAGTTGTTGCAGTGCAGAAAAGAGCTTTATACATTCCAGGTTGCTTTGGTCCACTCGGCATTGGAACACTGGCCTAGCTGCGGTGGTGCCCCCTAGTGGCCTGGACATAATATTATATACAACCTAAACCTACCTGCAAGTGGGCCTTTTTGTGACCTTTTTTTGCTGGCCAGTGGAAATCCCCCCAAACATCTCTGAAAACAATGGACAATGGCGGCCGTAGAGAAACAACGTGTTGTGACTGCTTGACGGAGGACTGTTGTTCCCCCAAATGGTCGAGTTATATTCCTCGTTCCTTCGTGTCGGGTTTGGAAACACTTCACTGTATACATTCTGAATGATTAAGGTCAACTTGTGGGTCTTGTAGTTTTGCCGCCCGCCCCACGGGCAGAATAATCTAAAATTGTAGTCTTCGAGAGACAAGAAAGGTGGCCGCGCAAACACGCTGGCAACTAAACCTCGAGAAGACAGAAGCTTCTTTTTACTCCTCCGTCCAAAACTAAAAGTATCTGCACTTTGGCTATACCAGTGTGTGGAACCCACTTCTCGTCTCTTGGAGAGACCGTATCATTTTTTTAAAAAGTGAACGTCACCAGCCCCACCGCTATGTCCATGGCGCTTTGCCTATAAACGCACGCACGGCAGTGCGACTTCATTCATGTCCAATTTCCCCGCAGTGTTTATTTTATTTATATATTTTCTTTCAACATACTGCTCGGTAGAGATTGAGAGACTATATATATACCATTTTGAAAGTTATAACTTCACCAGCCCCACCAGCTTGTCCATGGCTTTGACCTAAAAAACGCACGCACGGCAGTGCACCGCACGCACACCGCCGGTGACTCATTCCAACGTCCAATTCCAACTCCCGCAGCGTTTATTTCTTTATTTATCTTTTCTTTCACATGGCCACTTTCTGCTTGGTAGAGTTTCACTTTCACTTTCACTTTCACTCAGAGTTTCACTTTCTGCTTGGTAGACTTTCACATGGCCACTTTCTGCTTGGTAGAGTTTCACTTTCACTTTCACTTTCACTTTCACTCAGAGTGTCACTTTCTGCTTGGTAGACTTTCACATGGCCACTTTCTGCTTGGTAGAGTTTCACTTTCACTTTCACTTTCACTTTCACTTTCACTTTCACTTTCACTCAGAGTTTCACTTTCTGCTTGGTAGACTTTCACATGGCCACTTTCTGCTTGGTAGAGTTTCTGGCGGCGGCTGCTCCGAGGTCTTTGGGCGGCGACATCACGGTGGCGACGACGGCCGCGGCCGCGGGCACGGCCTTCTTGATGGAGGTGAGGCGGATGTGGGAGGTGCTCTGCAGGTAGCTCACCTGGCGCTCGGGGCGCGTCCCTCGGCCGCAACGCAGCTGGCTATACAACGACGAGAGGAAGACATGGTGCAGGCACAGAGACAGAGAGAGAGAGAGAGACCACGGTGTTAGTCAGTGGGTGGGGGAAAAAAAAGTAGGCTACGTACTGTTTTACTTTAACCCATTTAGGGCCTGATGTTGATATTTTAAAAAAGTGTATTTTTAAAATGTATTAAAAAAAATGGGTAGAGATCATTCTGGGGGTCCTTCACATGAAAAAGGTTGAGGCTCCACTGACAGAAACATGTTTTTTTTTCCAGAAAAAGGTCAGGATTTAGAAGACATTTTTTTTTAATCGTCTTCAGTCCAAAATGGGTTAAGATGGCAGATGGAGCTTGCAGTCACTGGAGGTATTATGACCTATTATGAAGTAAGTATAGTCTCCAGTGGGATGAATTATGACCGGTATGACATATACATTGCCCTTTTAGCTGTTTCCAACGGGGAGCTATGCTGTTTGTTGTTTTTTCCCCCTACAGGCTTTGTTGGTGTTGGCTAGACCGCACTCTCGCATCACATTCAAGAGAATGCACTATAGATTTAAATTTAAAAAAAAGGTTTCTATCCTGGAGTGAAAAAATAAGTAAGTAAAGTTGAACACAATGGCGAGAACTTCAAAAGAGATTTAGAGAATGGCTTGGGCAGTGATTAACATTTTTTCTGCTGTGGGGAATTACTGGAGCAAACTAAAGTACTTTCCCACCTTGGTTGTTTTCTAAATCTATTTTTGAACGCTCAGGCTGTCTAAATCACTACACTTCTGGAAACCTTAATTGGCTTACCTTTAGCACAAAGTGTTCAGAACATCAGAAACGGCTTTATACTAATATATTGGTAATTTGTGCGTGTACACTGAGCGTGTCCTCCTGTTACTGCTTAATTTGACAACAACTGCTTAATTTGACAACATTCAACAAACTGCAGTCAAACAAAAGGAAAGAGCAGAAATATGTTAAAGATGGAGTGCCACAATTTTTGTATTTTTCAAGTTTTTCATGTGTCTATGAGGTGACAGTACTTCATTAGACACCCTGGAGTTGTTTTTATGTGCAATGGTGTATTAACTTTGTATTTAGGCTTCCTGGAGGCTGAACCCTTGACAGTCAAACGGGCCAATGAAATAAACAGAAATATAGTGACATCACACTATCATCCCCTCCCCTAACCCCTCCCCCTTTGTCATATAACTACAGCTGTGGGTGCGGCTTCAGTTCAGGTCACCATCAACACCCAACAGGCAAACCAGGCATACTTAATGAACTGGTGGGCGTGTCCACATAAAAGCATGATTTTAACAAATATATTATTTATATTTATATTGTAATAATACCTGATGATCATGTTTTAGGGTGGGGAAAAAAGAGTGGCACTCCATCTTTAATGACGTTTAGAATATTTAGGACACTTTCCCGGGGTCTTTATGTGTGTAGTATCTGGTTTTTAGATATTTTAGATTTTATCTGTGTTCACTGCACTCACTTACTTCCTGGACTACATGTTGCCTCAGTAAGACAGCCCTCTTCCGTCTATCCACAAGGAGGAGCAGTGGACCAAAAGCATTATGGGAATTGTAGTCCAGGAAGGAAGGGAGCCAAGTGTCCATGACACTGCTAAAATCTAAAAATATCTAAATCCACATAATTACACATAGTGTTATAAATCTTCTAAACGTCATTAACACCTCGAACGCCCGGGGCATTTGATACATTAAATCATAGCGCCCAGTGATGTATAGCAGCGGGGGACACATTTAGCGACGGACCGGATGCTATCCCGGATGTGGGATAGCATTTGATGTAGCCAAAACACTCTTAATGCGATTGACCTCAACGGGAGGTATGATTAATTATAACGCGACTAGCGACGGCACCGCAATGGGCCGTCTAACACATAATCTTCTCCTAGAATTGGACGTAATGATTTAGATCAAGAGTCATTAACGTTTTAAGATTTTCGATCTCGTCGGCTAAAATGAACCAGAAAACAACATAGAGTTCCAGCCTGTGGAGCGATGCGATTGGTTTTGCGATATCAATAATCTCCATCCGTTTGATCAATCTCCGTCTCTGTACTAATTGATAGGGCAGGAGAACACCACCGCCCTGTGCTCACTCACATATATGAGCAGGAATAGGACCTTTAAAGGTATATTCAGTGATTTTTTTTGTTTTGTTGTGATAATCCTCTCTACTATAGAGTGTGCTGACCATATAAGGAGTTCCTCCCTGTCCCCAGTTAACCCCTGGGGGTCAAACAACCTTATGTTTCATTTTTGGCTCTCTATCCTGATTGGATGAAAAGGCTTAGGTCCCACAGCCAAAAACGTAACCTACGGTTTTTTGAGTGAAATCACTGAATATACCTTTAAAAACATATAATAATTATAACAGGAGCGCCCCGACCGACCTGTTGAAGTGCCTCCGGAAGCTCTCGCTGAGCATGTAGAGGGCGAAGGGGTTGACGCAGGACGAGGAGAAGCTGAGGACGCGCGCCACCAGCGTGATGACCAGGTGCGCCAGCGACACGTCCATCGTGTTGTAGTGGAAGGAGCGGTACATGTAGAGCACGTGGTTGGGGAACCAGCAGAGGGCGAACAGGCCCACGAACACCAGCACGATCTTGGCCAGCCGCTTCCTGGTGTCCATCTGGGGAATCGACAAAGCACAGGCAGAGGCGGAATCAGACAGAGTCAGAGTCGGTAAATCTCGAGTCAGAGTCGGAAATCGGAGTCTCTGACTCTGTCAGAATCAGAGTCAAGAATTAGAGTCAGAATCAAAGTCAAAATCAGAATCAGTCAGAGTCAGAATCAAAGTCAGAATCAGAATCAGTCAGAGTCAGAATTAGAGTCAGAATCAGAATCAGAATCAAAGTCAGAATCAGTCAGAGTCAGAATCAGTCAGAATCAGAGTCAAGAATCAGAGTCGGAATCAGAGTCAGAATCAGAGTTATAATCAGTCAGAATCAGAGTTAGAATCAGAGTCAGAATCAGAGTTATAATCAGTCAGAATCAGAGTTAGAATCAGAGTCAGAATCAGAGTCAAGAATCAGAGTTAGAATCAGAGTCAGAATCAGAGTCAGAATCAGAGTCAGAATCAGAGTCAGAATCAGAGTCAGAATCAGTCAGAATCAGAGTCAAGAATCAGAGTCAAGAATCAGAGTCAGAATCAGAGTCAGAATCAGAGTCAAGAATCAGAGTCAAGAATCAGAGTCAAGAATCAGAGTCAGAGTCAGAATCAGAGTCAATAATCAGAGTCAATAATCAGAGTCAAGAATCAGAGTCAGATTTCGAATCAGTCAGTCAGAATCAGTCAGAGTCAGGAATCTGAATCAGTCAGAGTCAGAGTCTTTTGACACAACGTCAATGCAAAGACGAGAAGCTGCTAAAACGGGCGCACGCAAGACAGACAGACAGACAGACACTGAAGCAGAGATTTTATAGCAATGCTTTATGAACATGTCTTTCTGCGTGGTATGGGGACCCTCTGGAACTCCCTCACTCCCCCACTGTGAGAACCACTGAGTGATGCAGCGTTAATGGACGGATGGCATTCAAACACGCCTCCAGGCCTGTGTGCCTCTCCCTATGGATGGAGGGGGCCACATGTCTACCGATGGTGCCTATATAGGCCACTCAAGGAACAAACACACACACACACACACACACACACACACACACACACACACGCACACGCAGACGCATGCACCCACGCACTCCCTCCCTGCCCACAAACATGCGCTTATGGACACGCAAAAGGTCAACAGGCATTTGTGAAAGTGCTACTCGATGTAAACGGATCTCAAGTGGGAAAAGCCCTTTGCTCAGACGTCAGCAGCGCGCGCGCGCCTTAACCTTTCGGTTTCCACACAGACCTCGTTAAGTCCAAACCTCATGGAGAGAGTCGAGGATCAATTTGGCCGCCGCCCGCGGCCCGCCACCCCGCGTTCGATTGGCCGAGGACCTCGAGTATAACGATTTCAAGGTGCGTGGGGTTTCTCTTTAATTGGCCAACACGGGCCGCGCGTTGCATTGGCCCTAATTCCATAGCATTGGCCTTAAATTCCATAAAGCATCAGCCCTAATTCCATAGCATTGGCCTTAAATTCCATAGCCTACAGTTTTTTTGTTTGTGTGTGTGTGTGTGTGTGTGTGTGTGTGTGTGTGTGTGTGTGTGTGTGCGTGCGTGCACGAGTGTGCATGTGCAACTGCATGTGTGTGTGTGTGTGTCAGACTACCACTCAGGGACAGAAAAAGGTTCCTTCATAGAAATGTAACAGGAGCGTTGTACCTTAAAAAAGTAAAAGACATAAACATGTACGCACGCACGCGCACACACGCACAGACACACACACACACACAGGCCAGGGAGGAGGGCTTGTACAGTACGAGTACAGTACAGCACCACTCAGTTCAGACGGGTCTGATTTATTCTATATTTCGACGCCCCATCACTCTGCGAGTGTACAAATGGAACCATAATGCACCCACAACATGGTGCACTCTATTGGGTTCCATTGTGTGCACTCTTTATAACAATATGAATAATTTAGCTGTAATAATTTACCCCCTGGAATCTCGTCGAGGCCCCCTGGTGTCCCCCAGACCCCGCTTTGAGAACCAATTAGGTGCTGCGTTTGAATGAATACAGTTTCTGACCTGAGATCAGATTCATACGAGGTTTCCACTGGACACACACTGGTCTGATTAACCCATTCTGACCTGAGATCAGATTAAAAAAATGTCAAAAAAGTCGTTCTTCGATTTTTCAAAAATAGCAGACCTATACAAGCTCGTACATGGACATTTGAGAATGATTACACGAAAGAGAAGTCGCATGAGGAATCATCGGTGTGGTTTGGGCCTATATAAGACAAGCATTGTTGAACGATCTATAAATGAATACACTAATACCCAATTCAATGTTCTCCAAGGCTTTACTCTTCCTCTAAAGTCGATACCACAAACTTAAAATGAACCAAACAAACAAAACGCAAAAGCAACATTAACAACCCAACATTCCACTTTGATCGTTTGACCTACGTATATAATGCGACTCAGCAACGACTCCTATCCCCAGGCTCCATCGAAAAAACATTAAAGAAAACAAGACTTTTAAACCGCTGCTTTTGTCATCTTTTCAGTAACAAAAGGGGACAAGAATCAACTCGGTGCACTCAGTCCTGGACTTTAAATTGCGAAAGCGACGCACAAAGCACAAAGGCCGGGTTTGCTTTGTTCCACTGCCGACGCGGAGCTACATCAGACTATTATTATAGAAGAAATGCCATGCTTTTATAGGTTTGCTTTGATAAATCAATTGCTAATGTTCTACCACAGGTCGACGGTATATGCTTTCAAATGTGTGCACAATAAAAAAAAGCTCGCTCTGGAGCAGTAGGTTTTCAAAGCGGCGGTCCGGGGACCACCAAGTGGGTCCTTTGGTGGGGGGTTCCAGGTGGTCCCCATGCTAAATGACGGAGAGTTGGTAATCAAATGGACCCTTTAACTCTTGAGAGTTAAATTAACACCCTCGAGTGTAATATTGCAATTCTACAACAGTTACCCTTAAAGGTAGAGTAAGTGATTTCACTTAATTCAAATATCACTTATTTTTTTGTTTTGTTGTGATAATCCTCTCTACTATAGAGTGTGCTGACCATATAAGGAGTTCCTCCCTGTCCTCAGTTAACCCCTGGGGGTCAAAAAACCTTAGGTTTCGTTTTTGACTCTCTATCCTGATTGGACGAAGGCTTACGTAGGTCCCACAGCCAAAAACGAAACCTACGTTTT
>NC_137880.1:6305568-6325568 GCF_963924005.1 Protomyctophum bolini | reverse complement strand
TGTAAACAAATAAATGCCAAATCGCCTCTTTAATTGCCCGTCATCAAAATGATCATCTTATCGGGCACAACATCATTCACAACCCCCCCTCCCCCCCCCCCCCCCCCCCCCCCCAAACGTGGCAGCGGCCGGGTCTTAATGACAGAGATTATACATTTGTCGTGGAGAGTCTGGCATATGTGACTCAGCTGGTATAAATGACACTGACACAGACCCTGGCAGCCTTCTCACCGCAATGTAAAGAAGAAGGCCACAGTGTTGGAGATGTGGGATTTCTGCGGAGTATCCCTGTGCCTGTGTGCGTGTGTGCGTGCGTGCGTGCGTGCGTGCGTGCCACATGTTTAGTAGTGATAGTATGCAAATGTATGGTTTGCGAAAATCTAAAGTCAATACGACCCCATTACGAGTATGATTGAGTCATGCCCCAGAGAAGTGTTCAAACTTTCACAGGGTTAATCACAATAATGTACAAAACACATCTGAGGTCAAATAGGTGCGGACCAGGGGGTCCTTGGGGGAGTTCCAGGGGAGGGGAGGGGGTCCCCAGCTAGTTTGGAACCTGGAACCCTTATGGGTCTGTAACTCTGAGTGTTCCATTTGTACACACTCTAAATTAACATTTTTACGATATAAATTGGGGTCTCAGAGAAATGGGGGTCCGTAGACTATAATGCATGTCAAACTGGGTATGGGGGTCCTTGAAATTATAGCCATAAACATCTTCTCTTATGTTTTCCAATGGGGGTCCGGGCAAGCTCATTCGTGTCAATTCGGGGGGTCCTTGGCATGAACAAGTTTGGGAAACTCTGCCCTATAGGGTGCTTCTTGTCATATATAGGGCCAGAGCGTATATAGGGAGGAGTTTCGCTCAGAACGGGTCATTCTGGTTGTCATTTTCCTATGCCTACCAGTGGGCTAGTTACTAGTTAGCCTAGCAGGCTACTACTATAGCCTACTAGCGAGTAGGCTGCTATAGGCTACATTTTACAGCCTCATTGTGGAGACATTATACCATTGTAGATGATAAAATAACATAAACGTGATACCCTAACTTGCCTATTCCACCGCGGGCCGTCAGAATTATCCTTCCATTGTAGCCTCGCAGTGCGTCGGAGATATCAACTAATTAAATACACGCTGTATGGTTTCTTTGATTTGGGGGCGTCAGCTGACAAAATAACATAACCTTCAGCAACATCCCCAAACACATGTATATGCATGTCTGCTCTCTAACCTGTCCTCAAACGAGCATGACAGTGTAATCAAAAATAATAATGGTCAGATCGCATACAGACAGCTTATTTATATATATACTGCGGAGAGAGAACACATGTTTGACTGTTTGACACTCGTCACTCTCGTGGTATAATTTCCTCTCCCTGGTTCCATAATGATATGTCCACATGTCTTCTCGTCAAGTAAGATGTAAACATTGAGGGGGGACATGAGGGGAGGGGAGGCGGCGGCTATCAGATCAGAACACCCGGACATTTCCTGACGTCGAATAATATTAACAATAATACCGCCGTCCATCCAGAGCCATAGTGTGTAGAAGAGTCAAAGATAAGAGAGATGGGACAACGGCGCACTGCAGTGACAGTGTACACACACCAGCGTCACTGACAAGCAAACTATAAAGACTCGCTGTTATAGCAGAGTCACAGCAAACAAGGGCAGATTTTAAAGGTTTTATGACATTCATTTTCATTTATTTTTGTTTTTCTTTTAGGTTTTATGACCTCAATTACACCCAAAAAAACCCTGAACGTTGAACATTCAGTGGATTGTCTGTGGTCTGAAGTTTTCTTTGGGGTTTGGAAGCCTTTTGAGCTACAATGAAAACAGGCAACACAGTGAAAACAGTGACATCTGCTGGCAAATCCCATTGACATACTGTATATGGGATTTGCAGGCTCTTACATCACAAGCTGCCGGCAAATCAGAGCACCCGTTTGAGCCAGAAAACCCCAGATCACAGAAAATCGACTGACTGTTAAAAATTCATGTTTTTTGGGTGCAATTGAGATTAGAAAACCTAAAAAAAAAAAAAGAACAATTCCAAAACCTTTTTTTTAAATGTCACAATCCCTTTAAAGTATTTAATGGAGAAAATAAGGCAAAGTCTCACAATGAAGTATAGAACTCCGGAAATCATCAAGGCAAAAAAATACACTGGAGCAGAACGCAGGAATCAGGAAAATAACACACTTCAGTGGAACTGCAGGGAATCAGGAAACATCGGAATGACAAATAGTCAAACAGAGGAACAAGAACATGCATCGGCAATAACAACAGACTATGAACTGACGACTGAATGTTTGCAACGAGTCCAGTCTTATAGGGGGGAAGGTTGATTGGATATATTGTTCACAGGTGGAATGACGAGGGAGTTGGAGACAGGTGAGTGAATAGGACTGCAGAGTGTAAGGGGAAGTGGGAGTGGCTGCAGGGCTGACATGGTCTGTGGAGAAACCAAGGGGCCAGCTATGCACTCCAATGTTGAAGCGCTGGTCCCTAGTGGTAAGAGGAAGCACTGCAGGCGGACCCGTGAATTCTTGCAACCGAGCGCCCAATGTAAAGCCCAGGTGCACTCTGGGTGCACTTCCGCATTTGGACACCAAAATGTGGTGTCCAAATGCGGAAGTGAAATGCTGAATCAGCGAAATAGACGGTACTTCCGGCAGCCTTCCGGGTGCTTCAAAACGCCACTGAGCAACTTCCACTGACATGAATAGCGGAGGGGGCGGAGCTTCGCGCTTTAGTCTCTATCCTTTTAATACTCTACATGTAGGCAGGAAAATGGCTCCCAAATAAGCCAAAATCCCCCTATAAACACACCTGAGGTGGTGTAATCAGGGGGTGTAACCAACTAGTGTCTTTAATTACTGTGTGCGCTCACCGTGAGTTCATCCCTTTCTCTCAAATTCACCCACCACATATTGGTGGGTTCGTAAATCTGCAACTTTAATTGGCTCATAGAATCAAAAACAAAAAGTCACATATAAGGAAAGTTTCGTCGATATATAGGTCCAACGTTCACGTGTAGAAATTGCCGTGCATTTTTTGATGTGCCAGATCTGTTGGGAGAGTCTCTTATAGACTGGAAGCAGAGGCGTTACTATATAGCGGCTATATAGGCAGATAACGCAACATGCGTGCGGTGGCCCAGAGGCAAGGGGGTGGCACACGGCCACCCACCAGTGCCGTCTGTAAAATAAAATGATAAATATATACAGAGATAGGCCTACACAATGAAAGTTTAGGCTGGAGCCCATGGTGTGTGGCTGCTGCTGCTGCTAGCACACACCGCCACACACTGTACCATGGGCACGTGCCCCACCTCCCCCCCCCCCCCCACACACACACACACACACACACACACACACACAAACACAACAGCTGTGGTGGAGAGTATAGGCTGGCTAATGTGTGGCGAGTGTGCAGTGGCGAAGTCCTGACAGCCAGGTATACGTTCACAAATCACAACTATACTGTATACACTGCAGTGCCCCGCTGTTTATATAAACCAAAACGCCGTTAAATTGGTCTTGTTTTCACATGGCCGCTGCAGTGTACAGTACCCTGCTGCGCTGTTTATATATAAGCCACAACCGCTGTGTACAGTATACCCCGCTGTGCTGTTTATATAAGCCTACAACACAGTTTCGCTGTCCCACCACACACCGTCTGCGACCGTGTGCGCCGCGGCGCGTTGCTGCGCGGCGCCGCCTGGAAAATAGAACTGTGTTCTATCGGCGCGCCGGGCGGCGCGGCGCGGCGCGGCTCCGCGCGGCGGACGGAGCCGGTGTGCGTTAGGTTCATTGAAAATAATGGAGGCGGCTGTGCGCGCCGCGCGGCGCCGCGCGGGGGACGCAGCCGGTGTCGGGCTTGATTGTTGTCGGGGTCACTCTGGCCAGCTTGCGTCTGGGCCTATACTGACGTCTAGTGGGAGGAAAAAAAAAACACATTTTCAGATGGGGGTCCGCGGCCAAATACAGATACTAGGCCTACTGGGGGTCCTTGACATGAAAATGATTGAGAACCAACTGATACAGAAACACATGAGGGTTCTTCAGAAAACCGTCATGATTTTAGAAGACATTTTGTATAAAATCGTCCTCAGGTCTCAAATGAGTTTAAGTCGACATTCCACGCAGTGCAATTATTAGGTGTCAGAATTTGGAAGCGCTATATAGTTTAGTCAATAACGCAAACGTCTTGCTGCCTCCTGCATTATGTGGCGCGTATGTGGCACTCAGCAGGCCACATAGCGTGCCGCCACCCGCTTCTAAATTGCACATAATATGTGCCATTTAGAAGCGGGTGCGCACGCTGGACCGTTGAGTGCTTCCACACTCAAACGCTCCATTAGCCATTATGCTAGTTGTCCCGGTGGAAAAGTGATGCATGTTGTGACGGTTCCCTATGTTGTGTGTGTGTGTGTGTGTGTGTGTGTGTGTGTGTGTGTGTGTGTGTGTGTGTGTGTGTGTGTGTATGAATATAGTCGCTTAGTAGGACTGTCACAGGGGCAGCCCGTGCCCTATACACACACACACTGATTAAGGACATTGCACGCGCGCGCGCGCACACCCCACATACTAGTGGGGCAGACGGGTCCTATCACATAATGTCAATACTGTTGATGAATGCATTCGCAATCTGTTCAGGTTTCATAAGGATTGTACAAATGAAATGACACATTCGGTTTATTGTAACCTGTGGTTATAGCTCAGTGTTTGTATGGCCTTGACTCCAGTCAGTGCTGGCACTCTTCTGTCTGTGAATCTGAGCTGCTGAACCAGAGCACAGGGCTCAGCCATTCAGTTTAATCTGAGAGCAATGTCTAGCTGTGTGTCACTAGTTTGCGCGCGCGTGTGTGTGTATACACATGGCTGTCATGTTGGGAAACGGCAGCAAATCAAGCGGGGCCTCATGCCGCGTGCAGCTGGTGCTCAGAGGGGTTTGATTAGGCAGAGGTCTGTTCATACAAGCGGAGTGGTCGTTATGATGACCAACCCCCCACAATTTGGCAATTTTGTCAGCAAATAATAACTAGGCTAAAACGTCAGGGGAGGGACTGTATAGTGGAGAAGACAAGTCATTTCACGCTCTGCGCTGTGCTCGGAGAGGAGATGGAGCAGGTGCTGTATGGCAGTGGTCGTCAGCGGTGGTTAAGGTCACCTGCTGCTTCTGTTTCTCGACAACAAGCCATTACTTCTTCTGGCTGCTTCGTGCTGTTGTACCAACCTGCTCCCCAATGTAAGCAACACAAGGACATTTTGTCCTTTTTTTTTTTATTGAACTCTGACTCTGTTGCTGTTTTACATTTCGGTCTCATAAACTATGAATGAATGCATTAATGAATGAATCAATCAATGACTTAATCAATCAATCAACAACAAGCCATTACTTCTGGCTGCTTCGTGCTGTTGTACCAACCTGCTCCCCGAAGTAAACGACACAAGGCAGCAAGGACATTTTGTCCTTTTTTTGATTGAACTCTGACTCTGTTGCTGTTTTACATTTCGGTCTCATAAACTATTCAATTGATCAATGAATGAATGAATGAATGAATGAATGAATCAATGACTTAATCAATCAATCAATCAACCTGCTCATGTTATGCTCTCAAGAGATACATTATTGTTAAACATGTGCAACTACTTAATTTACACCAAGTCTACACAATTATAGAGAATGTAGACAGAATTGTTATTTTGGGTCAACGTTTGCCAAAAGCATGGAATTGTAGACATCTTATCCAACGGCAACAACACGTTTGTTTTTGTCTTGGGGTCTCGCTACATCTCATCAAATGTTGGTCCGACGTTGCACAAAGAATGCGCCTTGATGTGAAATAGATTGAAAACCACTCCTCCTGTAACACTTTCTGAGAATGTACAGAAAAGCCCCGAATGGACCCATATACATGTCTTATAGTTCCATTTGTACGATCTCTGCAGTGTATATAGACTGCATGGCGGTCCCAAGGATAACGTAATAAAAAGAAACACTATGAAATGGCGTCCGCCGGGGCATATTAAACCTGTGAGTGTCCTTGAAACAAAAACAAAAAAGGTTGAGAATGGCTTGTCCAGCAGCAGGATATATAAACAAGACAGCGCGCAGCCTTGCACGGGGCTCGTGAGATGCACCCCGCTGGCCCAGCCAGCGAGCTAGTGTCCGTGCCAAGCAGCTGGTGTGTGTGTGTGCGACGTGCGTGTATGTGCGTAAGTTTAAAGTTCAAAGTTTAAAGTGTGTTGTGTATATTGAATGTATTATGTATCACTGTTTAAGTAAATGCAGCCAGGCATCCGTGTGGGTGTGCCGTGTGCGCGTGAAAGTGTGTGTGTGTGTGTGTGTGTGTGTGTGTGTGTGTGTGTGTGTGTGTGTGCGTGTGTTAATTGACAGGTGGCCAATCGTCCACATGTAAGCATGTCTGACCTTCAAAGTACATACTTTTTGGTTTTGATTGTATTGCTGTATTGTTGTATTGTTCTTTCTGCTTTGGCAATGTAAACGTATGTTTTCTCATGCCAATAAAGCCCTTTGAATTGAATTGAATTGCATGTCTCTGGGTGTTCTTCTGCAGTTGCGGTCGAGTCGATTGCCTCACTTTCCGACAGCTCATTAAGGTTTAAATAGCTCGAGATTTAAGAAAGAGAGGAATATATAACAATAGCCTATAGCCTAAGGCGTATATACACTATAGGCTATTATTGATGTCAATAATAACATCCCCTTATTGGAGCAGACTTGCACCTCTGGCTGTCAACCCGTCAGTCAAAGTGCCGTAGACCCACTGTAAATAACGCACGCACGCACGCACACACACACACACACACGCACACACACACACACACACACACACGCACGCACACAAACACGTGTGCGTGCAGTTACAGTATCAGTGCTGTCATCAGTCTGACACTGTGGCCCTGTTTGATTTGTTGTCGGGCTATAACGAAAATAGCTGCCCGCATGCACAGCGCGCGTCACATCGTGTCACATTAATAATTTTATGCTTGTCTGTTGTTTGCAAAAGGGTCCGGACGAGACATGGATTGACAGACATTGGTGGAGGGAGGGAGAGGGCCGGGGCACAATTGAGCCGAGCTTTTCAGTGCCACGTATACCGTGAATTGCTCTGAAATGTTGACAACTATACATCCCTCTCTCTCCTGTCCTCCTCTTTGGATTTTGTGCCAGTTTTCTCCGCCCTATACAGCTCCCCCGATCTGCTCTTTTGTGCGGTCATCTTCTAAAGGGTGCCTTAATTGGCTGTATGCGTTCTGTTCTCGGCCAAATCAATCGAGGCCTTGCCTCGTCGCAACTTGGCGCGGTGGGGAAGAGGAATACTATAGGGATATACTAGTATTTTTATCCAAAAATACTAGAGCATGTCTGAAATAAATATCAAAGCTGATATTCGACAGCTGAAATAGATGCTTAAACATGTATAGCTATAGGTGTAGCCATGGTTTATGACTCTCGTATTCATACGAGAGTCATGAAGTAACTGCACCCTGTTTTTTGGCGCTTGCTACATACAGTTTCCGTATATATAAACATTCGGAATTCAAATATAAAGTACTCACAATTTGTCCCACGGGTGTTAGTTAGTTTCAGCTCCGGCGATTAGAATTTCTGCATCCCGCGTTGTTTAATGAAAAGCATTTTTATCCGAGCTGTGATTTTGCCATTGGCTTTCATCTACGCGCCCCTATCGGTCGGGAGGAGGGTGGCACTCGGTGTGTTCGATATAGGTACTCTGACCGCCCTGCCAATACAGACTAATAGGCGAGTGCGCTCCCGGTGTGCAACTGTGGATTTCCCAAACTAACCCCGTTTGAAAAAAGTAGCCGGGGCGCTCGGACAAAAATGCTTTTTATTAAACAACGCGGGATGCAGCTATTCTAATCGCTGGTGCTGCAACTAACTAACTAACCTGACGCTGCCAGATGGGGGTGGTATTGGGCATGTTCCCCAACACAGCTTCCATCTGGGATTTCTCAGGGAGTTCAGCTAACACCAATCCGTTCCGTACCGAACCAATCAGCGTGAGCTAAGGGCGGGATATGTGCGAAACCGGATGTGAAGCTATATAGACACGTCAATATGATTGGTTGTGTTTGCACGCCCACACGGTGATAGACAGACGGTCCCATCCAATCATCTACCATGTATCTTGAAAAAAAGGAACAGCCCCGTCATCGAATTTGCTTCCGCGATCCCAGATCCCAATAAGCTGTGAAACAAATTTGTGTAGCAAGCTTCTTGGATCTGGCAGCGTCAGGTTACTAACTAACACCCGTGGGACAAATTGTGAGTACTTTATATTTGAATTCCGAATGTTTATATATAGGGAAACGGGGTGCAGTTACTTCATATGACTGTCATGATAATCATCATGGCAGTCATGTTTCAGGGCTACTATAGGTGTAATAACGTTAGAGTGCACACAGAAGTGAACCACTCAAGCCTGTTTTCTCAACTCGCTGTTTCTCTGCAAGACATTACTCTATTATATAAGCCACATCTCCAAAACCGGTGGGTCAAACTGAACAACCACTATGTCAATTTGATCCTATTATTATGATTCCCTGCTTTCACATGACCTGAATAAACGATAATTAAACAAATACTATATATAGCCCCTCGAGGGGATTCTTATCCTTGCCGTGCATGACAACTAGCTGTCAACGTCCCCGTGGAAAGAACATGCATAAATTACATACATGTATGTATATGTACTCAAATAAATCAAATTAAAAAAAGCCACACATCGAGGACGTCATTTTAAGCAGCGGCCGGGGTCTTCAAATTGAATAATATTCCCCTCTAATTTCCGTAAAATACATTAACGTCGACAGCCACTCCACTTTCTATTCGAGGCATGAACGTCAAGCGTGCGTCATGCGGTGGATTAGCATGTTCTAAGGAGGAGATCATGCAGTATACCCCCCCCCCCCTCTCTCTCTCTCAGGCAGTGCAGGAAAGCTTGCGGTGCGTGCGTGCGTGCGTGCGTGTGTGTGTGTGTGTGTGTCAAAACCGACTACGCCAACGGTTCACAACATGTGGACCACTGGGGCAAGTGGGCCCCTAAATAATAATAATAATTATAACAAGTCATCATTTACAGATGAAACGACACATATAAATGTCATGGTATATTCTTTGTTTCCCCCCCCCTTTCTTTAAAGACCTGGTGCAATGCGGCTATTTCGGTCATTTTATTTTGACGTTCGAGTCTGAAACATTATGGGATGTACACGGATGTCATCTTGAATGAGATTAAAAGCGGAGTAGTTCTGTAATCAATACTAATCAACAACAGCTGTGTGTCGATGAACGTGCACGCACCTATGGGAATCAAACAGGTGTATGAAATCAAGCTTCATTTCTATTCACGCAGGACTCGACGCGCCATCAGTCGTCACGCGTCACTTTTCCGTTCAAAGGAAGTATAATTCAATTAAATTGCCTTTTTATGGACTTTTGATATAAAAAATAGTTAAAATACATTGTTTTGGCGAAAACGTGTATTTTTTTCTTTCATTTCACTAGGTCTTTAAACCCCTTTAAAGAGGAAAATGTAGTTTTCTTTGCGACACAGAAAAATAGAAAGACCCCTGACCACACTTAGCAGGGCAGCCGAACGGCCTGCCGTTTAAAGTGGTCAGATGGAATCTTAGATACAGATGGGCCTGGGATCTGGGGCTGCGATCATTATTCCAACAATGAACAATTGAAATAAGTGGCATATACTGTACGCGCGTACAGTATATGCCACTTATTCCAATTGTTCATTGAATTGTACAAGTGTGCGGCCATTCCTTTCCGTCCTCCACGACAAAGTGAGCAGCCATTGTGGTGTTTCTGGAATCTGCCGTGAAAGTGCTAGTGAAGAGAGTGTTATTATAAGGAAGGCTCAAGGCCTCCTCAGGAAAAAGGTTGGAGAAAAAAAATAGCCGATCTACAAGCTCACAGATGGACTCGTAGATTTTTTAGCAAGTGTAAAGAACAGTCATTATACAATGCATGGCATCAAGGCCCGCCAAAATTACATTTTAGTTACTGTTATAATCTGATCGCCCATGGCTGTGTATACTTGCACGTGACACCTGATATCTATTGTGTAGTACTGCCTGAACTGTAGCATACTTTATAGTTAGCTATACGGGAGCCATCTTATAGCGGTTGTTATGTCTCACGTGTTGTTGTCACGTCATTGGGACCCAGCTCTATATATGTTCCTGTGTGTGTGTGTGTGTGTGTGTGTGTGTGTAATAAACGTTGTGAACCTTTAGCGTGATATACTGTCTCGTGTCGCGTTATTGTTCTCCCGGGCCCGCAGCGTATAGCGTCCCTGACGGGAATGAATCCCAGGACCTTCTATTATAGCTGTGAGAGCTATAGAAGCATCTTCGTATATACTGTGATGACCCACCCTGGTGTTAATGTTGTTGTGATGACCCACCCTGGTGTTAATGTTGTTGTGATGACCCACCCTGGTGTTAATGTTGTTGTGATGACCCACCCTGGTGTTAATGTTGTTGTGATGACCCACCCTGGTGTTAATGTTGTTGTGATGACCCACCCTGGTGTTAATGTTGTTGTGATGACCCACCCTGGTGTTAATGTTGTTGTGATGACCCACCCTGGTGTTAATGTTGTTGTGATGACCCACCCTGGTGTTAATGTTGTTGTGATGACCCACCCTGGTGTTAATGTTGTTGTGATGACCCACCCTGGTGTTAATGTTGTTGTGATGACCCACCCTGGTGTTAATGTTGTTGTGATGACCCACCCTGGTGTTAATGTTGTTGTGATGACCCACCCTGGTGTTAATGTTGTTGTGATGACCCACCCTGGTGTTAATGTTGTTGTGATGACCCACCCTGGTGTTAATGTTGTTGTTCTCTGTTCATGTGCAGGAGGAGGGGACCAGCCTGCAGGGGTGTGGCCTAGATGAGGAGGCACACCTGACTCAAATCGGGCTCAGCCTATTTAAGCAGGCTGGTCGAGGCCATTTACCCTCTCTCTCCTGCCTATAGGGAACAATGTCTGGTTTTTGCTCCTTTCAGTTGGTTTTGATCTAAGTTGCTGCACTTACACATACACCACACTTTCACACGTCCACACATGCAATACACTACTGATCCAACTGATGACTCACACCCCATTTTCAACTGTTAAGTATGATTTACAATTATTTGACTCATTTAAAATAAATACTTAAACTTTTTGGCATTTACTCCTGTGTGTCGTCTCCCATTCTTGTCATGGTTAAGTCCGTTCATGACAATACGTATTTGCAGAGCATTGAATGGACACTCTCTAACCACGAGGCCACTTTTCCCTGAGGAAGACCGTATAGGTCTCCAAACACGTCGGTTGAATACAATCTTCCCCCTTTTGAACATTCTGAGTGTGCCCGCGGATCTCCGCTTCGTTCCACGAGGCCACTTATTGGGCTTGCGTATATAATCAATAACTACATGTTGGGTGCATTATTGACGTTTGTCAGGCCACAATGTGCGTCTTATGTATGTGTACTGTATAAGGCTTTGTTATAAGGTCTTTGTCAGGACTCAGCTATATGGGGGTCGTGCCCCGGCCTCCCAGCAGTCTCATAGAGGCCCACTGGGATGGTGTCGTCAACAAAATAATAATGACTATAATAGGTGTTCGTGTGCATTATAGCAGTGATCCTCAATGTTTTTCAGCCCAAGGAGAGAGAGAGAGAGAGAGAGAGAGAGAGAGAGAGAGAGAGAGAGAGAGAGAGAGAGCGCCACCAGTGGGTGTAACCAGCGCCCATAACCGTGGGGTTGGTGAAAGGGCCTTGAAAGTGTCTACATGTGTGGAGTTTGCATGTTCTCCCCATGTGTCCCCTATAGGGTATAGGTATATATACCCTCACAAAAAAAAAACATGCAGTAATCCTGCATCTCTCTAGAGAGCGTCGCAGTCCCGCCCCCTTTCATGACAACGAGAGACCCGTTAAATACCTGTTATCATATCATCATAATTATCATTATAAACCTGTTCATTTTCCACCCACTCTATACACCCGGGCTGCCCTACACACCCACTCTATTCGTCGAAAATAGCCGTTCTGCAACCGCATAACTTGCTTTTTTAGGATGATTTAATTGTATTAATTTATTTAATGAGTTGACGAGCCCTCTGCTTCCATAGCAACCTCGACGGTCCAGTGATATCAGATTAGCATTCAACACATGCAAAAAACCGGCAGGTTGAATGGCATGCAATGGACTCTGGAGCCACTTTAATTTGTCGAAAGACGCGTCTTTCCTTTTGAAGCGAATCAAAGATTATTCTAACTTTCGAAGTTTTTTTTGCCGTGTATTCTTGGGGAATTGCTGTCATCCCCCGTGTGACATGGTATTGTTTGTTATATTGTCTCCATGTTTCTGTCAACCATGCTGGTTTGTATAAAATAGCTTGTCTTTGTAGTGCCGGCTCCCATGGCTATGACTACCTGCTGGGGCAGTATTTGACTGTTGGAACGCCCCTGCAGTGTTTTTAGCCAGCTGCTTATCTCCGTCTGTATACAAATATAATACAGTACCTCTGGAAAATAAAATGCTAATTCCCTCTAATGGGATTTCCCAACTCGAAGGCCGGATAGTTTTGTAATTCTCTCTCTCTCTCTCTCTCTCTCTCTCTCTCTCTCTCTTGACTAAAATGGTGCGGAAGGACTAGTGAAGGAGAGACACAGCAGAACTATGAATGTTTGGTTGCGCTCGGGATGGGTGTTGCGCTCTGAAGATAGCAGATCTCCAAGCTCGCGGTGCGGCACGACGCAGCGCATTGTGTGAAGTGTAAAAATCAGGCATTGAGATTTGCGTGACGCCATCACAGCCCGGCGCCGGAAAATATATAACATTTTACACGACAAAAACCGTATAGTCTATAGTTTTAGTCGACTAAAACTAGACTAAAACTGCAACTTTCAAGATGACCCCAAAATATGGCTCAAACTAAATTATTATTATTTTATTCAAAAGACAAAAAAAAACGCAATCTGAATTTGTGTGAAAAATCCACACCGTTTTTTTCAAATGGTCTTGCTTGTGTTACAACTTACAACCAAAATGGGACCATAATGCATAATGAAGTTTATTTTGATGCCAACGTTTTTTGTATACTGATACATTTAGTTCATTAGAAACATTTGAGCGCTTTTCTCCCCCACTGCTAACAGTGCTATAGTCACACGTACAGTACAGATGCATTGGCACTGAGGATGAGTAACTGTGTATACAGCACACATTCCACTAACAATAAATCATTGACAGCGTCATTATATCTTCTCAAACCTCATTATCGTCACAACCATATGATCATAATTCTCTGACAGACTCTGACAGTTTCCCTGACAGAGTCAGTATTGCCTTGTTACGAGCTCATTTGGCCCCCGATAGCACCTCCATAACCATCCTCCTCCATCCACTGACATGTGTGTGTGTGTGTGTGTGTGTGTGTGTGTGTGTGTGTGTGTGTGTGTGTGTGTGCGTACGTGTGTGTGTGTGGTTAACGTCTTCTTGAAGCTTTGTCCATCTACATCAGGGGTGTCAAACTGGTGATTTGCGGCCCGACAAGAGGTCCCATGCATGCGCCATGCGGCTTGCGCGACATGATTAAAAAGAAAAGGTGAAGTATAACACTATAGTGTGGTACGAGGCGTAAAAAAAAAGAAAAAACAGCTCCCGTGGGATTTTTGTGCTAACGTTGATATTCTTTTGCATATTCCATCCAAACTATAAGAAAATGATGCGGTTCAAATTTTCCGGACCCACCCCCACCCCGTTTCTGGGGGGGGGGGTCATCTATTTGGGACCTCCCAGAACAGTTATAATGTCCGCTTTTCATAATATTAGAATAGTTTTGTATGTTTTAAAAAAACATTCTGAGTTGATTTCTTAAAATTTCTTAAAGTGTCCAGAAGAATCTTTATTTACTTTTTTGGTAGGGGTGTTTCCTCACCTGGGTGCCCCCGGACTGACCCCTGTTGTGCCTATAAGTTCTCATTACATTCCTCGCTCTGCTCCTGTTCCAGAATAACGTCAAATTAGATAAAAACTTGAAGAATAAAAGTATCTCTGATAACACAAAATGAGTAGTAGCTAATACCAGGAGTCTTTTTGTGTTACACATTAAACCTCTTGAACCATAGCATTCCTATTCTGAGGAGAACTTTAGAAATCGCATTGAGGTAAAGAGAAAATGCTCTCAAGCAACGTAAATTGATTGAGTTGCACCGTGGAGGCAATCCGTTCCAGGAGAAGACGCCCATTGGAGATTCTGGTTTCATCAGCGCTTGTGTCAAATGGGGCAAAAAAATGACTTTCTTCAGTTTGCAGATAAGGGCCAGAAGCGCTTTTAAGGAGTTTGTTTCTGAACGATTGATCTCCACATCAGTGTGGCGCGCTATATGAGCTTGTAGGTCTAGCTATTTTTTGAAAATTCGAAGAACGACTGACGTATAGAAGACATTTTTAGAATCTGATCTCAGGTCAGAATGGAAAACTGTCAGGATGTAGAAGACATTTTTTAGAATCTGATCTCAGGTCAGAATGGGTTATAAGCATAGACATAGAAAGCGTTCCGCGGGTCTAACATGAACATAAAATGAAGCCTGTCAGTCCTTGCAATGGAAGTCGCCATCTTTCTAGATCCGTTTTGGCCCAGCTCAGGCCAGCTGGCCCATTGGCTGGCCCAGACAACGAGGCGGGACTTCCCCCTTCTTCTTCGTTGGTTTTTATTTTGACTCGAGTGGGTGGGGGATCCCGTTCATAGACTGTAACGTTAGCCACGCCCCTCACAACATGCGCGACTTTATGGTCATTTTTTTTATAAATGGGACCATAATTTTCCAAAAAGAATATTATGACATTAGAAATGAGACTTTAAACTAGTGACTGGAAGCAAAAAGTATTCATGACCATGTTTATTAAGGTAATACAGTCTAGGTGAAGTTGGGCCAAAATACATGGACTTCTATGGGGCTATGGGTTTTTCTGGGTCCAGTGACAGCGCCACAACAGGCCATTATATGAACTTTCATTTCCTTAGTGGCTTCACAAAATATCTCTCTGACTGCCCCCCTGGTTATAAGTCACCTCAGGAGCCTGTCAGTCAACATGCATTGCTCAAATCAATTGAGTCAAACCTGTGAACATTAATCCCACCCCAGAAGATCACACTTCCTGAGAAAGCATTGTGTGTCTGTCTGTCTTTCTTTCTTTCTGTCGAAACGCCTGCTCTCGGCAGGTTATAGCTTGAACCATTTCTAATTGAGACGTCACCTTCACTAAAGACAGAGGGGGATGACTTATGAAAGTAAAGTGGGCATCACAGTCTGTGATGACGTGGAGCAGACTCCATGTTTCCTCTGCGGGAGCAGGAAGAAAGACTAAAATTAGCAGGCAATCAAAAAGTTCTACCTGAGTGTTAAATGGTGCATTTATATAAATGGTAAATGGTGCATTTATATAGCGCCTTTATCCAAGGCGCTTTACATAGATTGTGCATTACATTCACCCATTCATACACCGATGGCAGCGGAAACCATGCAAGGCACCAACTAGCACATCGGGAGCAATTAGGGGTTCAGTGTCTTGCTCAAGGACACTTCGACAGTAACTCTGGGGGAGCCCGGGTTCGAACTGGCAACCTTGCGGTTCCCATCCAGGCACTCTACCCCTGAGCCACCGCCGCCCCAAGTGTTCATTCCGCGCGCGTCATCGAGGTCTGACAAATTCCGGAAAAGACTCTAACCAAAGTATGCCTCCTTTCATTCTCTGAATAAACCTCAATCTCTTGAACTATGTATGTGGAAGGGGAAGGAGACGTATCGGGTGTGAGCGGTTTCTTCTTGGTTAATTTATTTTTATGTATCATCCTCTGCTGCTGTGCAACAGAGGATGGTAGGTTATGTGTACAGAAAACACAGCACCTGATCTTCCTCTGTTCACTCGCTGGTTTGTTGCCTTTTCTTAAAAGGGAAAAAGCCATGTTTTTGGCCAAGGGCAGAATTTTATTTGCCTCCGAGCATTCTCTCGTGTGTGACAGGCAGTATTGTGGGGGTGTGTGTGTGTGTGTGTGTGTGTGTGCGTGTGTGTGTGTGTGTGTGTGTGTGTGTGTGTGTGTGTGTGTGTGTGTGTGTGTGTGTGTGTGTGTGTGTGTGTGTGTGTGTGTGTGTGTGTGTGTGTGTGTGTGTGTGTGTGTGTGTGTGTGTGTGTGTGTGTGTGTGTGTGTGTGTGTGTGTGTGAGAGAGAGTGAGAGAGTGAGAGAGAGATCAGTCCCTTCATTATTACAACTCGATTCATTATCGACTTGAACTTTTGCCATCAATTTCAACAAATTGCTAGGCCTTGAAACCTGACAAACCTGCTATTTAAATTGCTCTGGCAGACGTGTATTCGTCTGGCAGCGCTACAATTAAACAATGCCTTCTTCTCAGACACATACAGGTCCCGCAATGACTTAGAATATTGTGTAAAACTGTGAAAATATTGTGTTCAAACCAAAACCAAACCACGGTGTTTTGTCATGTCCAGAGTCTACTCTCAACACAAAGGAAGATCAGCATCAACATAAAGCTTGTCAATGTACGGAGAGATAAGAGACATTTTTAGAATCTGATCTCAGGTCTGAATGGGTTAATCAGACCCAGTGTGTGTCCACTAGTGGAAACCTCGTATGAATCTGATCTCAGGTCAGAATGGGTTAAGACTCAACCGTGGCTCTCCCGACATGCGTAGCCGGTTATAAGACTCACCCATTAAAATCCTTTAAGACTCGGTTGGCAAAACATTACATCATAACTATACTACCCTAAACAAACATTAAAGTCCAAACATGGCTGGCAACCAACCACATGACGTAATTTTGTGTAAGCCGTTCATTTTCCTTTTCTATTTCTATGATTTTTTATTTCTCCCCCATTGCTGTCTGTCTGTAACCTGACGCTGCCAGATCCAAGAAGCTTGCTACACAAATTTGTTTCACAGCTTATTGGGATCTGGGATCGCGGAAGCAAATTCGATGACGGGGCTGTTAATTTTTTTCAAGATACTTGGTAGATGATTGGATGGGACAGTCTGTCTATCACCGTGTGGGCGTGCAAACACAACCAATCATATTGACGTGTCTATATAGCTTCACATCCGGTTTCGCACATATCCCGCCCTTAGCTCACGCTGATTGGTTCGGTACGGAACGGATTGGTGTTAGCTGAACTCCCTGAGAAATCCCAGATGGAAGCTGTGTTGGGGAACATGCCCAATACCGCCCCCATCTGGCAGCGTCAGGTTAGTCTGTCTGCACCGCTGGGGGGGATTATACAGTTGGGAGTGTCGTCTTTTTATAGCTCACACTTTTGTCAGTTTGCTGGTCCAAAAGATGAATACGCTGTTTTGAGTTGGATGGCGATGGTATAAAGCTTTGGTTGTGCTCTGCTGTGAATGGTGAATATTTGTCTCCACCAGGCCGAAGGCATGGGGGGGGGGAGAGTATATGTTTTCGGTTTTCATTAATTTAATTTAGATGTTTTAAGGTTTGCATATAGAGATGTTCCGATACCGTATCGGTATTATATCGGCCCTTTTTGATCATATCGGGTCATATCGGTATCGGCGAATATGCCCAGTCTATAACCACTGATCTGACACAGGGTTAAAGGGGTTGACAATATGGCAGTTGAATAAAATGTTGGGTTTTGCTTTCGAGTTGCCCCAAACTGCAAGTGCACATTATTTTGAGTGAGGAGTGTGCTATTAACAGAAAATAATTAATTATAATTTTTTGAGTGGTGCAACCACTCCTACAACCATGCAATGTCCGTTGCGTATCTATGTATCAGTGGTCTGTCATGAGCACGAGTATGTGACTTATTATTAGTACCAGTAGGGGGCGCCAGAAACAGAGAGAGGGATAGCGATGTGCCTGCTGCCTGCTAATGAGAGAGAGAGAGACAGAGAGAGAGAGGTTGTAAATACACTCCATGTATTTACAAAGTAATTTTCATGGACGTTATAGATACATTATACATTGATATTAATAAGACTAGAAGACTCGACTCTAGCGCCACGAATAATTTAAAAAAAAGGTGTAACACAGAAAGCTGTGGCCTGTAGAATGACGTGACGGGTGGGTTGCTTGTGTCACTGATGACGTCGTGTGAAGTGGTCCTATTAATGGTCAAACGCGACTATACGTGTCGTTCCGTGACCGCATATCGCTGTCGTGGCAATAATCACGTTAAACCAACACCCTCTCGTGTATAATAATATTGCTTAATTCATCAGTTTCATTATTTGTATAATTTTTATTACTATAGTGCAGGTCCTCACAGTCCCCATGAGGGACACACGGTTCAATGATGCTTGGGCGCTGAGCCAAACACAACCTGCGAGTATCGAGTACATAAATTATGTTTGTACTGTACTTGACCCGCAACCTGTGAGGATTTTTTATTACGATAAGATAAGAAGCCCCATCTGGATAATTATGCCTTTTAATATTCTCCGCGCATCACGCTGCAGTGCACAGCAGCTTATACTGTATACGTGCAATACACACAACACAATGTTTACAAAAAAGGTACAGTAGTTAACCCATTCTGACCTGAGATCAGGTTCATACGAGGTTTCCACCGGACACACACTGGTCTGATTAACCCATTCTGACCTGAGATCAGATTCTAAGGTTTTTCAAAAATAGCAGACCTACAAGCTCGTAGCGCGCCACTCGGTGGCGCGCTATGAGCTTGTAGATCTGCTATTTTTCAATAGCTAAAGCACGACATTATGCTAACACCAGAATAGGTTCCCGTTCAGAATGGGTTAAACAATTATAGTCGACTAGTTAGACTGGGCAACTATAGTCGAGTCGACTAGTAAAAAAATCACTAGAAGTGAAAGCCCTCGCATTTATATATATTGTTCTTGTGGAAAAATTGAGACCTCTTGGTTGTATATACAGCTGTACGGTACTGTGTACATGAGAGAGAAGATGAGAAAGTCCTTATACAGCAGGATTTATAGAAGACATTTTTTGTAGAATCTGGTGTCACACAGTTCTAAATGGTCATAGAAAGGTTTGCGAAACCCCCCCTGGCCGGTGTGTGTGTGTGTGTGTGTGTGTGTGTGTGCGTGCGTGCGTGTGTGTATGTGTGGACCTTTTATAACCCATTCTGAACGGGAACCCATTTTGGTGTCCGCATCATGTTATGCTTTAGCTATTGAAAAATAGCAGATCTACAAGCTCATAGCGCGCCACCGAGTGGCGCGCTACGAGCTTGTATAGGTCTGCTATTTTTGAAAAATCGAAGAACGACTGACATTTTTTTTTAGAATCTGATCTCAGGTCAGAATGGGTTATATAATCAGACCAGTGGGTCATGTCCACAGTGGATAAACCTCGTATCATATGAATCTGATCTCAGGTCAGAATGGGTTATAAATAAATAAATATACCTGTCTCTTGGTGTGCTCGCTGATCTCCCCCGGCATGTCGTGGGCGCTGCGGTTGAGCGTGCGCGCGATGTGGTAGTAGTACACGGAGATGATGGCCAGCGGCCCCAGGAAGTACACCAGGAAGATGAGCACCGAGTGGATCCGCGGGTGCATCTCGTTGGACAGCGGGTACGGCACGCAGTTCACAAAGGTCACGTTGCCGTGACCCTGGGGGGGGGGGGGCACGGCGGAAAGGAAGGGAGGGAGGGAGTGAGGGAGGGAGGAGAGAGCAGTGATTAATTAACCCATTCTGACCTGAGATCAGATTCACATACGAGGTTTCCACAGGACTGGACACACACTACTACTGGGTCTGATTAACCCATTCTGACCTGAGATCAGATTCACATACAAGGTTTTTCCACTGACTGGACACACACTATTGGGTCTGATTAACCCATTCTGACCTGAGATCAGATTCACATACGAGGTTTCCACTGACTGGACACACAC
>NC_137880.1:6213853-6298853 GCF_963924005.1 Protomyctophum bolini | reverse complement strand
AAGAATGTGCAGTTTTGGCTGCAAAATATGTAAATTCCTTTCACAAGAAAAGGGACAACCAGTAGGACACACACACCTACAGTATGCCATGTTTTATTTTTTAGCACCACCTGCTTTATTTTATATAATCTTTATTTATTTTTTCGTGTCATTGATATTATGTTGTTTGTCATGTCTGTGATTGTGCTTTGGCAACACTTGTAAAACGTCATGCCAATAAAGCCTGTTGAATTGAATTGAATTGAATTGAATTGAGAGAGAGCGAGAGAGAGAGAGAGAGAGAGAGAGAGAGAGAGAGAGAGAGAGAGAGAGAGAGAGAGAGGATCACTATGGCTTCTGTACACAGTTTGAACTTGTAAATGGGACATTCTGCAATATGAGCACTTTTACTTTTACTACTTTAAGTACATTTTCATGCCGACACTTTTGTACTTTTCCTCAAGTACATTTTCAATTCCGTATACTTTTACTTGTAACGAAGTAGTTCTAAATTGCAGTATTGGTATACTTTTACTTAAGTCAAACAATTGAATACTTTTTCCACCACTTTCGCAGTCCCACATTTTTACCATCCAAACTGTATATAGCGTTTGATTGCCTTGGAATTAAAGGGGGTGTCAGTGATTTCAGTCAAAAACCCTTAGGTTTCGTTTTTGCCTTGGGACACAAGCTTTCATCCAATCAGGATAGAGAACAAAAACGAAACCTAAGGTTTTTTGACCCACCAGGGGTTAACTGGGGACAGGGAGGAACTCCTTATATGGTCAGCACACTCTATAGTAGAGAGGATTATCACAACAAAACAAACAAATAAGTGATATTTGAATTAAGTGAAATCACTGACTCTACCTTTAAATCATATTTGAGACACATTGTTATCACCCACTCAGTGCCTGACTGTTGCCAAATCTGTTTGGCCCAGTCGCCAAATCAACCCCTTCCTCCCGAGGGCCATGGCTCTATCCACACTTTTCCTGGGCTGTGTGTGCTCCAGTTCCTGTTGATTTAATTGGATATCATTGGTCATCTGACCAGTTTCATTGGCTTCCATTGGATCAAATCGACAGGAACTGGAGCACACACAGCCCAGGAAAAGTGTGGATACACACCAAATCAAAAGGGCCCCGTGCACGCGCGCACATTTGGCAGCAAAATTCAGATTTTAGTTTAGTCACATAGTGTCTTTTAAAAATGTATTCTTAGCAGACCTTGATGGTGTCGTAATGGCTGATTTAATAGCTGATCTACAAGCTCACAACGCGGCACAGCGCGACACGTTGTGAGCTTGTTAGATCGGCTATTTTCAGCATGCCAAGTCTAAAAATGACTCATTCTGGGATCTCTTGTCCACTAACATTTTAGGCTATTTTTTTATTTGTTGATGAAATTGTCAGTATATTTAGTCTCACTTTTAGTCATCATAGCTTAGTTTTCATGTAGTTTCCTGCTTTGCGTGCGCTTAACACAATCAAGGAGACCTCACCACCGAAAATCCAGACTAATAGGCCTTAAGAACGTAACAGTGGAATATTTAATTATTTATATAATGAAACTATACATGTAAATTACACATATATACTATACTATGCTATACACATGTACCATGAAGTGCTGTGACTACATACAATGCAATTCGTGTCTACATAACATGCTATAAGTCTGTATCAAATGCTATCTAAGCCTGCTACAAAAAGTGCCATGATGGAGTCTGAACAGGTGCGGCTTTCAGACTACGGCGGAAGAGTGGGAGTGATGCTGCGGTTCTGACTGTGATGGGAAGTGCATTCCATATAGAGCACCGAAGTCCTGACGTAACTCGCTCATCCCTTCGATTCCCCTGGTTTGCGGAAGTAATTTATCTATGGAGAATAACATGGGGTGATCTTAATATCGTCTACTATAAGCGTTGTGGTCCAAAAATAAGCAAGCTGTCTCTGCGTTATTGTCAGGGAGGTAGGTGTCTCTGTATCGTTTGCAACAGTCAGTCACTCATATATGATACAGTCTGCTTCTAGCGAAAATCTAACTAATTCAGCAGCAGTAACATTAGCGTTTTCTCTCAGTCAGTTGATTCTTCATATCCATCTGAGTGAAGCGGCCGGGGTGACATGTTTATTTTTCAAACACAGTTCTTATATGAAGCAATCTAACGATTTCAATGCAACTAAACAAATACATGAACCCGGGTGACTGACGCCCTCTACTGAAAGTGACGTCAGACTTCGGTGCTCTATAGTTTTGGAGGCAGAAGGGAGAAGAGTTTTGGACGTGTGGAGGAGGCTCTGCTATTTCCGAGTCTCCTCCCCACACCGAGTGGTTAACAAACAGTTAGAGACGATCAAAAACACGAGCTGTTACATTGGAATCGGTGACCTATGCATACCGTTTCAACGGAAGCAACAGCTGTCTCTCGCACAGGGCCCTGCATGCATATAGGCCCTGGGGCTTAAACTCCAGTGAATTCCGTTGTTAAGAATTCTGTTTACAGAGAATGATTATTTTCTAACCATGCCAATTGCTTGTGTTACAGATGGATTAATTAAACTGAATGGCCTGGTGTGCGGTTACAGCGAACGACATAACACTTCATTTGTCTTTTGGTAAGCTTCACTGCAGGCAAAACTGCTGATTTAACGACTATCACTTTCACAGTCACTTCGGTGTCCAAGTGTAGAGTCTTTCAACCCATTTTGACCTGAGAACGATTCTAACAAAATGCTTTCTAAATCCTGAGAGACATTTTCATGTCAAGGACACCCACAAATATATGAATTT
Source organism: Protomyctophum bolini (assembly GCF_963924005.1). Lineage (NCBI taxonomy): Eukaryota > Metazoa > Chordata > Actinopteri > Myctophiformes > Myctophidae > Protomyctophum > Protomyctophum bolini. The sequence goes on along the minus strand of NC_137880.1, from coordinate 6,296,078 downwards.
GGCCACCGGCCGCCATCTGAAAATATGTTGTTCAAGGGACCCCCCCCCCCAGAAGCAAAGATTTGAGTTAAAAACGTTCACTCTGAAAGAAGATATATATTTGAGACACATCTTCACGATTTTTCAAAAATAGCAGATCTACAAGTTGAGCTTGTAGATCTGCTATTTTCCAAAAGCTAAAGTATAGCATAATGCTTAAAACACCAAAAGGGGGTCCATTGTTTTGATTCCAAGCCGTTGCGTTTGATTGCCTTGGAATAAAATCATATTTGATACACGGAATTATCACCCATTATGTTTCCCCGATTAGGCTATAGATAGTATTAACAATCCGTTCCCTTAGTATTAACAATCCGTTCCTTGTTTTTCCTAACACATACAATGGATTAATGAAACTGACGCGGCACTTAAATCATTCAAACGACGTCATTTAAAACTCCTGGGTGTACGTTTTGAAACTCCAAAGAAGTTAACGATATACAGCAGTGCGATTCCCGAAGTGGGTCTGTATAACTCTCAGAGTAAAGTTATAACATTGATTTAACAATATAAATTGGGGGTCTCAAGAGATAGAAATGGCATTAGGGGGGGACAGTATACTAATGTCCTGAAATGTGGTGGTGTACTGTAATCGTATCTCTCATGGCGGTCCCAGCTGGGCCATATATTTTCAAATGGGGGGCTAATTAGTGTCAATTTGGGAGTCCTTGACGTGAAAAAGTTTGGGAACCACTGAACTATTTATGTGAGCAGTATGTGAGAGTGAAAGTGAGGGGTGGTGGGGGGGGGAGTCACAGCAGGGGGTCTGTGTTCTGAGGAACAAGAAAGAGGGAGAAGTGGGCGGTGTTAGGCCCCCCCCGGTCATAATTCAGTTATGGTGTCTGACAACCTGTCACGGACGTCATGAATCATTCACTACCTGTCAATCTGATGCACATGCACGCGTGAACTTGCGCGAGCGCACGCCACGCACACACACACACACACACACACACACACACACACACACACACACACGAGTATCCAAAGACATTCAAAGTGATGCAGTGAAACGTCTTCCGTTTTGAACTGAAGATATATTTTTGTTACACTCTTTCACCGGTTGTATTTTTCACAATAACCATTCCGCATGAACACATTATACTTTTATTGGTTTATTATTGTCTGTTGTTGTGAGCTTATAGATTGGCTATGTTTTTGGCAAAGATATTTAGGGTTGTGAGCTTACAGATCGGCTATGTTTTTGGCAAAGATATTTAGGGTTGTGAGCTTATAGATCGGCTATGTTTTTGGCAAAGATATTTAGGGTTGTGAGCTTATAGATCGGCTATGTTTTTGGCAAAGATATTTAGGGTTGTGAGCTTATAGATCGGCTATGTTTTTGGCAAAGATATTTAGGGTTGTGAGCTTACAGATCGGCTATGTTTTTGGCAAAGATATTTAGGGTTTATATCATAATGAAGGGATATTAACAATTATTATTCTGTATATTATTAGCGGGTTTAGGTCCAGATGTGCTAGCTTAATTAGTTATATATATATATATATATATATATATATATATATATATATATATATATATGTAAAAGGAATGATGACAGATATAGAGATAACACTGTTTCATATGTTAACCCATTTTGGCCTGACCTCGAAATAAAAAAATAAATCTTCTAAATCCTCCAGTTTTCTGAAATAAATATCTTCACGGCGAAAACGGCTAAAAATGCATTTTCAGCCTATTCGGTTTCGGTTTCAGTTTCAATCACCGACTATAGCCTACACCTAGTCCCAACGGACGCGTGATGTAATGTTTTAAGATATAAATTATGTGCATATCATATATTCTTTTCCCGACTTCAAGGCCTGCAGGCGTTTTGCTATACTGAGTGACGCAACCTTGTGGAAAGTAAACTTAACATTAAGAACATGGGCCAGCGTGATACCTTTGAACGCAACTTTTGAAACTCAAAACACAGTGCTTTGGTGTTGTTCCGTCTCTTTGCATTGCAGTTTTGCATTGATCAATATTTGGCATTGATCAATATCGCGTCTAAATAGACTTCCCCGATCAAATGGAAGACTCATGAATATACAAAACGAGTTCACTCTTAATGTGTTTGTATATGATTCCCTTCGTATTAACCCATTTAGGCATGACGTCGAAATGAAATGAATAAAAATCTTCTAAATCCTGACAGTTTTCCGAAATACCTATATGTTTCTACATCAGTGGAGCTCAATATTTCACCCCAAAGATTATTATTATTATGTAATTGGCCGCCGACCCCCATTTGAAAATATGTTGTTCCATGGACCCCTCCCAGAAGCAAAGATTTGAGTTAAAAAATGTTAAATATATATTCAAAGATTTGCACCACATTCTCACAATTTTCCAAAAAAATAGCAGATCTACAAGCTCGTAGCTATGAGCTTGTAGATCTGCTATTTTTCAACAGCTAAAGCATAACACATCGCTTAAAACCCCAAGCACAAAGTACGTGTCTCAGACGTTATACATAAAGGATTCACTGACCCATACCAGGCAATTACAATTTACAATGTAGGCATTTTTTGCAGACGCTCTTAATCCAGAGTGATTTACAGTAAGCAAGCAACACATGAAGTAAGCAACAAACACAAGGTTAATTCATCAAATACAAGTTCAAATTCATCAGAAATTGTCAACTAGGATTAGTTGTACAGCACACTAAGAACCTAACGTAAGAACTACAAGTAGACACTATAGAATGCTGTGTCTACACTCTACATAATATGCCATTTAATTGAAATTGCAGTTTAGCCCTTGCATGCGCAAGAACACTGTGTTTACTTTGTTTTTATTCCTTTTTTTGCAAGACAGTTCGGACAGGCAGTTCAGTCAAGACGGTTCCATTTTTATATACCCCGCGGCCACCCCCCTCCCCCCGTCCAGAAACAGCAAACAACAAATAAATACAACGATCAAATACCAAATGGGTACAAAGAAATACAATACTAAAAAAAGAATACGCTGCATCTTTGAAGGAATCTTTGCACAAAACTGTTTCAGGGATTGTTGCCAAAGAAACCCCCGGACACTGAACTTCAATGACTGGCTAAGGAGTGTATCTTGCAAATACTACTGTATAGTATGCACGGGAAATAGTACTCACATACACACAGTGAGTGAAAGGCACCTCATAGTACTATAGACGAATAACAGTCTAAAGTGTAAGCCGGTGGAAATGTCTAGATGTGTTTGGTTTTATTGTTTATTTTTGTGCTTTTGCTGTGTTTATATATACTTTTGCATGTTTGAAATGTTTTTCTTTAAGTTGCATTAGAGTGAGATTATTGTCCAGTGATTTTGCTTTACAGTTTTGCTTATTTTCTGTGAGTTGCATGATGATTTATACAACTTATTTTCTTCCACTGACTGCATGACATTCCACCCTGGCTGATACCAATCACCAATCAAGGAGATGAAGCTTCAAGGGCCTACACCTGGGTTGGGTGTGGTCCACCAGGAAGCCCTATATATATATAAGACAGAGGAGAGTGTTTGGAGAGGAGAGGTTGGAGCGTGTTTGAGCTGAGCAGACGCAGACCATATAGCCAGACGGGGGGTGGGTCGGGAGGGACACTCCAGCTGGGGGCCAGTGGTATAGCCGTGAGCAGGTTGACATTCGAGGGGCTGTAACCGCCGAGAGAGAAGCCAGGCCTTCAACAAGCTCTGTATAAGCCCCACGACCTCGACCCCCGGCTGCCGTACGTGTGGGTTCAGAGGCATGAGAGAGACGAGACGACACAGAGAGCAGTATAGAGAAGAGGAGCGGGATGTGGCAAAGAGTATAATGAACTGACGGAGAGCAGGGGGGAGCTGGTTGGCGGGAAGGCGGTGGAACTGTACGCACTTTAGAGCGAGAAGCTCTGGATGGAGGATCCAGTTTGTTCGGAAGCCATGCAGTTCCAGTTCGACCAGAGGCGAGGCGGCAGAGAGGTCTGCGATACTGAAAGCCAAAGGACTGCCTGTAAGTATCCAACTGCAGTATTGCCAACGTGATCCTCTCTGTGGAGCTGTGAATGTATATAGAGTGCTATATGGACCAGATGAACTGGCATAATATTTCCTTGTGTGTTTCAGTGACTAGTAGCTACAAGAGGCGTAGAATAGTAAAAACCCCTTCCCTGATTGCCTGCACAAACCGATCGCCTTGCTGTATTGCACATTGCTCATTTTGCACATTGCTTCCGGACATTTTAATTGGGATTGATTGTTTTGGTTAAGATTTTAGTTAGTTAGTTATATAGGATTGGTTGGGGTTTTAGGCTTAGGGCGTTTTTAAGTATTGTATTTTCTATTGGCCATTTTAGAGTGCCCCCCCCCCCCCCCCTGTCATAGTCCAATAAAATTACTTTTTAATCCCCCACCTTAATCCTGTCAAGTGTTCAGTCCTTAATTTATTGCTCTTTTACCTGGTTTTAATATCGAACCTGAGTGTCCCTTTATTGTTGTTTTAAAGAGTCAAGAGTTCCCATGACTCTTTTAATTCAAGGGTGGCGTAGTTGGCTACAGTTTTAAACGAGTCTCGCAGCACAACTTGCACTTGGATTTAGTGCACTTTAATTATACGACTGTTTCTTGTGACTTGAACGGCCACCCGTCACATATAAGTCCACACTAATTATCCATGATGTATAAATGATGGATAAGGGGTCAGGACAACGAGGCCTTTTCGTGGAGGGGTCAGAATGCATTGTGTTATTCGTCTATAGTACTCTACTCAAGTATACAGTGGTTAATTCTGAAAGTGGGGGTTCCTTACAGGAAGAGGCCCAAGGGGTAGCTAAATGATTGGTTGTTTCAGAACCAAAGGGACCCTTAGGCCTCACTCACACTGTTGCAACATGCATACAACATGTGTCTCGTGTCTTGTCCGTGTTTAATGGCCGCCCCCCAATGCGTTTCCAATGGAAGTCACATGGTTTGACAAAACATTTGTGTTTGATGGCTGTGTTGTGCCTCCCATTAAACACGGACGAGACGCAAGACAAATGTTGTATGCATGTTGCGACAGTGTGAGTGAGGCCTTACTGGTTTGGTTTGTAACTCAGAGAGTGTACAGTACACATTTGTACATGTATGCTTTAGAGTTATGGGTGCCTGAATGCTGAGGCAAACTGGGGGTCCTTGAAATGACAAAGAAACTATACAGTTTGAGAAGCACTGCAGTGTAATAATACAGAACAGTGAGTTGGTGCAGAGGAGCTGCTTCTCTCAACGCTGTGGAGAGAACTGACTAGTGTGTGTAGCCCGTATAGGTAATCATCGCTGTCACCTGTCAGCTCTATGAAGGCTCTTGCGCGCCAGCGGAGTCTGCATGGAAATTGTTCGCAAAAGAAAGACAATTAACCTCACATCGCGTCAATACTGTTCACAGGCGGGCTCTTTCATCTGTCAATGTTCTGTGTTCTCTTCCCCCGCGCGTCATCTCGTCTGCGTCTTGTATCGTGTTTTGACTAGGCTCTTATCTGCGGATTCAGGAAAGACTCGTTGCATTGCGTGAACTTTTTAGAATGCCAATTAAAGTGTGTGTGTGTGTGTGTGTGTGTGTGTGTGTGTGTGTGTTCAGATTTTGAATATCAGGAGGATTCACAATGCAAGTGAACAACACACGTAAGCCAACGGGGGGAAATGCAGAGTGTGGGTGAGTTGAGGTGAGGGAGGGGCCCCCACCACAACGGCAGTTTTTCGAGAACAGGTCTAAAAAAAATCTCCAAATCCGGCCACCGGGAAGAGTTGAATGACTAAAGCACAAACTGGGCTTTGCCTGCATGACTGCAAATGAAGGGGATCATGATTTCTAATAAAAATCCTGTGCGACTCCGCGTGCACGAGTGTGCACACGCACACACGCACGCGCACACTCGCTCGCTCACAAGTGCGCGCGCACACATGCATGCGCACACACATACACAGAGAACAGTTACAGTATGTGCAGCCTTTAATTATTTCAACGTAGAACCGCCGCAGCCTGTTCTGTCTGTCACCCTGCTGTGTTTTCTTATGTTCCCCCCCCAGCAAGCCAAATGACGTCATGATGACGATCTACAAGCTCATAGCGCGCCACCATGTGGCGCGCTATGAGCTTGTAGATCTGCTATTTTTGAAAAATCGAAGACACTTTTAGAATCTCATCTCAGGTCAGAATTTGGGTTGATAATGTTAGAATCTCATCTCAGGTCAGAATTTGGGTTGATAATGAAACTGTCAGGATGTAATAGACACTTTCAGAATCTGATCTCAGGTCAGAATTTGGGTTAATAATGAAACTGTCAGGATGTAATGGACACTTTTAGAATCTGATCTCGGGTCAGAATGGATTAAGGGATGAGTTGGCTTGCATAGTTGTTGCGGTCCAAAAATGTACTTTTCAGGAAATGGAAGAAATCATGTCACACAGGTCACGTCGTTGACAGTTTTGCAAACTTTCGAATGACACTATAGGCCTATATCGTACAACAAAGTAGGGCAATCGTAAGGGCTATAACGTTTTGACATAAAGTTGAAATATGGAGAGATGCAAGGTTCGATAGGCTTCTATGTACATGCAGCCATATTGGAAAGAACTTTGCAGTAACGATACCAATCATACGATTGAAAGCTCTGTTCCATTAAAACACATTTAGTGCCGGAAGTGCTTCAAAATAGGAGCTCTGGGGTGCCGGAGTTGTCTGATCGCTTTTACTCTGAAAGCCACGAACCGGAAACGCTTTCCTAAAAAAGTTGACTTGACAAATTGACCTAACATCCCGATCGTTTTAATTTATACGATATATGATCCAAAAAGCGTTCATATTTTGCGGGAGAGACGGATGAGGAGCAGAAATGAAGCGCCAATGAATCGATCCATTCATCACCACGGAGAGCGCCCTGGATTAGGAGATACGAGTCATTCTTTCCGCCGCGTTAACATGGGAGTCAATGACAAGCTAATAGTTGCACAGAGCGTTTAGCATACGGCAAGCGAAAAGCGAAATGCCAAAAATAAAAAAAATCTCATCTCGCCCCGTGTCACTAGGATGTCGCTATAGGACGTCCACAGACGTCAAAGGCTACGGTCGTTTCTAATCCTTATGACGGTCTCACACGTCGTATGAACTGAAACGGTTATTATAGCGATGACCCCCCCAGAAGAATGCAACCAAATACAATGAACCTGGAAGACATTTTGTATACACTCGAGAGTTTTACACAAGTGGGGCCATTTGGAAACGCCCTCAAGGAATCATATAATCACACCCCTTAAGACTAAACCACACCCATCAGAGGTGTGGCTTCCATAGGTACCTATAGGTACTATTAAAAACCTCTAGGTGTCAGGCCGGTAGTAAGGAAGGGAACACCACTGTACCGTACCGTCACAATTTGTTTCCAGTGAGCCAGCGAGCCGGAATGGGGTACAGTACACGACACCCCGACATGCGTGGATTTACAGTGATAATGTGCCATATATAGCCTATACAGTGTCATAGTACAGTAAATCGGTTTATGCAGACGTCAAAATGATGTCAAGACCATCATGGAACACTAGGCCAGCTCCATATATTATGGACACTGCATGGGGGGGGGGGGGGGGGACACTGTCCAGAGATACCCTGCCTTTTTGGGGGCGGTTCTGGACAACTGTGTGTCCGACCGACCGACTCGACACCGGGCACTGCAGCACCACCCTGTGGTGGTGGGGGTGTAATAACGCGCGTGTCGAATTTGAAGTCGGCGGGGCGAACGGTTCTCAAGTTACGTTGGATTACGGACGTATACAGACGTATACTCGGAGACTCGGTGCATTTTAGAGTTAGATTAGATGATCAAAACATTACAATAGAAAAAACTTAACACACCCCTCACCAACCTTAATCCGGGTCCTTTTAACACACCCCTCACCAACCTTAATCCGGTCCTTTTTAACACACCCCTCACCAACCTTAATCCGGTCGTTTTAACACACCCCCTCACCAACCTTAATCCGGTCCTTTTAACACACCCCTCACCAACCTTAATCCGGTCCTTTTAACGCACCCCTCACCAACCTTAATCCGGTCCTTTTTAACACACCCCTCACCAACCTTAATCCGGTCCATTTAACGCACCCCTCACCAACCTTAATCCGGTCCTTTTAACGCACCCCTCACCAACCTTAATCCGGTCCTTTTTAACACACCCCTCACCAACCTTAATCCGGTCGTTTTAACGCACCCCTCACCAACCTTAATCCGGTCCTTTTTAACACACCCCTCACCAACCTTAATCCGGTCCTTTTTAACACACCCCTCACCAACCTTATGTCTAACCTTAATGACTAGTCTAAAACTAAGTATGCGCCCCACATTGAATCACAGATTTAAACAACGTCGCCCGTCATTGTCTGGTCTGGCCTGCCAAGCGAGCACAACAAAACGCGCGGTACTGATGACTGATAATTACGTAATTCATCCGTCAAAGCAGTCGCCGTTGTTCCCCGCTGGCCTTTTGATAATGAATGTGCAGAGGGAGCCGACACTACACCATCACTCACCGCCATTGTTCTTCCCGGGGTTGTCTGAATGAACAACAGAGGAGAGTGGCGTGCAGGGGAAGACAATGTCCTGTTTGTTTTATTCTCACAGGAATCATCACCGCCGCAGCACTGTCATGAGTCACCCTTCACAAGAATCAAATTAGATATATTTAATATTGTCTCACTATATATATATATATATATACGTACAGACCAGGGGATTTCAACCCCTTTTTCATATGAAAGGCCTGTTATTTATTCTGCATTTGAGACCACACAAGACCCACCACTTGATGAGATTTAGCCTCAACTGAGACCCCAAAATAAGGTTTTTTATGTCCACATTGAAGGAAGCATGAAGGTCAGTCCGTTGCTCTCCCGAGGTTGGCAGAGGGAGTGTAGACTAGAGCCCATAGGATTGCATTGGCTTAAAAAAAAAGGAACAATGCCAGGTTGAAAGTATAGAGTCCATTTTTACTCAAAAGACTATATAGGCTATATAACTAAATCAAAGTTTGCTGTCTAAAAATCAACACTGCTTTTGACCTCAATGTTGGAACTGATAAACCCGTCAACCTGCCGGGGCAACAACAAGAGCCTTACAGTAGATTAGATTAGATTAGATTCAATGTATTGTCACTGCACATAGTATACAAATACTTTGACAATTAAATGAATAGTGGCGTCCAACCAGAGTGCAATACAGTAATACAGTAATGGGAATAAATGTACTTGTATAGTTGAATGTACAGAATGTACAGTATGTACAGTAATATATAATAAATAGGAAATAAATAGAAAAACGTGCACATCGAGAGCCCCGAACGGCATGTTCTCTTCTCACACACACACACACACACACACACACACACACACACACACACACACACACACACACACACAAAAAAAGATACGTTTTATTTGTCGCACGCCTGTGACATGTTTACAAGCCAAATCCATCAGGATTCAGGCCTTGATAGGAGGAAAAGGCGCCGGCCTTTTATTATTACACTGTAAGCTGTCGCCGTATATACGTATATACGTTTACGAGCCTCAGAAAGGAGACTTCCGTCTTGTCTGAATTGCGGGACGTGCCAATTTCTATTTGATTTTTCCACAAGATTATGTTGTTGGTCTGACCGTGGGAACTGTGCACAGGTGCCACCGGAGATTGGCCGTCAGTGCTGTGTTGACGACGTGCCAACATGAGTTCTGTGGGGGAGGAGGATAATAACCCATTCTGAACGGGAACCCATTTTGGTGTTATCTAGCATCATGTCATGCTTTAGCTATTGAAAAATAGCAGATCTACAAGCTCGTAGCGCGCGCTACGAGCTTGTAGGTCTGCTAATTTTGAAAAATCGAAGAACCACTGACATTTTTTAGAATCTGATCTCAGGTCAGAATGGGTTAATCAGACCAGTAGTGTGTGTATCCAGTGGAAACCTCGTAATGAATCTGATCTCGGGTCAGAATGGGTTATTAAAGATGAGAGGAAAAGACAGAGTGACGGATGTCTAAAAACATCGCCGCTGTCGGCCGGGGGGCGGACGGACGGAAAACCTCACATGTCCCAAAACCGTTATACCTTTCAGGAAATGAATTCAGGAAATGAATTCAAATATGTATTAACAGTTTGCAGAATTACAGTACATTTCAAGCACAACTCGTCGATACAAAGACTGTTAACTGTGAGTGGACGCCGGACCGATAAACACTTGTTTATACAAGAGGGTCCACCTTATTGTTCAATGAATCAAAAAGAAATGTCCTCTCAGAGATGCAAGGTGGACAAGAGGGTCCACCTTATTGTTCAATGAATCAAAAAGAAATGTCCTCTCAGAGATGCAAGGTGGACAAGAGGGTCCACCTTGTTCAATGAATCAAAAGAATGTCCTGTCAGAGACGCAAGGTGGACAAGAGGGGTCCATCTTGTTCAATGAATCAAAAGAAATGTCCTGTCAGTTGGCACTGTTTCTTTATTGACTATGTACTGTGTGATCTGTTTGTTTGCATGTTTTATGTATATCCTGATGACTGCTGTGCACAAAACAAATTTCCGAAAGGACAAATAAAGTATCTATCTATCTAGAGATGCACAATATAATCGGCAGCATATCGAAATCGGCCATATCGCCCATAAAGAATACCATATCCGTATCGGATCGGTCTCAAAATAGTGCCGATTATTTTGCCGATATTGATGACGCGATTAATAATATGTGACCGTCAACGGCAACATTCTACATTTAATTAAGAATAACAGATGCAATTGACAATCATCAATATGCAGTCGGAATATTCATTGACCTTAAGAAGGCTTTTGACACTATCCATCACACTATATTATTAAACAAATTAGAGAAAATTGGTATTAGAGGACGGGCAATAGACTGGATTAAAAGCTACTTGGACAGAAGGCAACAGTTTGTGAAGTTGGGTTTGCACAGTTCAAATTGCTTGGACATTACTTGTGGCGTCCCCCAGGGGTCAGTATTGGGGCCCAAACTCTTTATTTTATATATCAATGATATTTGCAAAGTATCACATTTGCTATCATTGGTACTTTTTGCAGACGACACAAATGTTTTCTGCTCTGGGGATAATTTGACCAAATTACAGGGTGACATCAATGATGAATTACGGAAATTAAAATTATGGTTTGATCAGAATAAATTATCTTTAAATGTGAGCAAGACTAAGTTCATGCTATTTGGTAAATGCAGGACTAACACTCAGGTACATATACAAATAGATGGGGTTGCTATTGAACGGGTGCACGAAAACAAATTTCTAGGTGTGACAATTGACGATGGGCTTAGCTGGAAAACACACATCACAAATGTAAAATATAAAGTAGCCAGAAGCATAGCAGTCATAAATAAAGCAAAACAGGTTCTAAATCTTAAGTCACTTCACACCCTCTACTGTTCCTTAGTCTTGCCATATTTCCATTACTGTGCTGAGGTTTGGGGTAACAACTATAAAACATCAATCCATTCACTTGTCATTTTACAAAAGAGAGCAATAAGGACTATTCACAAGGTTGGTTATCTGGAACACACAAATGCACTTTTTCTACAGTCAAAATTGCTCAAATTCACAGACATTGTAACGTACCAGACAGCAATAACAATGTACAAAGCCAAGAACCACAAATTACCAGCAAATATTCAAAATCTGTTTCATGAGCGGGAGGGGGGATATAATCTGAGGGGTGAACTCAACTTTAAAACTTTAAATCGAAATACCACATTGAAAAGTTTCTGCATTTCCATTTCTGGTGTAAGACTTTGGAACAGCCTGAACAAGGAACAAAAGCAATGTCAAAGCATCAACAATTTAAAGCAATGTACAAAAACATGATATTTTCAAGATACAGGGAGGAAGAAATTTGATTTAACGAGTACTCAAAATATATTATATTTATGTATATTATATATTATATTATTTTTATGTAGAATGTTATGTTATATTGGTCTTTAATTGTCTATATATTAAAATAGACAATCTTCGGATATGTATATTATGGATGTATGTATATAAGTATATATATGGGTGTATATATGTTTATATGTATATATGTATACTAGTATTGCTCTTGAAGAGCAGCTTAACTGGCACAGAATCCAGCGAGTAATTTCAGTTATAGAGGGGTGGGAGTTTATAAGTTTTTACTTCTTCTCACTCCTTTTCGGATATGCTTAGATTTATTTATTTATTATTTATTTTCCTTTTATTAATTCTTCTTGCTATTTTTTGTTTTTTGTTACTAATTTTTAGTTTTCCTGGTAAAATGCAAGGAATTGTTGCTGTATATTGGCATATTCGAAATAAACATGACAAACAAACAAATACTTCAAAATTGTACTTAAGTGTACTTTAGTTACTTTTCCACCTGCAGTGAGTGCTAAATCATGTACAAGAAGCAGCCGTAGCCTTGTCTCCAGAACAATAAGGCTTATAGCCTTTGGATATACTACAGTCCTCGTGAAATGTTTATGACTGCTTTTATTTTATTTTATTTCATCTCTGTCCGACATCAGTCAAACGCCTCTCTGGACTGGTACGAGAAGCACGCACGCAGGCACGCGCACACACGCGCACGCCCGCGCACACACACACGCACGCACACATGCTGTTCGACACTATAGCTTCGACACTAAAGCTCCCCCAGAGCTAGTGTCGAAGTGAAGTGTCCTTGAGCAAGACTCTGAACCCCTAATTGCTCCCGATGTGCAGGTTGGTGCCTTGCCATCGGTGTATACGCATGCGTGTGTGTGTGTGTGTGTGTGTGTGTGTGTGTGAACGGGTCAATGTAATGCAATGCACAATCTATGTAAAGCGCCTTGGATAAAGGCGCAATACAAATGCATCGTTTACACACACACACACACACACACACACACACACACACACACAGAGAGAGAGAGACTCTCAACGCCCTAAACCGAGCGAGCATGATGAATTTCCTCAAAAACAAAATTAAAGATGTCTGGATAAGCCAATGTAAACAGACAGACAGACAGACAGACAGACAGACAGACAGACAGACAGACAGACAGACCCACTGAGCTCTGCAGACAGGGGGGCGGGGGCATTCGAACATGGGGTTAAAAATATGTATTTTTGAGGGGCGCCCTCCTGTATACAGGTTTGTTTTTAGTTCAATGTTTGTTCTAAAAAACGCCATTGACAATGAAGGGAAAATGTACGTCATCTTGTCCCTAACACAAACATGAAATGCTCATTAACAATAAAGAGAATGTAATGTTTGTTTTTAGTGCAATGTTTGTTTTAAAAACGCCATTGACAATGAACAGAAAATGTACGTCATCTTGTCCCTAACACAAACATGAAATGCCACTAACAGATTTGTTTTACATCACCATTGCATCACCTAATCATGCAGTAGCAACATGAGTTAGACTTTAATAATATTATATTAGCGCTGTGATGCACCACACTAAAATGGTTATGAGTAGTGGATGTGCCTGCCTGCTAACTGTATTATCCTATATCTGCAAAGTTTTTGTTTCATAAAAATCCACCATAGAAACGCTATGAGCTACTTTCTGTCAAGAAATGCCCTGCATTTGATTATTTTTGTGTCGGAGTTTGGAAGTGCTCGTTTTCAAAAACACAACATTTTGCTGCCTCCTGCATTATGTGACAATTAGAAACAGGTGGTATGCTACGCATGCAGGGCGGTTGAGTGATTTCCAACGAGCGCTTCCAAACTCCAACACAATTTACAATTTAGGCATTAAAGCAGACGCTCTTCTAATCCAGAGCGATTTACATTAAGCAAGAACAAAAAAAAGCATGGGAATACATCACATGAAAAGCATTTATCATGAAACATGCGTAAGCTAAGAACGTAACAGTGGAATATCTATATAATGAAACTATACATATAAACTATACATATGACGTGCTATACTGTATGACTACATACAATTATAGTGCTGTCTACATAACATGCTATAAGTCTGTATCAAATGCTCTCTCTAAGTCTATAGAAATGCTATCTAAGGGGGGAGAGGGTAAGTGCCATGTTTTGCCACTCAGTCTAGATGAGGGTGGCGTGTCCTGATGGGAAAATCATGCATGTGCATATAGCTCTCTATACAACACTCCTGCCACTTGAGACGAGAGATGCAGACGAGGAGGCAGACCTGATCGGCCTCCAACGCCGCCTTTCAGTGATGTTCGATTATCCTTTTCCATCCACACACACGCACCAAAACCATGTATCACACATCCATGCACTATATACACTTATACACCACTGACTTACTGACGACACTGTGTACACACCCCATAGGATCTGTATATAGTTGTGTTCAGATACTGCAGTTTCCTCTTTAGTTCCTCCTGTTGTTTCTTTCGACTGTCTCTCCTGCTCCCGACGTTTTGACATGGCATGAGCCGGCTATGACAGCAGCGCCCCTCACTTCACACGGGTGTGATTTTTTTTCCTTTTACACAATTCTATCGCGATGTATTTCAGTGGAACAGGCATTCTCTGTGCCTTCTTCCACTTCCATGTCTCTCTCTCGCACGCACGCACGCACACACACACACACACACACGCACGCACGCACGCACACACACACACACACACACACACACACACACAGTCAGACAGAGAGCAATAAGGGTGGAGAGAAAAAAAAAACCTGTAACTAAAGCCACTATAGCATTAAGGAGAAGGATCAAATCACTGAGCTGTTATACGGAGAATCGCCACCACACAGCGACAACTATACAGAGAATCACTGCTCTGCACACGGAGAGAAACGAGACCAGTGCAGTTTTTTTTTTTTTTTTTATAATTTTTATCCCACAATTTTGTAACCCAGTTTTTCTTTTTCACCCAGTGCCAATTATCTAATGTAATCCTGGGCGCTACACTTCCTCTGCCAACCTGGGGGGGCAGCGGACTGACCTCATGCCTCCTTCTATGCATGAGGAGTCCAAGCTGCTTCTTTTCACCTGACAGAGGGGAATTTCCCCGGACGGACGTAGCGCGTGGAAGGGACACGTTATTCCGACCAGTTCCTTTCCCCTCCATCAGGCGCCCCGGCTGGCCAGGGGGAGGTAGTTTTAGAGACCAGGATTACGGCATGTTTTTGTGAGGGTATCTACCCTAGGGGACACGGGGAGAACATGCAAACTCCACACAGAAAGGCCCTATCACCAACCCCCACCTCGGGTATGGGCACTGATGACACGGAGGAGGGAACACGCCGCCAGTGCCCACAGTGTCCCCGGTGGGAATCGAACCCAGGACCTTCTAGCTGTGAGGCGACAGCACTACCAACTGTGCCACCGTGCCACCACCAGTGCAGTTTTTAGTGGACAATAATATCCTCTGACCACACCACTGGTTCTCAAACTATGTCATGTCATGTCATGTCATGTCATGTGACCCCCCCCTAAATTATGTACTTGGCTGCGGACTCCCATCTCAACTATAGCAGGTCTGCAAGAGCATATTATAGCGTGACACGGAGTGACGCGCTATGAGCGTCTATATCTGCTATTGAATAGCCAAATAGAATATGGTAGACTTGACTGCTATAAATGACGAGGTGGCCGGCAGCCGAGAATATGGAATTTTTAATGTTTGTTTTATAAGCATGCCCACACCCCACAACAACAACATGCCCGGGCATATACGCCATTCTCTCTGGCTCCCTTTCTTTCTTCTATTGAATTCTCAATTGACTGTTTCTTCTTGTGAAGCTTTTTTTCCCCACATTGGCTATACAGTTGTTTCTTTCCTTGATCCATCCTGGCTTTGTTTCCTAGTATGAAACAAAAATGAACTGGAATTGCACACAAGTGGGCCATATGCACATCATGCAGTACTTGCATGCTCCGCTTGTGTTAAGTGTGGGGTGCTCTGATCGAGTCTTATCATCATACATCCTCCTCCAGCCAATCAAATCATCACAAAAGTGGTAGACACAGCTGGGGAAACCAGCTGGGCAACCAGCTGTGTGTCTAATTAAGAGACAGACTCCATTTGCATAGTATGGAAATGCGGTCTTTTGACGAATGAGTGTGAGCGATAGCACATAACTCCCAAAACTGCTAAAGTTCGCGGCATTATTTTAATGGAAACAAGAACAAGATGTATTTATATTGCCCACATGCCATCTTACGTCGTCCTTAATTTAGTGCCCTTACACAAACATTAAAGTCCATGTTGGCATCACATCTTATAAGTGCCCTGAACAAACTGTGGCTGCCATAAGTCATAATCTTCAAAAAGCCATGTTTTGGGCTTTGGCGCCCCTCACAAACACGTTGAGGGACAATTAATCCCCTGAAAGGAAAGGAAAGGTACTATGTTTACCCAGGGGTAACTGGACAAAGCATCAGATACTTGTTTACAGCCAGGCCCTGCTTATTTCATAGAACATGTCATGGTAGTGGCCTTGTCCAAGGGCACTTCAGTGGTATAATTTTGAACGTGTCGGACCGCTGATTCGAACTGGCGACCTTCCGGTATCAAGACCACTCGGCCACCGCTGCCACTGTCTCTTGCTTGGTAGAGGGACTCAATTCAACTGCTCTTTCCTTTGCAGTGAAAATAATTCCACATAATATAGGCCTGCCCTTCACACATATACAGTACAGTGCAAATAGCCTATAATATGCCGCTGTACAAAAGAAAGGCTGAGAGAATCAGGCTGAGAGAATCAAACAATGCATTGTATTAACTCTACTCCGTGCAAACGCAGTCAGTGTGTGTGGCATACAGTACATACTGTAATAACGCTCCAGATAAGAGGGCTTCTATAATGTACATTATTATAACTACATTATTGTGAATGCTACGGAAGAGCTGCCATTGTGTGCACTGTTCTGTGTGTTTAGGTCTGCGTGTGTAGTGTGCAGGTCACACTCATACCGTTGGAATTGCTTGTATTTCCTCAATCAATATTTCAAAAAGTACAGGTTCTCAAGTTTTCTTTCCTTTCCCCTCCTATCTAATATTGATATAAAATATCGCAGCTTGCATCCGAACTCTGCACTCGTCACGTCAGTCGAACCCTATATAGAAGCCATGTTTTTCACCGGCTTCACCTCTCTCATCCACTCTGACCGGCTTCGACCTGCATCTCGGATCTGTCACTGTTATCTAGATAACGACACCCTGGTCTATTATATCAAGCATTCCACGCATGCGCGCGCACACGCACACGCACACGCACACACACACACACACACACACACACACACACCTGTCTTCATCTTCAGAAAACCAGTCGGCCCTTCTTTTCGTTTTGTTCAACTTCGTTATTTTGGTGGTGTGGTTCTTGACAGTGAACGTTTGGTTAATAGAGATTTAATGTAACTCCATTCGCTATAGGGTTCAAGTGGTAAATGTAAAAAAGGAGGGGGGGGGGGGAAATCACACTCGTGTGAAGTGAGCAGCGCTCATACATCATCATCATACATCACCACAGCACATTCCTTTGTGTGTATGCGTATACACACACACACACACACAGCTGTGCATAGGAGTGGCTAGCGCCGCAGTATGCTGCCTCTAGTGGACAGAGAGGAGGATGACATCCACTATAAGCTGTTCTGAGGTCGGGTTGGAACCTTGCGAGTATATATTAATAGAGACTTCACCGGATTTCTCCTCCCATCCACTTGCATTAAAGTTGCTTCAAAAGCGCACAAGGTCGATTTCACTCCTAGGAACAGAGTGCATTCTGGGATTGATTGGACCGCCAAAACACATGATCGCGCTGGGGCCGTTGACTATCTATTGCACGCGTTCACGTAGGAAACGGCGTTCACCACGTGTCACCACGAACGTTGCGCAATGACAGTCAACGGACCAGCGCGGTCATGTGTTTGGGCCCAGCGCTGCAATACCGGATTCAGCCACTATGTCCCATTGCTGTCTCTATTAATATAATTATACTCTAAATATAAGGTTGGAACCAGAGTTTGCTACAGGAAGTGCTATTGGCCATATTCAGACCGCAGCCACTTCCCTTAAATCACCAACATTGCAGCTGTAGGGAAAAAGCTTGAATTATCCTCTTTCATGTGGTCATGAAAGAGGCCCCCCCGGGCCGACCAGGTTACCCATTACTGGCCTTAGCAGACTAGCCCATATACAATGGTGCAAATAAATACATCATTCAAAGCAAAAGGCAGCAGCAAACCTGCTCGAATTCTGCCTGGAGTTGAGTCTATAGCTTCCCAGCGTGCATGCACTTCACTTCACTGTCTGTGAAAGTGGTAAAGTGACTGTCTGTGACGCACTCTTGAGTCGCGCCAGCATCAATCTGTACATCAATATGTCAACGGGACAACTGCCGTCAAAGAACTATAAGACCGGCGTTCTCCTTCATCCGCGCTGGCACTTTTATTACAGCTTTTATTCTCGGCACATCAGAGACAGTCCATCAATATGCCAGCCTGAAGCGAGGGACGGTGTATTATATTTTAGTGAATCGAGTTTTATTTTTCTTCTTTCTGTATACGCAGAGAGAAGTCGTGGACACTGTATGCACCCGCTGTACTTTCGAGAGTACAGCGCGAGTACTACTCACCTATGCTGTATCAATGTTCTGCCACTCAGGCTAGATGAGGGGGGGGCGTGTCCGACTCCTGATGGGAAAATCATGCATGTGCATGCTCTCTCTCTATACAATTTCCCCTGCCACTTGAGACAGAGAGAGATCCAGAGGAGGCAGACCTGACGCCGCTCCACTCCCTGCTTTATAGCCTCCAAAAACATATCAAAACATATAGGCTTCTGGAAGCATGAGTTCAAGTCCGTTGCTCTCCCCTTGTCCCCCATATATGGGGACTATAGGTTGGTGGAGGGTGTGTAGAGCCCCGGGATCACATTATAGATGATTGACACAGGGGTGAAAAATGGGTTACAAAATCGTGGGATAAAAACAATATAAAAAAATAAAATAAAACATAGGCTTCAATGAACCTAGACCTGCGCCAATGGTAGCGGAACCTGTTAACCACTATACCAAAGGGATATCCCTTATGGGGCCAAGGGGGATATTAGACCTTTGAGGCTCTTTGACCTCCTCCCACGGGGGGGAAACCGAGCACACGGCACCAATGTGTAACGGCCCATGGGGATTCAAACTCGGGTCTCTCTCCAGTGTGAACGTCCGACATCGTATAACCACTACACCAAAGGGATATCCGTCTGGACCCGGGGGGAAGATATTATAGACTTCTGAGAACATCAGGCAGAGGCTCTGAGCCATACTGCTACATACACACGCACACACACGCACACGCACACGCACACTCACACACACACACACACACACACACACACACACACACACACACACACACACACACACACAACACAGCCCGGTTGCTGCTGTGTTTGGCGAAAAGCGTGGGGCCTGCTTTCGGCTGCTTTCTGGCACTGCAAGGGAGTGTTGTCCATGCAGTGTTGACAAATCACGGCGCCGGGGGATACCAGGTGTGCGCTGCGCATAATTTTGTCACAGGGAATCGCAGAACACAAGCTGTGGAGTGACCTCGTTTTCTGGTCAGGACTGCGCAGGACACACTTCTTCTCGCTCTCAATTTTGATTGACGCTGCAGCCCCATGACTTCAAGACTATATAGCTGGAACGTCCTGTGTCTCACCTTATAGCTTTGAATCGCTTTAAACCGTCGTTTTGAATTTTAAATGTTGGAAGAATAGCTATATCTATACAAGCTAAAAACTGTCATGGTTTGAGTCTTCCCCTGTCTGTATTTCCACTTCAGCCACTCCCACATTCTATTCCACCACACTGCAGACCTATACATACACCTGTCTCCCACTGCCTCATCAGCCCAACAGTTCCCTTCTCATTACACACCTGTGCCTACTTCTGCAATCAAGCCACCGCCTATAAAACTGGACTCATTCTGCCTCATTCCTTGCTAGAAGATAACCATTGTTACATGTGTTACTTTCCTGTTCTCTGTATTTTCCTAGTGTTCTGAGATTATTTACTAGTTTGGATTTTGACCTCCTGCCTGTTTTTGGACTCTGATATTCTGCCTGCCCCTGTGGATTTGTTTGCCTGTTTTTGGACTGCTTTCTTGGTTTTGACCTATGCCTGATGTTCTTCGATGTAAGCCTTTTCCCTTGGTTTTGGTCGCTATTAAACTATTGAACTTACTCTGCCTGTGTTGCCTGCACTTGGGTTCCATTCTGATACACACCGTGACAAAAACCTTGGCTAAAAATGCCGTGAAAGCGCTCCACACGTCCCAAATTATGGAATACACTTCCCCGATAGCAATCGGAACTGCAGACTCACTCCCAATCTTCCGCCGCATAGTCTTCAGACTCCATCTTATCCCAGGCATAGCACTTGCCGTATAGCACTTGCCCTATAGCCTTGACGACAGGCATTTTCATATAGGCTAAACTTATGTAATTTAGATAGCATTTTTATGTAGACATAAAATTCCTCCCGAGCACGGAAATAGTGTTTTGGTTGGTTTTCGCCACCAATGTGTCTCTGTTGCGTATAGCCTAACACACACAAACACATGTTAACTGTATAGGCCTATATGATTTTGGCTGTGACAATAATAGTACAGTATACAGTGACAGTACATGTACAGTATAGTGGAGCCCCACACGGTATATAACTCTGCCATTTCTCGACCGTTTCCGACGCGGGGCGGCTCGCCGGATTCGGGCCGGTACCCTGGGCGCGTTCCTGTGGGTCTGGAACTTCCAGGGGCCCCTCCGGGGACCCCCACATGCAGTTGCACCACTCACTTCACACACGGGTGTGATTTTAGCTTCGTTCTTATGATTCTTAATGACTATTTTTTTAGGTATTTTACCTAAGTATTGTTCTTGCTGGTTACTCTGGATTAAGAGTATCTAAATGCCTAAATTGTAACACATGACTCGACAAGGCATACTTATTCATTTTTTACATTTTACAGGTATCATATTTACTTTGAAGCACTCAATAGTTTCTTTTTTTCCCCTCCTTTTCACTCTAATACATGACACAGCTTAAGCATGTTGTACAGTAGGCATATGTGCACTTAGAAGTATCAGTAAAAGGTCAGGTCACTTCGATTGTGATGCTTTGAATCGCGGCTGACATGTGGATCACAAGACTAATGTAATGACAAGATCCACTCCACATAATACTGTAGGCCTGACCTTTAACCCATTCTGACCTGAGATCAGATTCATACGAGGTTTCCACTGGACACACACTGGTCCGATTAACCCATTCTGACCCGAGATCAGATTCTATAAAAATGTCAGTCGTTCTTCGATTTTTCAAAAATAGCAGACCTACAAGCTCGTAGCGCGCCACTCGGTGGCGCGCTACGAGCTTGTAGATCTGCTATTTTTCAACAGCTAAAGCATAACATGATGCATGACACCAAAATGGGTTCCCGTTCAGAATGGGTTAAGCCGTGAACTCAAAGCCACAGGGAAAATGTCAAACCTTTCTATTATGTCGGATAAAAAAAAGGCTCTTACAGTTTGTTACTGTAACAGGTACATTAGAGAGTGTACAAATGGAACCAAATAGACCCTAACGGACATAGCTCTTTTCAAATGATGTGATTGTCTTAACTTTTCGTATTTTCTTGTACTGGCTTTTTGTTATGGTCTGGCTCCCTGCCTGTCCATCTTTCCACTTTGGCCACTCCCCCCTCCCTTTGTTGCTACACACACCTGTCCCCTACTGCCTCATCAGCCCAATTGTTCCCCTCTCACTACTCACCTGTGCCAACTTCCCCTATCAAGCCTCCACCCATAAGACTGGACTCATTCTGCTCATTCTTTGCTAGAGTATAACTATTTGTAATGGTGTTTTCCGGACTCCTGAGTGTTCCTCAGGTTTGACCCTCTGCGTTGTTTTGGACTTGTTACTCCTTGTTTACCTTTTGACCTGCCTATTGGATTTATGGTTTTGCCTGCCTGCTTCACCTTATGTAAGCCTTTGTTTCGTCTTCATTAAACCCTTGCAAAGTACTCTGCCTGTGTTGCCTGCATTTGGATCCTACTTTGACACGCACCGTAACAGTATACTCTAGCCAAGATGAACCCAGCAGAGCGACAGCTTTTTCAAAGGAAGGTGGCAGAGTTTGATCGGGTGGTTGCTCACTTCTTGTCTTCTACACCCGACCATTATGCAAAACTTAAATTAGAGATTTCGACACAGCAGCAGTGGTTCAGTGAACGGCCTTGGGTGAGTCATTTTGTTCCCCACCCATCTGTTCATGTTGCTTCCCAGCCAGCTCGGCAGTCACTTAGGCTGGTTTTTGTGGCCCTTCAGCCTGCCTGTCACAAGTCCCCTAAGCAGCTACGTACTCATCCTGTTTCTGTTCATCGGGAGCCCAGGCCTGCTAGCCCCCAATTGACTAGCAACCAGCCTGCTAGCACCCATCCCCCATCTCCAGCTATTGCCTGCCTCAATCCTGTTGATTCACTGCATGCCCAAGGTCCGTTTTATGGCACCCGCCTGGCAGGTGGGGGTCCCCGTAGTTTCAACAAGCGGGGAGGTGTCCCCCTGGGTCACCTGGCCACCAAGCCAGCCCAGCCAGCCTGTCCTGACAGGGTGGGGAACCGTGGGCATGCCAGGAGAAGGTGTGGTCGCCATGGCCCCCTATACCACCAGGATTCTACACTGCAGTTTTCCTCTGTGGATTATACACTGCAGCTCCCCTCTGAGGATTTTACGCTGCAGTTTTCCTCTGAGAATCCTACACTGCAGCTCTCCTCCTCCGAGGTCACCGCCGCAGCTCACCTCCGAGTCTTCGCCGCTGCAGCTCTCCCCTGGGGCCTCACCGCTGCAGCTCTCCTCCGAGGTTTCACCGCTGCAGCTCTCCTCTGAGGTGTCACCGCTGCAGCTCTCCTCTGAGGTGTCACCGCTGCAGCTCTCCTCTGAGGTGTCACCGCTGCAGCTCTCCTCCGAGGTTTCACCGCTGCAGCTCTCCTCTGAGGTGTCACCGCTGCAGCTCTCCTCTGAGGTGTCACCGCTGCAGTTCTCCTCTGAGGTCTCACCGCTGCAGATTCCCTCCTCCGAGGTCTCACTGCTGCAGTTCCCCTCCGAGGTCTCACCGCTGCAGCTCTCCTCCGAGGTGTCACCGCTGCAGCTCACCTCCGAGTCTTCGCCGCTGCAGCTCTCCTCCGAGTCTTCGCCACTGCAGCTCTCCTCCTCCGAGTCTTCGCCGCTGCAGCTCTCCTCCGAGTCTTCGCCGCTGCAGCTCACCTCCGAGTCTTCGCCGCTGCAGCTTGCCTCCGAGTCTTCGCCGCTGCAGCTCACCTCCGAGTCTTCGCCGCTGCAGCTCTTCCCCGACGCCTCGCCGCTGCAGCTCTTCCCCGACGCCTCGCCGCTGCAGCTCTCCTCTGAGTTTTCGCCGCTGCAGCTCTCCTCTGAGTCTTCGCCGCTGCAGCTCGCCTCCGAGTCTTCGCCGCTGCAGCTCTTCCCCGACGCCTCGCCGCTGCAGCGCTCCTCCGAGGTTTCGCCGCTGCAGCTCTCCTCCGAGGTTTCGCCGCTGCAGCTCTCCTCCGAGGTTTCGCCGCTGCAGGACCTCCAGCTTGCTTCCGCTGAGGCCTCGCAATTCAGCGCCCCAGTGCCCAGGCTGCCCAGAACTCTGTCTGCAGCCTTGTGTTTAGAGCCAGCAGCATCCCCTGTGGCGTCGCCTCCAGCTGCAGCGGCGTTGGTCCAAAGATCTTCATCCTGGGCGGTCCTGCAGACCTCGCCGGCCTCCTGGGTGGCACCGTCTGGTCATTCTCCTGACCCCTCTCCTGTGCAGTCTTGGGGGTCTGAGTGGCCTCCTGATGCCTCTGCTGTCTCATCTCGGCCTCCTGGCCGTCCTCCAGATGACTCCTCCACCCTCTCGTCTTGGCATGCTGGCCGCCCTCCAGACTGTGCCTCCTCTGTCTCGTCTCTACCCCCAGGCCGCCCACCAGATGTCTCCTGCTCACTCCTGGTCCACCCTCCAGGCCGTCCGCCTGAGCTTAATGTTCACAGATCCCTTTGCTATGGTGCCATGACAGTCTCCCTCCTCCGGACCCCCTCCACCCACCCTGCTCGTTCCTGGTCAAGGTCGTGGGACGTCTGGAATCCGCCCCTTGAGGGGGGGGTACTGTTATGGTCTGGCTCCCTGCCTGTCCATCTTTCCACTTTGGCCACTCCCCCCTCCCTTTGTTGCTACACACACCTGTCCCCTACTGCCTCATCAGCCCAATTGTTCCCCTCTCACTACTCACCTGTGCCAACTTCCCCTATCAAGCCTCCACCCATAAGACTGGACTCATTCTGCTCATTCTTTGCTAGAGTATAACTATTTGTAATGGTGTTTTCCGGACTCCTGAGTGTTCCTCAGGTTTGACCCTCTGCGTTGTTTTGGACTTGTTACTCCTTGTTTACCTTTTGACCTGCCTATTGGATTTATGGTTTTGCCTGCCTGCTTCACCTTATGTAAGCCTTTGTTTCGTCTTCATTAAACCCTTGCAAAGTACTCTGCCTGTGTTGCCTGCATTTGGATCCTACTTTGACACGCACCGTAACAGCTTTTAGTGTTATAGAATAGAGCGGGTTCTCAAATGCTGGCTCTGGACCTATTTGTGGGTGACGGACACATATTCTATTGTTTCCTACATTTTGTTTTTTATTTAGATATTTATTTCAAGACATTTTCAGAAAACATTCCCAAAAAGCAAAAATAATGATAAAAAGGAATCCATGTAATTTCATGAATAAATGAAAGACAAATCTATAAGGAATTCCATATAGAACACAAACGTTTAAGAAGTAGTAGCGAATATAGCCGATCTACAAGCTCACAACGCGGCGTGAAGCTCCGCGTTGTGAGCCTGTAGATCTGCTATTTTCACTATAGCTTAATTGTGTCCCCCTCCTGGAATAATGGAGTATACGATAGAACGGAATGTGAGTGCAAGTCCCCAAACGCTTTATGTTGTTTGCATCCAGACAGGAGGCAGTGCTACATGAAATCTTAAAGGTTTTATGACATTAATTTTCATTTATTTTTATTTCTCTTTTCTCTTTTAGGTTTTATGACCTCAATTACACCCAAAAAACATGAACTTTGAACATTCAGTGGATTTCCTGTGGTCTGAAGTTTTCTCTGGGGTTTGGAAGCCTTTTGAGCTACAATGAAAACAGGCAAACAGTGAAAACAGTGACATCTGCTAGCGAATCCCATTGACATATAGGGGATTTGCAGGCTCTTACATCACAAACTGCCGGCAAATCAAGAGCACCTGTTTGAGCCAGAAAAGCCCAGATCACAGAAAATCTACTGAATGTTAAAAGTTCATGTTTTTTGGGTGCAATTGAGATTAGAAAACCTAAAAAAAAATAAGAACAATTCCAAAACCTTTTTTTTTATGTCACAATCCCTTTAAATGCACCACGCCTCGGTATGTCTGTCTGTATGTGTTTATGTCTGTACATATAGGGACTGCGGTGCCCGATGTCGGTACCATGGTTGTCCAGAAACGCCACAAAAGGCTCTGGACAGGGCCCCTGCCCATGCAGAGCGTATACCTGTTCTGAAATATGTTTTTCCCCATACACTGTACAGTGCAGTATGTGGACCATGGTGACATTGCTCAATTCTTCATAAAAAAGCTTCTAATATATTATTTAGGCCCCAAGATCTATATAAATCTCACACTCTTAAGGCAACCGGGCCAGGTTCCACACGCTGCACAGGGTGCCCTTTTTTTTTACTTGAGCACCTGCCCCTCTACTATAGCTCCAGTGGCCTTGTGGTTAGAGTGTCCGCCCTGAGACTGGGAGGTCGGGGGTTCAATCCCCGGCCGGGTCATACCAAAGACAAAGGGTTGGATTGGGGGTATAAGTCCCTGCGACATACATGTGGAGATAGGCTCCATATGGGCCTCATGGCTCGGCAAAGCTATACTTACCTGCCCCTCTAAATGTCTGCCGGAGACTCCTGTTACTGAACAAACATTCTATGGCAATGAGTATACTATGACAATACAGAGCTATTTAATATTTATTTTAACCACAGAAAATCACGCACCCTCCCTTCGGGCTTGCGCTTCACGCGGCCTTGGATCCCTGGCAAAAAAGCCTTCAACCCGGATAAATAAATTAAAAGAACACGCCACATAGTTAATTACTTGTGCATGTATATGTTATATGTCTCTGCTGTCCAGAGGAAACCTCATAACTCCGTAAATGTTCATTTTTCAAGGAAATTAAAAAAATACATTTTTTAAACAATGCAATAATACTACATGCCTCATCGACGTTGGTGTAGTGACATTAGATGTTGTCAATTGCTTGCATGAGAAGGAGAAGGGTGGTGTTTTGGCAGACAGTTAGACGGTCCAATGGAGTTAAGAGGTTTTTGTCCAATGTGGTTTTTTTTTACTACCATTGGTTCAATATTAATTGCGAACACAGTGAGCACTTACTATGAGACCTAGCAGATCATGTCTGTCTGTCTGTCTGTCTGTCTGTCTGTCTGTCTGTCTGTCTGTCTGTCTGTCTGTCTGTCTGTCCCGCTATCCAAATATGGAGTGTGTTGCATCAGCAATCACTCAGCTCCATATATGGGCACAAAATGGGCCAGGTCCACTCAGCTCCATATATGGGCACAAAAGGGGCCAGGTCCACAGACAGACAGACAGACAGACAGACATGATCTGCAGGGTCTCAGCTGCGTTCGCTTCCCGCGTTTGCGCGTCTTACTCGTTAATAACCTCACAAACGGAGTTAAGAGGTTTCCTCCGGACAGCAACGAATATTACATTTGACCGGAAACCATAGTGCACGATTGGAACAGTCAAACCGTTCCAAAGGCGCTCTCGCACACACTCTTCCCCCTCATGTGACGCTGATGCTTACAAAGGAGCGTCATTATCTCGAGAAAACCCTGACCCTGTCAGCTCGTTAATGGGAGATTCATATCCTGATTGGACACAGCTGTGAACCGCAACCTGGCATTGCACATGCGACCCCGGTGGCCCTTAACGAGCCCCCGACAGCTATAACGAGCCTGCAACTATATAGCCTCCCAGCTGGAGGCAAACGGACCTAACGACTATTTAGCATAATGATCCGAGCGGTTCCTTGGGAATGCAAAACTTCCTGTTGTGTTGGATGACGCAGCCATGCGCACCAGTTACGCTGAACAGTGTACGCACGGCATGTATTTGTATGTGTCCGTGTGTCCATGTGTGTGTGTGTCCGTGTGTGTGTGTGTGTGTGTATATATATATATATAGATAGATATATATACAGGTATATATCCCTGGGATTGCAGCTTGTCTGGTGTTCGACTGAACAAAATAGAAAACAAGAATGACACGCGTATCATCAACTGCCTGCCAGGTGAAACAAGCGCTCTACCGTTGCAGTGCTTCTGTCACAACCTCGCAGGCCGTTGTTTTTAACGTCCGTTTTCCGACGTTCTTTTTTGTTCCGTTCAATCACTGTAGTGTTTTGTTATGGCTGTATAGAGCTATAGTTATAGCTCATAGCATTAACATTATAGCACAATGTTGTCAGACGGTCCGCGGCGTTGCGGGAGTGTAGGGTTGTGGGTTCAGAGTACACTCCCGCGTTGGTGCGCCGTGTCAGGGCTTATAGGAGTCAGGCCTCACTCACACCTATAAAGACACACGCACGCAAGACACACTTGTGTCCTGTGTGTGCCATGGCCGCCTCAATGCATTTCCAATGGGAGTCACAACATGGTTGGAAGACACAACCTTTTTGCATTGGGGGGGGGGGGGGGGGGGGCAGAAGACAGCCATGCAGCAAGGTTGTGTCCTGAAACCATGTGGCTCCCATTGGAAATACATTGAGACAGCCTTTTAACGACGACCCTACCCTAACTAAACATTATACCATAATGTTAAGCCCGAAGCCCCGACAAAAGCCTGACAAAACCAGCACTAAATTGCGACGCAGCGGCGACCGTGTGAGCACGGAGATTAACAGACTTATCGAAATAAAGCATGTATGTAACTCACGTTAGAATAGGCTATTGTCGTTCCATAACTTTCCATTTCCAATCATTCTAATGGATTCCATACAGTGGTGGTGGTGGTGACTGGTGAGTAAACACGAATAGCAGCTCCCTCCCTTAGTTTCCTCTGAAGTGAAGTTTGTGTTACGTGTAGCGTTTAAGTTATATATATCACCATCATGGATCGTTTGGTGACGTTGATTAATAATTAGGTTTTATTCACCGCAGCCAGCCGGGTTAACGAGACTCTCAGTGCAACATGACGAAAACCTGACGCTTCTTCAGGCTGTGATAATCCGATTGATTTTTATAAAATATTTAAGCATATCATGGCAACTTGGCAAGTTAACTGGTGGTTATAGTAGCTCGTTTGGTGCGCAAACCAGAGGGAAACCAGCGGTATAGCAAGGCAAGCAAGCAAGTCTCACACCGTTCACTGTTCTCTTTACAGTGCAGGACTGCGGGGCAGGCTGCAATGCATGCTGCTCTGGCCTCGCACACGGACGTGATCTGTTCTGTCTATGTGTTTCATGGCCGCCTCGGGCTCAATGGAAGTCACGTTGGTTTGACATGTGTGTGTACGAGGCCTCTGAGTCTGAAATGCCAGTGCGATGCGACCCCCCCCCCCCCCCCCCAGGCTCCAGTCCTCCTCCTCCTCCGCAGCCCTCTTCATAACAAATACATACATGTAATTATACACAATCACATTACACAAATAACGGAATTGCTATTTTTATTATAATAACACTGATTTTGAGAACTTTATAGTTTGGACCCGAGGAGTTGCATGGTGGTGACCCGTTGGTGTGGTTGGGGCTTAAGAGGCCCATGCTTCTCTGGGTACTGAAATGCAGTGGTGGAAAAAGTACAAAAATATTTTACTTAAGTAGAAGTACTGATTCTCTACTTGAAAATTACTTAAGTAAAAGTACAAAGTGCCCATTAAGAAAGTTACTTAAGTAAAAGTATAAAAGTACCTCAAATAAAATGTACTTAAGTACAAAAAATTTCCCGGCGTAAAATGTACTTAAGTATAAAAGTAAAAATTACAAAGTACAAGTACAAAGTACAAAATACAAAATTATTTTCAAAATGAATACAAAGAAATGAATTTCCAAAATTGTCATCCTGTCAAAAGTGGCTTTATTCCAAAAAATGAAATAGCATACAAATACTGAAAATACAGAACCCCCAACAGCATACATCGTGTTGGGAAAGTTCTTTTTTTTTAGGAACTATAGTTCAGTTCACAGTTGTTGATTTTTAAAATGAACTAGTTCCGTTCATAGTTCATCATTCCAAATTTTGAACTAAAGTTCATCGTTTGAATTTTTATATATTTTTTACATTTTACAAAAATTGCTCTTTTGCAATGTGAAATGCCACCGAATTATTTTTCCTTCTCTATATGGGCTTTTGCATGCTTTTATTGTGAAGGCAAAAGTTTCTGAACGTTCTCAGAGCCTGCATCTCCGCATGCTGGGGTTGGCTGATCTACAAGCTCACAACGTGTCCGGACGCGACGAGTTGTGAGCTTGTATATCAGCTATTTTCAGCACGGAACACATTGTACGGCGAAGAATAAATCAGGCATCACTGCGCTGCATTCACTGTGGAAGAGAGATGTCTTTTGTTGGCCGTTCGTGGCGATATTATGGACACGTACCTCCTCGAAGCGATAATGACCAACTAAGCTATTGGAAGCTATTTTTCGTGGCACATTATGTGTGTACAACAACAAGTTCCCTCAGTGTTTGTGTTAGGAGTTGGGACAGTGTCTGCTGTCTGTCAGCGTGCATGATCATGCAGTAGCTAGATGCGCGCTCCAGTGACGGCTGAGAAAGATTAGTTAATTTGTGTCGGATAGGGACTTATTGGTTGGTTTTCCGCTAAATATTAAGGCATGGGCGTAAGGCATAAGGCAAGGACAAAAAAAAAATCCTTCTGCTAAGACTGTGTCTCGGTCATCCATGTTGAATGCGTGTGACAAAACACAGTGTGTGCGTCTTGCCGTCTTCAAAGCAGGCCAGGCAGCAGAACACAACTCCGCCCCCCTATTATCTG
This sequence comes from Protomyctophum bolini, assembly GCF_963924005.1. Classification (NCBI taxonomy): domain Eukaryota; kingdom Metazoa; phylum Chordata; class Actinopteri; order Myctophiformes; family Myctophidae; genus Protomyctophum; species Protomyctophum bolini. The sequence continues at coordinate 6,265,935 of NC_137880.1, read as the reverse complement.
AGAGTGGAGCAGCCCTGTTCAATTCTCAACTGCGCATTCCTCCAGTAAGACAAATATAAGATTTTATTATTTAATTTGTAGCGAGTAACGAGGTGTCCGATTTTAAATATAGCGCATTAAAAGTACGATTTTTTCCTTGTAAATGTAACGAAGTAAAAGTAAAAATACAGCAAAAGAAAAGTAGTCAATAAAAGTACAGATTCTCCAAACTTGTACTTAAGTACAGTAACGAAGTAATTGTACTTCGTTATTTTCCACCACTGCTGAAATGGTACTTTGCTCGGAACGGTGGCAGTATACTTATAGTGTAAGCATGGCTGACGGAAGTAGGGGTACTGGGGGGGGGGGGGGTTCCCCCCAGGCATATAGCCCCCCGCGGACAGGAGGGTAATAATAATAATTATAATAATACATAATAAAGGCTGTTATCATTCATATTTTATTGGCGCCTTGCCATATACATACACTGTGTGTAATATGCAATTTTCTCCCTAATGGGTTTCTGTGCCATATAGCTTGCCATGCGTGGCAATTCTGCATTCATTTTATTTATATGTTCAAAACAGATTTATTTTACTAGGCCTAATAATTATGCTATCCTGGTTAATTGCCTGAATGTGTCAGCTTGTTCAGTATACAGTATAACTTGCGTGTGGAGAGGGAAAGCAAAAGCAACTTTTCCCGCGTGAAAATGCGCGTGCATGAGGCTCGCGCACGTGCATTTTGCGCCGCCTATATTAAACCGCCTACTAAACGTTCAGCTACTGTGAATAGTAATACCTTCCCTATATACTTCCTCCAGGTGTTACCGATGATACTATAATTAAGGCGCCGTATGGGGGGGGGGGGGGGGGGGGGGGGGGGGGGGGGGGGGGGCGCGTGTCATTTTCCGACGGAGCATTTTAGTCCGACATATACGTCCGCGTGTCGGACATGCGCTGCTCCCATGCTTGCGGTTATAGGTTAGGGTTGGAGGTGGGTTATCGTTTGTCGTAGTTGCACCACTCAAAAATAATGCACAATTGAGCTGCCTTGCAGCCGTCTTTGTTTTAGAGTGCCTGCCTTCCGCCTTGGCGTGGTGGTTCCTTTGTTTGAAATGGAACGAAGCCTTCCTATACTGTCTCTCATTTGACTCTCAAGCCACATGCAATTTCGGAAAGTGGTTTTTAGTTTTGTATTATTTGCTCTACATTATACCCAGCCAGCCAGGCTGACACAGAGACGCAACAGGTTTAATCTGCTCTTCCCCCAGAGACGCTCATTTATAAAGAAGGAGCAAGGTGACCGAGACAATAACAGAATTAGCTTTGTTATTAGGTTTCCGTTTTTCCACATTTCAACACAGACACACAACGCAATACAAAGAAATAATAATAATAATAATAATAATAATAATAAGAGAACCCATGCAGTTCTATAGCCTATGTAGCACTTTCTTCAAAACATGCTTTTTTTTTTAGCTGCCTATTTCTTAAAAAACAGAATTTTTCCATGGTGGAAGAAATGCAAATACCACTCCTTTCTGTGGAATTCAGGATTCAGGAGAATTACTTTTTTTTCCCCCCGAATTAAGTCTCCTGAACTCGAACACAGTATTTTGCGTTGAACAAATTTGTCTTGAAATCCATGTCGTATACACACCGCGGGCTGTATTTTGCGTGTCTTAAGTACCAGGTCTTATTCCCTAACTTGAGTAAACTAAAGACCTGGAGGCGTGATCAATGCCATTTGGCTATTCTGAGTGGCCAAAGAGCATTGATCACTCCTCCAGGTCTTTAGTTTACTCAAGTTAGGGAATAAGACCTGGTACTTAAGACACGCAAAATACAGCCCGCGCATCTCCACTAGCTAAAGGAAAGAGTGCTGGGTTGCGCGCCGAAAATAGCTGATCTACAAGCTCTCAACGTGTTGTGTGCTTGTAGATCAGCTATTTTCGCAATTTCTGTCCAAAAGTGACCTCTTTTACGGGATTTCATGTCTCTCTAACGGTCTTAAGCACGTCCCTGGTGCTGCCCAAGACGGAAAGAAAATGACCAAATTTGACTGAGAGACTGCCATCGCGCAAATATAATACTTTATTGTCGGATTTTTAGGATGGGAATGGTACACAAATCCTACAAATGGTTTCCTCGCTCTTGAATTCAGCCAATTTCAAGGTGGGCAACGGGGGGGAAATTTGGAAGAATCTAGTTATCAATAAATGATATGCCCGCAACCTCGCGTGAATGTGTTACACTACTCACTATACCCCGTCCATGATCCTGTATCCGTCTAAAGCTAGCCCATTCTGACCTGAGATCAGATTTTAAAAATTGTCTTATACATCCTGACAGTTTACCATTCTGACCTGAGATCAGATTCTAACAAAATTCTTCTATACATCCTGACAGTTTACCATTCTGACCTGAGATCAGATTCTAAAAAAAAATATTCTACATCCTGACAGTTTACCATTCTGACCTGAGATCAGATTCTAAAAATGGTCTTATACATCCTGACAGTTTACCATTCTGACCTGAGATCAGATTCCAAAAATGTCTTCTACATCCAGGACAGTTTTCTGAAAAAGCTATGTTTCTATGTCAGTCGTTGACTCGTTCTTCGATGTTTCAAAAATAGCAGACCTACAAGCTTGTAGATCTGCTATTTTTCAATAGCTAAAGCATAGCCTAATGCTAACACCAAAAGGGGTTCCCGTTCAGAATGGGCTAGAAGCATGAATCCTGCTCAGACTCTTAAACAGCCAACTGTTCTTTCCTGACTTACGGCGCCAATTTAGCAGCTCAGCAGCACGCCTCGGTATACCTTTTTCTTTGTTGATTTGTGAACATAATCATTTTAGTTGTGAAAATGGCTCCACAAAAACATTGGCTGACACCAATGTTGATCTTTCTCCTCCCTTTGCTGAGAATCAAGTCTCCCCGGCTGCCGTTTATACTAGGGACATTTATTTTAATAGAATCGCTCGTAGTACAGTTTACTTCACAAGGAGCCCTGCAGTTTTTTTTTAACTGTTTATACTTTAACACAGGGGTTGGGGTAGGCAACCTTTATCATCAGAAGAGCCATTTTTGGCCCAAAAACGTACTACTAATTCTATCTGGAGCCGCAAAATATGTTTGCTTTAATAAAGCAAGTGGCATGTGGCATGTCATCCTCGGCCTAGTGGAAATGTGCGTGTATACTTTCACGGAAATTGCACACTGTGTTTTTTGATTTGTGGCATTCTGTTCGAAACGGACCAATCCTCCCTCAGCTTTTGGAAGCCAATCAGGATGGAAGATGGGGAAATGGTGCAGATCCGTGTTGATCACATGACTATGGAGATAGTGTATACCGAATTGTGTTGATGTATGGATACGAGTAAGACGCGCAAACGCGGGAAGCGAACGCAGCTCGTACATATTTGGGTTTTGGACGTACACGTATAGCTGCTTTGGGGACTCCTTATATGGTGCCCCTTTTGTGCCCATATATGGAGCTGAGTGGACCTGGCCCCTTTTGTGCCCATATATGGAGCTGAGTGATTGCTGATGCAACACACTCCATATTTGGATAGCGGGACAGACAGACAGACAGACAGACACACAGACATGATCTGCTAGGTCTCATAGTAAGTGCTCACTGCGTTCGCAAAAATGTGTACGAGTAATCTGCAGAAATGAGTCTTGCCAAAATCAGCCTCATGGTGGCGCTATAACAGGCCGTTGTGGAATATTTGGGGCAGAGGTTCGTCGTTGGCATCCAGGGAGTGTGTGTGCAAAGTTTGGCATGGGTCAGGCCAACGGTGCCGGAGATTAGCTGGACGGAAGGACGGGCGGACGGACACACACACACACACACACACGACGGAGTGCAAAACATACTCTCTCCCCATGCCTTCAGCCTGGTGGAGACCCAAAAAAAAATCTCTATATTGTGATAGTAGGCCTACTCATTGTCATAGAGTGTTTGTTCAGTAACAGGAGTCTGTCTCCATGTCTCTCCAGCTTTTTTTATTAAACAGAAAATTGCATTTTCAGAAACGAAACTGAAACTGTCATAGCAATTGTATCCATAATAGAGCACAGTCAGGTGCAGGATATACACAGATTAAACGAAGTGGAATTTAAAGTGATGACCGTGCACGACGAAATGAAGCAGACTGGAAATTGGAACTGGAACACTATAAAGATTAAGCTCATAAATACGCTAACTCTCTCCTCCTGATTCATGGGCTGGCATTTACTGTAAGTATAGAACAGTAGAAATTATCAATAGAGCGTCGCAGTCCCCCCCGTCCCCTTTCATGACGACGTGAGACCACAGAAGTGAATTATCCGTTCGTTTTCTCCATGTAGGCATTTCAAAAAAGTATTTATTTGAAGACCTTTAAATACCTAGACAGTACTAGAGGAACTATATGCACGAATACTGTATACACTAGGGATGTACAGTAAGGTAGATTGTGATAAGGTGGGTTATCTCAAACCCACAATGCAATAGGCCTCAAGGCTAGATTACTGTAATGCACTATACACTAAACCCAAGCGTTTAGGTTATATAAACACACATTTGTAACACTTTTTAAAACGTGTCACAGTGTTTAGATTATAAACAGAAGAACATGTTTCATCGCCAGTAACACTTTTTTTTAAACACATAAACGTGTTTAGTTTTTTACAATCATGAGTCATATAGGTGTTTCGAATTTGAACACTAATAGGTGTTCTCGTGAGGTTGTTTGAGTGAACTCGTATGTATTTTATGACCATTAATAAACATTTGGCATTTTATTATTACACACTGGGTGTTTATGTTTTAAACGCGTCACATGTTCCCATGCAGGATCTACAGTGCAGGGTATCCTCCCTCAGACGATTTAAAATGAGTCCAAAATGCTCAGTGGTACCAACAAAATGTACCACATCACACCAGTTTTAACCAGTTCCCCCCCCCCCATATATGGCCCAACTCATACAGCGTCACAACCCCTCCAGAGCTCTGAGGTCGGCTGCTGACTGTGCCAACAACCCGAACCCTCAGAACAAAAGGTGACTGTGCCTTTGCAGTGTCAGCCCCTGACCTGTGGAACAACCTCCCCCCCACCCATATTAAAAGCACACTCAAAACCCACCTTTTCAAACTGGCTTTCCCTACATAACCCCCCCCCCCCACACACACACACACACACACGCACACACACACACACACACACACACACACACACACACACACACACACACACACACACACACACACATACACACACACCCTTCTTGTTTGTCCCTCTTTTGATTTTGATGTCTAGTCTTTAACCTTTTAAATAGTTTTCTAATAAAATATGTCTGTACTTCTTTCTGTAAGGCGACTTTTGTTATTATTATTATTGTTATTATTATTATTATTATTATTATTATATTAGAGCAGCTCAAACCATTGCCATGTTTAAGTCCCTACTCAAAACGCACCTTTTTTGATTTTATATGTTATATGTTTCTTCTATGCTCTGCTTGATGTATTTGTATATGTTTGTTGTGAAGCACTTTGGTCAACCTTGGTTGTGTTATAATGTGCTATATAAATAATGGCTTGATTTGATTTGATTTGATTTGATTCCTAAGCCAATAATGCTGCTGCTCTGACAAAACTCTGTCTGATGATATTTCTAACGTGATTAACCCCTTTTGGTGTTTTAAACATTATGTTGTGTAATTTAGCCATTAAACAGCAGATCTACAAGCTCATAGCATCTACAAGTTCGAGCTTGTATAGGTCTGCTATTTTTGAAAAATCATGAAAATATTTATTTCAGAAAAACTGAAAGATTTTGAAGATTCTTTTCTAATTTTGAGGTCAGGCCTAAATGTGATTAATCCGTTCTCAAATCTCCTATGAATATAACGGCTCTCGTGCTCATTTTTCAGCACGACTGGAGAGCCTATTTCAACCGGTTGCTGCTCAGAAGAACTACCCGTATAGTAGCCTAATATATATATTTCCATTTTTGTCTTCCTCTTTTTTTTGGGCAACTCCTCTGAGTACCACCAGAGGGGGCAGGGGGGCTCAAGTACCACCAGTGGTACTAGTATACCTGCAGTGGTGGGGACCCTCTGCTGTAAACGATCAAATAAAGGCAGAAAAAGCCCCCAAAAATATCTTAAAAAGTCTTCCAGTCTTCAGCTCAGACTTATCTATACTGTATGGATCTGCTCTGTACTTTTGTTTCAAGGTTATGTGAAGTTAATTGTTCTAGGAGTTGTATCCCACACTTTCCACCCTCTTGGTATTTGGATTTTCTAATAACCTTGTACAGTTCCATTTGATATTTTGTGGCCATTCAAGCTGAGCTATATACTTATAATGACTGTTCTTTTCATCTCCTTAATTGGGACCTTTATACGAACAGGAACAGGGATTTGACACATTTTGTGCCGCCCGTGTTCTACGGTTACCGTTTCTCAAAGTAGGGTCCGGGGATACGAGTCATGGCGCTGTGCAACTCTTCGTTCCTATACTCTCACCTATGGTCATGAAGTGTGGGTCATGACCGAAAGAATAAGGTTGCGAATACAAGCGGTCGAAATGAGTTTTCTTCGACGGGTGGCTGGCGTCTCCCTCAGAGATAGGGTGAGAAGTTCAGTCACACAAAGAGAGAGAGAGAGAGAGAGAGAGAGAGAGAGAGACTCGGAGTAGAACCGCTGCTCCTTCGCCTGGAAAGGAGCCAGCTTAGGCGGTTCGGGCGTCTGGTTATAGGATGCCTCTCGGGCGTCTCTCTATAGGGAGGTCCTCGAGGCATGTCCCACTGGGAGGAGGAGACCAAGGACCAGATGGAGGGATTACATCGGGAACGTTCCCCCATGAGGAAGTCACTAATGTTGCTCCGGAGAGGGAAGTCTGGAACACTCCGGTGGAGCTGTTGCCCCCGCGACCCGACTACGGATAAGCGGTTGATGGAAGATGGATGGATGGGTGGGTTGTGCAACTCTGAGATGTGTGCACGACTGGAACCAGCTGGACTGTTACGGGCCTGTGCGAATTATGCAGCGCTTTCTGTGGTGTGACATGACTCGGCATCGCGACGCAATAGACCTTTAGCTATAAGGTCTCTGTTGTAAATGATCTGCATGCTGTCTGACTGGCAGCCTCTGGTGGACATTCCCCATTCCCTGCATCCACAATCACACATGTGTGTTTGCCATCACACCACTCAACTCATTAGCAAATCACAGTCTAGGTGTGCCACATATAACCAGCAACTCACCCCACACTCCTCACTCAGTCTCCAGCCTTCACACAGGGCAACATGCAGCACCTGCAGACCTCACTGAGTCTACCCACTACTCCAGCCATGCGTACTTGACCAAAGCAAGCCTTTGTTCCCCTGTACTGTATTGACAGATGTATTCTATATGCTATGTTGATCACTTTGCCATATACTATGATTGTTCACATAATTATGTTCTAGTGTATATTTACTTGTGATTCAATATGGTCCTTCATTGTCATGCTATAGTTGCGAACGCAGTGAGCACTTACTATGAGACCTAGCAGATCATGTCGGTCTGTGTGTCTGTCTGTCTGTCTGTCTGTCTGTCTGTCTGTCCCGCTATCCAAATATGGAGTGTGTTGCATCAGCAATCACTCAGCTCCATATATGGGCACAAAAGGGGCCAGGTCCACTCAGCTCCATATATGGGCACAAAAGGGGCCAGGTCCACATATACAGTAACAGCGGGACAGACACACAGACAGACAGACAGACAGACAGACAGACAGACAGACATGATCTGCAGGGTCTCAGCTGCGTTCGCTTCCCGCGTTTGCGCGTCTTACTGGTTAATAATTATTCCATTTCTTATATCTTGCTTGTAGAAACCATGGATTAAGGAGATAATAAACCTGACCTTGTTGATAATATATACCTTGGTGTCCCATACTCTCTCTGACCGGGGATACTTGGGTGGTCAGCTCATAGCCCACAAACCCAACCAGCAGAATATTTATTATCTCATTCGTTCCAATGTAAATATCATGGGTTTTACACAATACTGGTTCATTTTTGGAACCAGACCTTCAAAATCTCTTCCAAATTCCGTCAACAAGGACTGCTGCCTGCACTGGAAAAAAATATGTGCGTGACATTTCTTTTTGAGTGGTGCAACCACTCCAAGGAACAGCAATGTCCCTATATGACGCTCCCTATGTTTAGTACCAAAAGGGGGTGCTGTTGCGAGTGCCGCACTACGAGCTTGTAGACCTGCTATTTTTTGAAGAATCTTGAAAATGTAGGCGCAAATCTTTGAATATATACTGTATATTCTTTCAGAGCGAACGTTTTTTTAAGACAAATCTTTACTTCTGAACAACATATTTCCAGGTGGGGGTCGGCGGCCGAATACATACAATTTCTGCGGTCCTTGAAACATGAAAAGGTTTGAGAACCACTGACAAATAGCAGATCTACAAGCTCATAGCGCGCCACCGAGTGGCGCGCTACGAGCTTGTAGGTCTGCTATTTTTTGAAAATTGAAGAACGAGTCGAACGACTGACATAAAAACATAGCTTTTTCAGAAAACTGTCATGACTTAGAAGCCATTGTTTGTAGAATTGGCCTCAGGTCTAAATGGGTTAAGTTTTCATGGGAGTATATATATTCTTTCTCTCACCACTGCAGGCTGAACACAAACACAGTTATACTGCTTTACTGACGTGGATTTCTTGGAACTACTGCTGCGGTCATTTCTGAGCGGCCGGTGATGCAAGTGACTCAGGGGTCTTAACTGAAGAACATTGCTTCTATTATCCCCAGTATTGTGCACATAGCAGTAGGCCTATATGTTTCTAAATAACATGGACACATTTGTCATTTACTATGACTACAACATGACGTAGCGATATCATCATGATGACTACAAAACAATGACTACAACATGACGTATAGCGATATCATCATCATGACTACAAAACAATGACTACAACATGACGTAGCGATATCATCATGATGACTACAAAACAATGACTACAACATGACGTAGCGATATCATCATGATGACTACAAAACAATGACTACAACATGACGTAGCGATATCATCATGATGACTACAAAACAATGACTATACAACATCACGTAGCGATATCATCATGATGACTACAAAACAATGACTACAACATGACGTAACGATATCATCATGATGACTACAAAACAATGACTACAACATGACGTAGCGATATCATCATGATGACTACAAAACAATGACTATACAACATGATGTAGCGATATCATCATGATGACTACAAAACAATGACTACAACATGACGTAGCGATATCATCATGATGACTACAAAACAATGACTACAACATGACGTAGCGATATCATCATGATGACTACAAAACAATGACTACAACATGACGTAGCGATATCATCATGATGACTACAAAACAATGACTACAACATGACGTAGCGATATCATCATGATGACTACAAAACAATGACTACAACATGACGTATAGCGATATCATCATGACGACTACAAAACAATGACTACAACATGACGTAGCGATATCATCATGATGACTACAAAACAATGACAACAACATGACGTATAACGATATCATCCACTCCCTACCGGATCATAAATCCGAAAAGGAATGCTGCCCAGGCTATAGGTATGCCCATATGACGATGATGACCATGGATAATAATGCTCTAAAAGTGTGAAAAACGTGTTTTTCATTTCACTGTCTTTTAAAATACAAAATAGCATGAAGAGATTGAAGAGATTTTGCCCCAATCTGAATTGTTCACCCTTCGATGAATGCCTCAGTGAAATGAAAGAAACATGTTTTCCATGCATAATTAGCCATCGCAGGGACATAATGACAAAATCATTGGACAAAATATGCCTTGGAACTATTTTTGATCCCTGTTCTCTTTTCAGAACAGTCTGTATACCCACTTCATTTCCCACGCATAAAGGACAGAATTATTGGACGGAATGTTTTGAACTGCTAAATGCTCCTTTTCAGATATTTCAGTCACTTCATTTCCATGCACGTACAATGTCAAAGATTCGTCCTTGCCGACCCCGCGATGCGGAGACATCAACAACAAGAACGTTCAAGTTAGGTACCCTCACAAAAACATGCAGTAATCCTGGTCTCTAAACTGCCTCCCCCTGGCCAGCCGGGGCGCCTGATGGAGGGGAAAGGAACTGGTTGGAATAACGTGTTCCTTCCACGCGCTACGTCCAACCAGGGAAACACCCGCCTGTCAGGTGTAAAGGAGCAACTTGGACACTCAAGCATGAAGGAAGCATGAGTTAAGTCCGTTGCTCTCCCCAGGTTGGCGGAGGGTGTGTAGAGCCCAGGATCACATTAGATGATTGACACAGGGGTGAAACATGGGTTAAAAAATCGTGGGATAAAAAATATATTAAAAAAAAAAAAAAGTTTTCCTTTGTCTGAAAACATAATTGCGTATGAATTATGATGTATGTGTCTTATAGATTCAAGAGGACGGCGCTCTGTTCAGATTGATTATGTGTTTTAGTCATGTAAGCACTCTGGGATTCCCTGTCAATGTCAAAGTGTAATACAAATTACAGAATACCCCGTTCCACCAATCTGTCTGTCATATATGCCCATATATGGAGATTTCTGTATTTGTCTCTCTGTGTCCCTTTATTCCTATATATGGAGTTCTGTGTCAGGCATGCCCAAACATGGAGTGTTGTGACGTCAGAACAGGGCAGCTCCATATATTATGGACACTGTCCCAGGCCCCGGGCAGAGGCCTTTTGTGGCGTTTCTGGACAACCGTGTGTCCGACGGACTCGACACCGGGCACTGCACTCCCTGTGGGGGTTGTGGAACGCGTGTGTCGAATTCCTAGAGTTCTAGAGTTATGTGCATTCCAGACGTATACGTACACATAAGACTTCGTGCATTCATAGATGGAACAGAATGGAGTTCTTTGTCACGCGTGCCATAAACGAGGCTTTTGTGCTGGTTCCGGACAACCGGACATGCAGAGTATACCCGTTCCACCCGCATCTGTCTGTGTCCCTTTCATGCCCGTATATGGAGATAAAATGCGTCCTATTATGTATGCTTGTAGATCTGCTTTTTTTTTTTCAGGGAAGACATGGTTGGTATAGAGATGGGGAAATAGGAGGGGACAGAGCACAGACAGACAGATCTGGATATAGGGATGAAGTATTGAAGCGCTTTTAGTAACTGCCTATACCAGGGGTTTTCAACAGGTGGTCTCCGTGGACCACTGGTGGTCCATTGAGGTATTGCATGTGCGGTCCCTGACCATGCATTTATAGCAATGTAGCAAAGTGAAGATTTTGTATTTTCTTCCACGGAAACAGAACAGTGCACTAATCCGTCTGTGCACTCACTGTTCCGTGGAAGTGCGTCAATGTTATCAGAATGACATGGGAAGTCTGAGGTTAATACATTCCACAGAAAAGGCAGTTATAGAATCTCAAGAAGGGTGAAGTGTACCAGCTTGCCTGATTGAGTCATCATCATTAGGAAATGTTAATGTGCCCATATAATCATGTCATCATGTGCTATATCTTGCACGTATTTGCACGTATTTTTACTATATATATATATATTACTATTTCTATTATTAAAATAGTTCAAATATCCGATAATAGCCATAAGGTATGGATGTAGATCTGCTAGTTGAACTATTTTTTCAAATATTTTTCAAGAGTTTTCAAAAAGTTTAGGAATAAAGGTTTAAGGCACGCCAAAGTTAGGGCCACATGTGTCAGTACTGTATATCAAGTTAAGTCCGTGGGACCATCGTTTGAGAAAAACAGTATAAGACATGGGATGCATTCCATAGCAAGTGTTACGAAAGCACTAATCTTATAGCCCATATCCACAACAGTGGTCCCCAGGTTGATTCTTATAGTCATGGTGGTGGTCCCTTGGTTCACAATCAGTTGAAAACCCCCTGGCCTATATACCCTATACCACTGCTATTTAAACTGGAGATATCTCCCATTTGTCTCTCCCCCCCCCCCCCCCCCCTCCTTTTCTTCTCTGAGTCGCTTCTTTCTGCTCGTCTAACTCGCAGCAGGGCCATTATCGGTTCCAACTGCTTGTTATTCATTCATTTAATTAATTAGCCGTCAAGACTGCGTTACGTGTGAGAAGGCCGAGGAACAATTAAGGTTAATCCAGAATCCATGCAATGTCTCGAAATGACCTCTGAAACCTGCCAGCTAGATTTTGCTGAGAGCCTCCTCTCTCTCCCTCTCTCTCTCTCTCCCTCTCTCTCTCTCTCTCTCTCTCTCTCTCTCCCCCCCCCCCCCGCAACATTACCCCATTCAGGTCGGGAACCTCCTTTTGGTGTTTTAAGCATTATGTTATACTTCAGCTATTGAAAAATATAGCAGATCCTGCACAAGCTCATAGCGCGGCTATACGATGATCTAGCTATTTTAGAAAAATCGTGAAAATGTGTCGCAATTCTTTTAATATTATATTCTTTCAGAGCGAACCATGCATAATATATATATTCTTCTGGGGTCTCAGAAGAATGTATTTTCAGATGCGGGGGTTCGACGGCCCAAATATACCGATAACTCTGGGGGTCCTTGGCGTGGGAAAAGAACGAGCACCCACTGATATAGAAACATGAGGTTTTTTTCACAAAACTGTTTTAGAAGACATTTTGTACAATCTTGTTGTCAGGTCTAAATGGGTTACTCTTGAAACAACCACTGACATTATAGCAGTCCCCGGTTTTCTGTGTGCAGCGTGGTGTGAAATGTGCTGTGACTGGAAGCAGAAAGTATTCATGATGACCATGTTTATTAAGGTAATACAGTCTAGGTGAAGTTGGGCCCAAATACATGGACTTCTATGGGGCTATGGGGTTTTTTTGGGGGGCCAATGACGGCGCCACAACAGGCCATTGTATGAACTTTCAGGAAATCCCGATTTCCTCAGTAGCTTCACAAAATATCTGTCTGACTGCCCCCCCCCCCCCCCCATGGTTCTGACTGCCTATACCAGTGTATTTGACCTGTATACCTGGATTTTGATAACTGCCTATTCCTCCGGTTTGGTGAAAAAAATACTTTAATTTCTGCCTCTCATCTTGCGCTTTGGGTCCTATATACACTGGCTTGACTCGAACCGTGACACTAACGTTTTGTGTGTTTTCGTAAATGAATGCCCTATACTTGATCGTGCTAGTGTCACGCAAATGGCAATAACGTTTAATGGCATTTCTAGTTCTGGGACCACACGTTATACGTCCAACCAGGGAAACTCCCCCCCTGTCAGGTGTAAAAGGAGCAACTTGGACACTCAGGCATGAAAGAAGCATGAGTTCAAGTCCGTTGCTCTCCCCTTGTCCCCCATATATGGGGACTAGTTGGTGGAGGGTGTGTAGAGCCCAGGATCACATTAGATAATTGACACAGGGGTGAACAATGGGTTACAATCGTGGGATATATATATATATTATTTTTTAAGAAAGAGAGCAATAGACAGGTAGACAGACAGAACGTGACACCCCGTGCTACTATATAGCCTGTAAACCAGACAAAACTGGCCACAGGAAGAAAATAATATTAGTCTGGCCTATATATGAATCTGCTAATGCTATATCGGCACCTATTTGGCAAGGGGAGAGATGTGTCGCGCTCCCTCGGAATGCCCTGAAAGCAAATCCATTCATCACCGCAACCAGATGAACGCGCTCATTTAATATTCATTAAAAAAATATATGTCCATGAGTTGTTGTCCCGACTGAACACAGTCATCCATCATGGCTTTGTCTTCTCTATATGCTATGGTTGGCAGCCCTCCGACACCACTAATGCATCTTTTTAAACGCTGACTGATTTGGGACTGATTTGGGCCCCTTTTTACACGAGAATGGTATATCGTTTGCATGGTATATCGTTTGCAGCTGGTTCCGTTTAGTCAGACCAGGCGTTCTCAAACGGTCTGTTACCATGTGGGACCGGCTGCCTGCAGTTCATAAAATGTGACTGTTTCTGAAAGTCATTGAAGTATTTCCACACGGTATAACTCTGGTCATTTATAAACGGTTTCGGAATCGGGGCCGCCGGCACGTCCCTGGGTATAGCGTTCAAGGTGTTTATTGTCACACAGATGTATACAGGTGCAGCATTGTGAGAAACGTATACGTTGGGTGATGCTCCACAATACACGTATACAGTAAGTAACAAATAGTACATTTAAATAACAATACCAAGTATAAAAGTTTTTAAAAGTTTAAAGAACTCAGGTCAGTATATATACAAGGCCGTATAACGGAATGTTCAATGTTCATGTAGGCTTGTTGAGCAGTCTTAAGGCTCATACATAGTCTGGATTTTCAGTGGTGAGGTGACCACCGAACTACAACATGACGTCACGAGCCGCGGTGAAGAGCAAACCACCGCCAACACCGCTCCAGCCCTTCTCTCTGTTTTTACTCACCACCGCTCAACGTTATTTCTGCTCCGGTGGTCAGCTCACCACCGGAGCGGTGGTCACCTCACCACCGAAAATCCAGACTATGAACAGGCCTTTACAATGCATCCTGGGGGAGAAAACTGTTCTTCAGTCTGCCTGTGTTGGCTTTGATACTCTTGGTACCTCTTCCCCCCGAGGGCAGCACCCTTCTGAGGGCCTTGTGGTCCCCGTCTGTGCAGCTCTTATAGGGTATATATGAACAGAGAGGGCGTCCGAGTTCTCCTCCCATCCACTCGCATGGAGTTGCTCAAAAAAGCGCACGAGGCCATTTCACTCCTCTTTCCGGGTATATATAAGGAACAGAGTGCATTCCCGGGATGGATTTGCCCCGCAAACAAACACACGAACGCGCTGCATGCAGCCGTTGAACGTGCGCGAGCGTTCTGCCGTCGTCGTGAACGTGCACAATGATATATAGTCAACGGACCTGCCATTGCGTTCATGTGTTTGGGGGCCACAGCGCTGCAATATCAAATTCGGGGGCCACTATGTCCATTTCGCCGCAGGGTTTCCTCTGGGTGCCGTCTCTATTCATATATACTCTAAGGTGCAGCTCCCATACCAATCAATCAATCAATCAATCAGACTTTTACCAGCTGGTGAAGCTGCTTGTCAGAAGGCTTCCTGTTCCTGTGTCTGGAACTATGTTTGTGTGTGTGTGTGTGTGTGTGTGTGTGTGTGTGTGTGTGCGTGTGTGTGTGTGTGTGTGTGTGTGTGTGTGTGTGTGTGTGTGCATAATTATGTATTCGATATCAGTGCGTGTATATAGACAATGAAGGGCCAGTCTCTGGCAGCTCTGTTCTGAACAAGTTGTAGTTTGCTCAGGTTTTGGGGCGGGAACCCCTTTTTGGTGTTAGCATTACGTTATGCTTTAGCTATTGAAAAATAGCAGATCTACAAGCTCGTAGCGCGCCACCGAGTGGCGCGCTACGAGCTTGTAGGTCTGCTATTTTATTTAAATCGAAGAACGACTGACATAGAAACATGGCTTTTTCAGAAAACTGTCAGGATGTAGAAGACATTTTTAGACTAGTTGCCGCTGTCCATAATTATGACAGGACAATGGTGAAGGTGACAGAAAACCAAGGAACCCTAGTTAGAAATGAGAAACTATAGGCATTTAAAATAGCACTCTTGCTAAATGAACACTTGTAATAAACGTAGCATATCTCACGCTGTCCAGAGGAAAACTCATAACTCCAAAATGTTCATTTTTCAGGAATTAAAAAATATACATTTTTAAGGAATTTAATAAAACCTTATATATTTTTTTAAACGATGCAATACTGCCTCATCAAGGTTGCCGTCGTGACATTAGATATTGCCAATTACAATCGAAACAACACACACAACGTAAAGGGTGTTCAATATCGCACTGATTTATGGAAAATAAAAATAAGAAAACCTATAGTTATGAGGTTTCCTCCAGACAGCAGCATTACTATTTTTCCTCCAAGCTTTGCTCAATACAGTGTGAGCTCATTAGACAGCTCCAATTCAGCTGAGTGTTATTACTATAGCTCTGGTGCAGCTGCAATCATCATCTATTGCCCGTTTGCAGGCCATGGTTCCATCAGAGTTTGGAAGCGCTTGTTTCCGGTAAAGCAATGTCCTGCTGCCTCTATAGCATTATGTGCTAATTCAAAACAGGTGGCAGTTGAGTGATATCTATCTAACGAGCGCTTCCAAACTCCAGCACGTATAGAAAAATAATCACCTGCGAGGACACAAAGTAGCTCATGACATGTACAGTATACAGTGGATACTTACGAAACAAAAAAATCTATCTCTTTGAGGATAGAAAGAGAATAATTCAAGCTTTCCGTACACATGAGCTGCAATGTTGGTGAGTTTGACGTTGTTTTAATACAATTAGACAGGACTGTTCTGTTTGGATGAGTGGGCTGCCGTTGGAAGTTGCACCTATAGGTAGCACCTTGCCATTAACTTATTGTAAGATGGTCAGCTCAATATAATGCTTGGTCAGTGCATTATGTCAACATCCAAACTTGTCACCTACTTATATTTTCTTACCCCCCAAAAACTACGAGGGGGCAGGGAGGGGCAGGGAGGGGCTGATCGAGGGCGCAATAGACGACATACACCATAGCCTGCTATGTCATGCTGAACTATAATCTGTATACTGTGTGTAGTCGTGTGTACTTTTATTATGTATAGTGATGCCCTAGTAGTTTCCTGTTCTGCCTAGTTGTGTTTGCCTGCATGTCTTACCTCCTTGTGATTACTAGTTCTCTCCACCTGTGTCCTGTTAGTCTCCTATAGCCAATCCCAGGGTTGATTGTTTGTTCTGTTCACCTGTGTATTGTGATCCCAGCTGTGTCTATACTTAAACTCTCAGTCCCTTATGTTCCCTGCTTCACTATAGATGTTGTTTATGGTGTTCTGTTCCCGTTGTGTTCGCCTAGTGTTTTCAGTATAATAAATACTTTAATTTGACGTTTCTCTGCTCCTGCCTTTCCGTTCAGCATTTTGGGTCCTATTATTACTTGTCTTGAGTCTATACAAGAGCTATACAAGTTGCACTGAAGCCTATAGCTGTGTTAACCCATTGTGAACGGGAACCCCTTTTGGTGTTAGCATTACGCTATGCTTTAGCTGTTGAAGAATAGCAGATCTACAAGCTCATAGCGCGCCACCGAGTGGCGCGCTACGAGCTTGTAGGGCTGTTTTTTTATTTATTTATTTTTTAGAATCTGATCTCAGGTCAGAATGGGTTTATCAGACCAGTGTGTGTCCAGTGGAAACCTCGTATGAATATATATAGCCAACAAATCCAGAGTAATTATACAATGTATATGTATATGTATAGTTTTAGATATCGAGTGAGATATTCGTATCATAGGTTTCAGACCCACAGCTGTAATAGATAACACTTTAAATCCAGACTGTGAAAAGTCTGGATTCTCTCCATGTCCACACGCCGCCATTCCTTTGATGCACACGACATGTATACAAGCAGGCGCTCGCCTCTTACATCCCAGAGGCTTTGAAATGCCATTTGCTTTGAAATCAAAGTAACGCAAAGCAGCATGGTAAATAGTCACCGAACAACAGGTGACATTGGTCACAGCATCCGCGGAGTGGATATAGAGCGAGAGAGTGCAGTGAGGCTTCAAAGTAGCTACAGGACAAAGGGGAGCGCAGGGCTTATAGAGGCTGAGGTGAGTTTGCACGCACGCAACGCACGCACGCGCACACACACACACACACACACACACACACACACACACACACACACACACTCTGCCAGTGGGCCTATAATGAGGCCAATTCCTCTCAACATGGGACAGACAGAACAAATACAGAGATCTCCATCCGTGTGGGACACATGCAGACAGACGTTTATTTGATCACAACGATGAGGAAATGTTGCCGTTCCGTTTTGTTGTTCTTTTGTCTATCGCTTTTGAAAATGTCGTATAATTACGTTGTGCTGTGTGTCTCGACGACACTGCGAATGAGGGAAACGTCAATGTCTCGAGAATGAATGAATTAATTAATTAATCCATTCATTCATGAACACACACAAGCCACAGTACGACTATGCGTGTGAAAGAGAGAGAAAGAAATAAAGAGAGAAAGAGAGAAAGAGAGAAAGCGAGCAGCGTGCAGCGAAGCGTGAAACCAAACCACCACAGGACAACCAAAGGATTGTGAAGAGAGCGTTCTTCATGCAGCTTTCAGTAACTCAGAAGTTAATTAGCACCGCTTCCCTCTCTCCCTGCTCCTCCTCTATTGCCACACATCCACTCGTTGCCCGTCTGCTAAACCTGCCCGCCGTCCTCTCCCCCCACCCCCAAAATGACTGTATCTATAAATTACAGAAGTGCTGCCGCACAAAATGCCATGCAGCAACGTAGAGGCCTCTCGACTTCTATGCACCAAGTCTGTGTGTGTGCGTGTGCGTGTGTGTGTGCGCGCGTGTGCGTACATACGTACATACGTACGTCTGTGTAATCCACGTATCTGCAGAATCGTTCGCCCCACACCGACTTAAAATTCGATATATGCGTGCGGTCCACACACCCCGACAGGAACACACCGCAGTGCCCGGTGTCCAGTCGGTCGGACCACACGGTTGTTCCGAACCGCCACAAAAAGCGCTTCATATTTTGGCACGCCTGACACAGAACTATGCCTGCTTGGGAAATGGAAAGGGTTCACTTTTGGGGTGAACTATATAGGCCTATACTAGTACTACCTTTAATTCTTGCCTGTGCAATCGGCAGCTGGAGTATTTCAGCACCTCTACAATTGGACAGCTCCGCTATATGGAAACCTTCCATTATAGACAGAATTTCAAGCATCGTTCTGATTAGCACCATTCTCGTGTGTGTGTGTGTGTGTGTGTGTGTGTGTGTGTGTGTGTGTGTGTGTGTGTGTGTGTGTGTGTGTATGTGTGTGTGAGAGTGAGTGAGTGAGTGAGTGCGCGACAATACTCGCAAGTTTCACAAGTTGATGTGTAAAAGAGTGGGTGAAATTTGTATTCTACAACAAGCTCGATCCCCAACAAACTCGATGTACAAACTAAAAATATAATAATAATTATAAATAAAAAAAACGGGTGAAAACGCTCACAGCATGTATATGTCGCTTATAGGATTTTAATGATTCCGGCTCCTTAACGATCCGATTGTGCGCGGGCGCGTGTGTGTGCGTGCGTGAGATAGAGAGAGATAGAGAGAGAGAGAGAGAGAGAGAGAGAGGGGGGGGGCTCTGGAACACAAGCATACGCTTGCCCATTGAATTCATTTTCAATAAAGTGCTCAATCAAATCTCTCTCTCTGTTGCGCATGGCTGTGCTATGCTTACAGTCTCCTCCTGACTCTCTCTCTCTCTCTCTCTCTCTATAACACACACACACACACACACACACACACACACACACACACACACACACACACACGCACACACACACACACACACACTGCACACACACGCACAGCGCGCGCACGTTGTGTTCTGTTCAGATGGGACACGCGCCTGCATGCATGTGTGTCAAAACGCAGTATAGGGATGCCTGCACCTCCAAAGATTCAACACAGTACAAATGACTAAATAATTTCACAATCAATGCAGATTGACCGAGCAGCCTATAATAGCCTATAAATAAATGACCATCGGATGATCTATATACGCCGGTATATGTGCTGTCTATAGTCAATACAAACTTCAATCAAAGTTATCAATATAGCATAACTGGCACACTAAAGAGTTTTGAATGCAGGTTGTTGCAGACATGAACACAGACAGTGCTGCAACTTAACTCAATCATATATAAGTGTCCTGTTCTAGACGGCGACAATGTGTGAAAAGAAGCATGCTTGGACTGGATTAGGCTATACATAACATTAGATAGCCTAAGTGGCACCGGGTTGCAAAATCGTGGGATAAAAATGTAAAAGAAAAAAGGAAAATGTGTGGAAATGGAGGTGTTCAATTGGTGTTCACGCACCGGAACAGAATAATGGCTTTTCAAAACAGAATAATGTCACCTTTCTGCAGTGACTATAAATAGGAATCAAACATTTTGATCAAAAATGAAAACTGCATTAATGGCCCCTATATAAATTATACTATATATCTGACTGCTGCTTGACTCAACATCAACTCAACTGTAGTATAGGCTTTCACTGGAGGGACATGACATGACACATTCACTTATATCCACTTATCGTCGCTGCCTGTCGGGAAAAAAAACTCCAAATTATCTCCATATTTTAACTTTTTGTGTGTGCATGCGTTTTTTCCCCGTATAAGTTAACAGCTGTATCACACAACAGCTGCGAGCTCGAATGCCGAGTTTCGAGCTTGTGTATACTAGATCTGAGCCTCTTTGTATAATTTGATGCTTTTGAATTAGAAAGGCAACCGTTTCGGACATAATAATATAAGCAATTAGACTTTCCACCCAGCCGACAGAGACGACACATGGCATGCACGGAACCAACGCACACACACGACACACACACACACACACACACACACACACACACACACACACACGCACACGCACACACACGACACACGACACACACACACACACGACACACACGCACCACCCATGTCAACCATATTATAACCTTTTTGTTTTTGTTTTTACCTGTCCGCGCTGAGCGCCGTGAGCGTGAACACGGACACGCCGACCGACGTGAGCTGTATGGCGGGTATGAGCTTGCACGCCACCGTGCCGAAGATCCACTCCTCGGAGAAGTAGCGGAAGGCGTCCACGGGCACGCAGGTGAGCAGCAGCAGCAGGTCGCCGGCCGCCAGGCTGGAGATGAAGATGTTGGGCACGCTGCGCATGGCGCTGTTGGTGACGAAGATCTTCACCAGCGTGATGTTGCCCAGCAGGCCCACGGTGATGATGAGCATGTAGGCCGAGGTCATGACACAGCGCACGGCGAAGTGCACGCTGCTCATGGCCCCGCCACCGCCGGCGCCGTCGCCGTTATAGTTATAGTCCGAATAGTCGGTGAGGTTGTCGGGGTACGCGTCCGCGGAGTTCCCCCCCGTTGCTGCTGCTCCGGACAAGTTGAAAGATATGTCCGAGTCCATGGTGGTCTTGGGGGGGGGGGGGGGGGTTGTTGCTTGTTGTTGTAACAACAATGTTGTTGTCTAAAATGACAGCGTTCTGTCGCGAGTTATATCTCGGAGAAGAGGGAGCTCAGTCTCTTCTCCTCAGACTCCGAGAGAGGGAGAGCCGGTGGTGGTTCCGTCCGCCGCTGTTCCAACAAGAGCGCTGCTGGAGAAAGGATAGGATATGGAAACAATTTAAGAAAGACCTGCAGCAAAAAAGATGTTAACTTTTTTTTTCTCTTCTTCTTTTCCCCGGTGGTGATATCCTTTTTTTAAGACTTAAGTGTTTCTATATACTGTTCTGTGTAAACTGTATAATACCGTTTCACATTTCTGCCTATACAAAAAAAAAGAAAAGCCAATATTACTATTATAAGTCAATGAATTTGGAGCGAGTCTCTCCCCGGTATAAGGAGCTGTTCCCTCCGAGGAGGTGCTGAAATGCGGAGCTGCGGAGCTGTTGATCAACAGAGCAGCCGAGAGGCGGACGGCGGTGTATACGAGACTGACTGACTGTCTGTCTGTCTGTCTGTGTCTGTGAGTGTGAGCGACCACCATGCACCACCTCCACCACCACACCACACTGAATGATGTATATTTGACGACGACTCGACGAGGGCTGCGTGTGTGTGCGTGTGCGTGCGCGCGCGTGCGTGAGAGAGAGTGGAGAGGAGACAGACAGACAGACAGACAGACAGACAGACAGACAGACAGACAGACAGACAGACAGACAGGCAGGCAGGCAGGCAGGCAGGCAGGCAGACAGGCAGGCAGGCAGGCAGGCAGACAGACAGACAGACAGACAGACAGACAGACAGACAGACAGACAGACGACATGATTAAAATGTATGGACCCTGCATACTGCTTTTACAATATTGCTTTTATTTAATAAACCAAGAAAGAGGTGGATGAGAGCAGAGAGAGAGAGAGAGAGAGAGAGAGAGAGAGAGAGAGAGAGAGAGAGAGAGAGAGAGAGGGAGAGGTTTATCTGTGCAGTCAAAGTCAAATAAATAAAGTCAATTAAATTTCGGGCATAATGGCTTTTTGAAATTATTGGGGCGACGTCCTGCAGCATGATGAAGTCATTTAAATTAATTTGCACACACGTGTGGCTGTATATGTCTGCCCTGCCGTGTAGGACTTTTAGTCTGATGTTCCGCCCTGTTCTTTCTCTGTCTCCAATCCAAATATTGAAGTAAAATAAAGCCTATATAAACTACATAGCAAGTGGTTGACAATGCAGGGTCCATTTGGAACCTCTTCAGGGAAAAAGTAGCCTACTCGCTTTCTTTGTATAGCCTATATTCTTAATTCTGTCTGGAGTATATTCTCTGCATGTCTGGCGCCTCATGCCGGTATTATGCCAAATAATGAGAACTGTCAAAGTTGTCTTATATATAGGCTATATACACTTGTGGTCAAACTCATGTGTCGTTTTGTGGCTCCCATTCCAGCCCGCATGCTTTAATTATATTAACGCACGTTGTTCTCCCCAGCAGTGGTCCGACCTCTATATATATATATACATGCAGTGGGCCGCGCCGCCGCTACATTATTCCATGGTGCGTCTGCTGCGTATAACGTGTTTCGGAATGCCCCAGTCACGTTGTTTAAGGGGGGAGGGGGGGGCAGGCGCAACAAACCAAAGCCATACGGCATGGCATGGCCATGCGCAACCAGGGCTACCCCCTTTTTTACGCATGATGATGGAGCCCACGTGCGCCCCCGGTGACCACCACCGCCGTGGTCCGAACGTAGGCCTATTATCATTTTTTAGGTAAAAAAAATATTAAGGTTTTGGGCTGAGGTTCCCCCCCCCCCCCCTCCTCCTCCCAGTCCCCCTCTCCCTCTCTCGTAAAAAACAAAATGCTCTTTTATTCAACGGCCCATGCTGCAACCTCCTCCTCTGCTCTAAAAATGCCACCGGCGGCGTGTCACTTTCTTCATGTGCTTCGTTCTGCACTTCCAGAAGCTTGTGTTTTTTGTTTGGGGGGTGTTTGTTTCGGACATATACTACGCGCGCCGGAGTGGAGTATAGTGGATATTAGTGGGAGAGAGGCTGTGGTGGTTGTTCGCTCTGTCAGGTTGCAGACTCGAGGTCTTTGTTGTGAAAGGCTGCGTTCCATCCCATCCATCCATGACTGTATCCACCATGATTTTGTGTCCCTTTTTGCAGGTGGCCTCCTCCTCGCCCGCCCGGGCGCACTGGACAGCCCGCCGGCACTGACACCGCGCAACACGGGGGGATCATGAATAACACGCCGCCAGGATTACGGTTGGTGTGTGGATCTATATTTTTTATATTTTATCATGTTTCTGACCATTATGTATCTATATATATATAGGCTATACACATTATGCTTATACACAATAGGCTACTCATGAAACACTAACCCCTAAGAAATTGCCAAAAGTATATAGGCTATAGTCCATGTTGTGGCGAAAATGGCTGCTCTACAAGTTCACAACGCATAGGCTACAAGAAACCGCGTTGTGAGCTTGCAGATCGGCTGCTTTAGCTGTTTTTGGAATCGGATTTAGGCTATAGGTCTATATATAGGATATAAGTGACTAAAGGTTGGTTTTCAGTGATTAAAAAATAATAATAAAATCACAATGTTAGGATATGGCTTTCTCTTCTCTTTGAAGCGGTGCTGCGTGTGTTTCAGTGAAACTGTTCAGTTTACGGTATAGGCTATAACTCTGCGGCCTGGAGTGTTAAAAAAGTATAGTCTACCAAAATGTATAACAATTAAAAGCGTATAAATCTTTACCTCATTTCAATTAATAGCCTACCGGTGATAGCCCACGTGTACACCACAGCACTAATTAAAGTCTGATTTGTTAACGGGTTTAAATCACATGAGTTGTTGTGGCTTTGACTGTTCACCACCTGTCACTACTTCGGACATGATTATGGGCCCTATATATGCTTTTTTATTTTTTATTTTTTTTTTTATGTTCCTTAATTACAATTAATGTATTTTATACAATGTTATTTGTAAAGGAAGGATTGAGAGTGACCAATTTACTTTATAGGCGATTGAGAAGAGGGGAGACACACACACGCACGCACACGCACACACACACACACACACACACACACACACACACACACACACACACACACACACACACACACACACACACACACACACCATGAACAATAATTGCTCAGGTAAAACTATAGGCTGTGTTATCTTTATTACAATTAAGCTCCCGATCTCATTATCATCATCTCTTGTGGCGGTGCATGGATATTGTAGGCCTATATTCGTGTTGTCGCGCGCACTACATTGTGTGCACTAGCGCGCGCGCGCACACACACACACACACACACACACACACACACACACACACACACACACACACACAGAGAGAGAGAGACTATACCTGTATACTGTAGGAGTTGTGCATGTGTTTTTTTTGTTGTTTTGCTGACGTAAGTCGTGCGGGGGATTAAGAGAACCATGTTGCACCTTTTGTCCTGTGTACGCTGTTGTCCTGCTGCGGGCTGCCCCACATACACATTGATGGAGCTTCAACCGCGGCCGCAGGGATGAAAGCAAATATGCACCGACACGGGCTTTCAAAGAGAGAATGAGAGAGAGAGAGAGAGAGAGAGAGAGAGAGAGAGAGAGAGAGAGAGAGATTGTAGTCGTGTTGTTGTGCATGCGTCAGTGTGTAGCAAATTGGTCCTAATAGAATGTGACGGGAGTCGAACGAGTTCGACAATATTACGACACGTCGTCGGCCATGTCTTTAAACTATATCCGAAACTTCTATGAGGGATGTGTAAGTAGATTATGAGAGACACTGATATACAGTGGATCTGTATATATGACTCAGTAGCCTATAGCCTACTCCCTCTTTGTTTTGTTGCAATTAAGCTGACTGTTAAGGGTTGAATGGTCAGGTGTAGCCTAATATAATGTACATGCAGTGAATTCATCATTTAACTTAAACAAAAGGAGTGTGTTTGTGTGTGTGTGAGTGTGTGTGTGTGTGTGTGTGTGTGTGTGTGTGTGTGGGGGGGGGGGGGTGCGTGCGCGTGTGCATGTGTGTGTGTGTGTGTGTGCGTGTGTGCATGTGTGTGTGCGCGTGTGCGTGTATGTGTGTGTGCGTGTGCGTGTGCGTGCGTATAGCTACTATACAAACCATATAGTTAAATTAACTCTATTTCTATTTTATTTTTAGGAGACAGCAGTCTCTCTCTGTAGGCAACAGGCTCATGGTGTTTTCTGAATCTTTTTATTCATTCGTC
Source organism: Protomyctophum bolini (assembly GCF_963924005.1). NCBI lineage: Eukaryota > Metazoa > Chordata > Actinopteri > Myctophiformes > Myctophidae > Protomyctophum > Protomyctophum bolini. Next base: position 6,240,569 of record NC_137880.1, on the reverse strand, counting down.
CTTGTGTCCAGTTTCTGTTGCAGTTGTAGTTGCAGTTGTAGCACAAATTGCTTTGTTGGGTCTCTATATATACGCCCCTATCTGCCCCCCCCCCCACCACCCTTCTTCTAGTATAGCCTATAACCATATAAGAGTTTGAATGATTTTTTTTTAATTAATTGAAACAGGCTGTCCATTTAGCTGCTAGCTAGCACACTGATGGCAGCTGCTTATTATTTGACTGACAAAAGGTTATTTTCTCTTTGTCCTCTCTCTCTCTCTCTCTCTCTCTCTCTCACTCGATCTCTCTTTCTGTGTGTGTGTGTGTGTGTGTGTGTGTGTGTGTGTGTGTGTGTGTGTGTGTGTGTGTTTGTACGTGTGTACGTGTGAGTGCTTCCATGCATGCATGGTTGTGTTTGTTTGTGTTTGTGTGCACGCGCCTGCGCACCTATACGTGTCTGTGTGTGAACGCTTGCATGCATGCTTGTGTTTGTCTGTCTGTGTGTGTGTGTGTGTGCGTGCGTGCGTGCCAGCTCCGGCCTCCCACGGTGATAGGTCAGTTCCACACGCTGTTCTTCGGCTCGGTGCGGATGTTCTTCCTGGGCGTCCTGGGCTTCGCCGTCTACGGAAACGAAGCGCTGCACTTCAGCTGTGACCCCGACCGCCGCGAGCTCAACCTCTACTGCTACAACCAGTTCAGACCCATCACGCCGCAGGTATATATATATATATATAGGCCATTCTTCTGACCTGAGATCAGATTCATAACGAGGTTTTCCGCTGGACACACACACACTACTGGTCTGATTATAACCCGTTCTGACCCGAGATCAGATTCTATAAAAATGTCAGTCGTTCTTCGATTTGGAAACCGTGGTTCCAAAGTTCCCCCCCCGTGCCCCCACTCTCTCATACAGACACACACACAGACGCACGCACGCACACGCAACTTGCAAGCCCGCAACTAACTGGTGTGTTGTATCTTAAAGGTATATTCAGTGATTTCACTTAATTCAAATATCACTTATGTTTTTGTTGTTTTGTTGTGATAATCCTCTACTATAGAGAGTGCTGACCATATAAGGAGTTCCTCCCTGTCCCCAGTTAACCCCTGGGGGTCAAAAAACCTTATAGGTTTCGTTTTTGGCTCTCTATCCTGATTGGATGAAAGGCTTAGGTCCCAGCCAAAAACGAAACCTAAGGTTTTTTGAGTGAAATCACTGAATATACCTTTAAGTCTTATGAAGGTTGTGTATGCTTTGTCGATCCGGTTCTGAATGTCTTTACTATAGCTCCCCCATCGTGGTGAATGATGCTTCCAAGGTATGTGGAGTTCTTTGTATTCTCCAGTACCTGCTCCTCTATTGTTATATGTGTTGGTGTACTGGTGTTAATTAATGGGCATGATTTTGGTTTTATTGATGTTAACGATCAGTCCGACTTGTTGGCCGTAGTGTTGGAGTCCGTCTGTTTTTTCCTGAAGATGTGTGTGTGTGACATAAGGGCGAGGTCATCCGCAAAGTCAAGGTCTTCGATGGTGGAATGCAGGGTCCATCGTATCCCTCTTGCCTTGTCTTCCGTGCCATGCTCTCCTCATGACCCAGTCTATTGCAAGATTGAAAAGTAGTGCTGGTGACATCACACGTACATCCTTGGCGCACTCCGGAATGTACATCAAAGCTGGCGATGCTTGTTCCCAACAGTGCATGAAAAGCCAGTATAGAATTGTCGGATGATTTTAACTATGTGGGAGGGGATTCCATATAGCTTCTCATGATCTTCCAGAGACTATCGCGATGGATGCTCATGTCAATAGCCTTCTGAAAGTACAGCTGTCGTTGCCATTCACTAGTGCACTGCTCAATGATGTCCCTGAGAGTGAATATCTGGTCGACGGCGCATCCCTTTCCTCTCCTAAAGCCGGCTTGTTCATCGCAAAGTACTTTATCAACTGCTGGTGTAATACGGTGCATGTATGATGATTTTACAGAAGATTTTGCTAGGAACAGAGAGAAGTGTGACGCCCCTCCAGTTGTTACAGTCGGATAATGTTCCTTTCTTTGGGACCTTAACGATCACTCCTTTTGTGTCCAGTCCGATGGTATCTTCCCTTCCACCCGGATGTTGGTGTATAGTGGGAGTAGGATGTTTGCGGCTAGCTCTGGCTCGACTTTAAAGAGTTCTGCGTTTAGGTTATCGGCACCTGGGGATTTTTCCGTTTTTGAGTGATTTAATGGCTTTGGTTATTTCTTACTTTTGTTGGTGGGTTGATGTTAATGTCCAGATCTTCTACAGCTTCTTGTGTTTCTATTGGGTGTAGAGAGGGGGATCTCTGTTGAGAATCTCTTTGAAGTGTTCTGTCCGGCGATCTTCTTGTTCTTTTTCTGTGGTGAGTTAATTGTCCTGGTTTGCTTCTGATATGTTGGGATGTTTCTGAAGTTTCTTCCACATATCGGGTTAGTGATTTTGTATACTGTTCCTTGTTGGTTTACGGGATGCTGCTTCTTCTGCTGCGCCTGCCAGCTCCTCTAGGTATAGGCTCTCTTGTCCCTCCTTATTAGGCTTTTCACCTGCTTGTTGGTATTGCGGTATACTGGACTTGCAGTTCTTGCTTGATCCTGGATGAAGGATCCATAATTGATGTTAATTGAATTATCTAACATGTTTTTTTTTTACATCTCTGATCCAAGATACCAACATTGTCCTTCATAGTGGACTCTAATGAAAGCTCGATCTGCTCAAGCTGATGCCAGTAAAACTAATGAAAGCTCTGCTCAAAGCTGATGCCGGTAAAACTATAATGAAAGGTCGTCTCATGAATGCACAGAGGGTGTACACTACAGATAGATACAGTAATATTGCTGCTGAAATTCTGTGTTTTATACTCCTGTGCCTAGTTGCAGTGAGAGGCGTAAATCTTGGGTGTGAAACACTTTTTCTCGAATGAATCATGAATGAATTCATGTTTCAACCTCAGTTTGGGCTAAATCTAAAAAGTGCCGTCTTTGAAGTCATTGCACTATACCTCTGGTGAGGCAACCAAAGCCAGACTGTAATGACCTCAGTGCAGGTATAAAGAGGCTCAAAGGGGCTCAGCATTGGACATTTGCATGCACGCCAGAAGGTCCTTAACCCATTCTGACCTGAGATCAGATTCATACGAGGTTTCCACTGGACACACACTGGTCTGATTAACCCATTCTGACCTGAGATCAGATTCTAAAAATGTCAGTCGCTCTTCGATTTTTCAAAAATAGCAGACCTACAAGCTCGTAGCGCGCCACTCGGTGGCGCGCTATGAGCTTGTAGATCTGCTATTTTTCAATAGCTAAAGCATAACATGATGCTAACACCTAAATGGGTTCCCGTTCAGAATGGGTTAAACTCATCCTTTTTTCATGCTCGCTGGCTGGCATTCAACATATTTCCTGTGGCGACGATATGGCTAACAAGGTTCTGCTTCACAGTACTGGCTACAAGGAGGTGTCCTGCCCACCCACAAAAAAGAAATAGCCTCACAGTGTGAGCTTGTAGATCTGCTATTTTCAGTCAAATCAGCCATTGTAACGGCATCAAGGCCCGCCCAGAATACTTTTTTAGTCGACTATAAATCAACTGTCGATTCAGTCGACTATAAAATCGTATGACATTTAGTCGACTTAAAACATTCCAGGTGACTAAGAAATGTCACTAAAGACTAAATGAAAACTGTTCAAAAGACATAAAACTAAAATCAAACTTTGCTGCCAAAAACAACAGACACACGTTGCATAACTGTAACTGGGTGTCTCCATGCATTTCCAATCCAACGGGCACTATTATTATTATTATTATTATTATTAATTATTATTAGTATTGTGTAGTTTGAGTTAACCCATTCTGAACGGGAACCCATTTTTGTGTTAGCATCATGTTATGCTTTAGCTATTGAAAAATAGCAGATCTACAAGCTCATAGCGCGCCACCGAGTGGCGCGATACGAGCTTGAACGACTGACGAATCGAAGAACGACTGACTTTTAAAAAAAATCTGATCTCAGGTCAGAATGGGTTAATCAGACCAGTGTGTGTCCAGTGGAAACCTCGTATGAATCTGATCTCAGGTCAGAACGGGTTAAAGCAGGGAGTCCCTCTTGGTGTCGGGGGATATAGACGTTATACAGTCTCCCACACATTGGATCCTTACAGGGTTGTTATGTCACATTATTATACAGTTGCAATGTCACTTTGTTTTCATCTCCGACATGAGACATAAACCTTGCAGATTGCAGCTGGGTTCAGAGTGATATGCCCCGTATCGGCTATACAGCCTTTTATAGTGCAAAACAGCAGAAGCCAGATGCTTTACAATTTAAAAAAGAAACAGAAAAAGAAATAAGTCTCAGTGGAATGAGAAACAGCACCCCATATTTTTCGGTGCTGATATAATCAAAGGGGGGTCCACACCAAGAATGAGGACTATGAAGGTAGAACTAAAAATATGGGGCTTTAAAGATCATTTGAAACCGGAGTTTATAACCACAACAACAACAACAACAACAACAACAACAACTACAAAACAATATTGTCGGTTCACCTTCAAAGCAGCTTGACGAACGAAACGCTGACAGCCAATCAGAATCCGTAGGGGTTTGCAAGGCGTCGCGTTTTGTCGCGTCGGTCGAACACATCGCTCACATTCCACACGTTCCGTCTCCAAAAAAACTATGGAACGCACGTGCCATTACAATCAGAACTGCAGCCATGCACACTCCCAATCTTCCGCCGTCGTCGTCTGAAAACCCACCTCTTCAGACTCCATCATGGCCCCGTAAGCAAAAGGCTCAACTTATGTAACTTAGAAAGCATTTCATGTAGAGACTAAAGGCTCATACATATAGTCTGGATTTTCCGTGGTGAGGTGACCACCACCGAACTACAGCATGACGTCACGAGCCGCGGTGAAGAGCAAACCACCGCCGCCACCGCTCCAGCCCTTCTCTGTTCTGTTTTTTACTCACCGCCGCTCAACGTTATTTCAGCTCCGGTGGTCAGCTCACCACCGGAGAGCGGTATGGTCACCTCACCACCGAAAATCCAGACTATGAATAGGCCTTTATAGATGTAATTTTATGTAGTCTTGTAGCATTCTTCGTAGACATATACAGTAGCACTATAATGACTGCAATGGAGCAGCTCAGACAATTTAGGTCCTTAGTTTAATAACAGAGTACAGGTAAAAAACGACAACGTTACATCTTCGTCAGGGCAACACACACACAAGTACACACATGGTACAGGGGATAGGCCCTTAGTTGACCAATGTCACACACGTATTTTTCACGTCCCTTCTGCACTATATACAGTATAGTATATGCATAGTGTCATTGTATAGATATTCCACTGTTACATTCTTAGCGTATACGATATGATTCATGATAACTATACTTTTCATGACGTATCACCATACTCTTTGTTCTTGCTTAATGGCGGTGGTGAGGTGACCACCTACAAGCTCGTAGCGCGCCACCGAGTGGCGCGCTACGAGCTTGTAGGTCTGCTATTTTTGAAAAATCGAAGAACAACTGACATTTTTAGAATCTGATCTCAGGTCAGAATGGGTTAATCAGACCAGTGTGTGTCCAGTGGAAACCTCGTATGAATCTGATCTCAGGTCAGATTGGGTTAATGAAGCTTATCAGACGGAACGTTATATATACGCCAGAAGCAGTTGCCGGTTTGGATTCCTTCTGGCGGAACGTTACGTTACGTCACAACAAGCAGTTAAACCGTTTGAATTGATTTGACATGAATTGATTCTTTTGTCTTTCCTCTTTGCCGCGCGTCGACTCGCAGGTCTTCTGGGCGTTACAGCTGGTGACCGTGCTGGTCCCGGGCGCGGTCTTCCACCTGTACGCGGCGTGCAAGAACATCGACCAGGAGGAGATCCTCCAGCGCACCAACTACACGGTCTTCTACATCATCTCCGTTCTGCTGAGAATCATCCTGGAGGTGATCGCCTTCTGGCTGCAGAGTCACCTCTTCGGTTTCCAGGTGCGTATACAACCGTGCAGTGTTGTTTTTGGCAGCAAATGTTTCGTTTTTTTTAGTCATATAGTCCTTTGAATAGTTCTCATTTACATTCCTGCACCCAATTTAATCCATTTTGGGCCTGACCTCGACATTTAAAAAAAATGTCTTCTAAATGGAGAAGACATTTCGTCTTCTCCTGGAGGAGAAATTGACGCAAGGCATTAATGATTGATTGATCTGCCATTTTTGAAAGGTCGTAAAAAGCTTGTGCAAATCTTTGAATATATTATTTTAAAGGTATATTCAGTGATTTCACTCAAAAAAACCGTAGGTTTTGTTTTTGGCTGTGGGACCTAAGCCTTCGTCCAATCAGGATAGAGAGCCAAAAACTAAACCTAAGGTTTTTTGACCCCCAGGGGTTAACTGGGGACAGGGAGGAACTGCTTATATGGTCAGCACACTCTATAGTAGAGAGGATTATCACAACAAAACAAAAAAATAAGTGATATTTGAATTAAGTGAAATCACTGAATAAACCTTTAAGTTGAGCGTTTTTAGCTCAAATCTTGGCTTCTTCTGGGTCCCTGGAACAAAATATTTGGGTAACACCTTACAATAACGACCTGTTATAAAGCATTTATAAACATTTATAAGCAGTTTGTGGATGAGAAATAATCATGAACAATCATTGTTGACATCCGTATAGCTAAAGCATAACATAATGCTTAAAAACACCAACAAGGGGTTCCCGCCCAGAATGGGTTAAGCTTTCTCATTGAAATGAATCATAATGGCTGCACCTCGTGTGTCAAGTTAAGATTTTAAGGGGCACGTAACCCGCATGTTCAACCAATTGTCTCCATAATAGTTGGTCCTCGCTTAATGCTTCATGCTCATTATAAGACGCCACAATTTCCATTAGTGAGGCGGCATAGCTAGCCTATCGTTCGTTTTACGATAGAAGCGCCGAGTTTGACACATTATATCGAGAACAAAACTGGATATTTGGGGCCATCCCAAATTCTCATCCTGGTGGGCGTGGCAGCCGTTTTTCAAAATGGCCGCCAGCTGCTGTTCAAGTTTTCCTAAACGACCATCTCTAGCAGCTGCAATATTTGCTGTGCGAGGCTGAAATGTTGCTTGAAGGTCAAGCGCTTCCATACCAATTGGCTAAAAGGTCCGCAAACTGTCCACCGAAGTCACCGGAGGACTGGTCACGCGTTTGAGGGTGGCATTTGGGCCCACTTGGGGCCGTGGCGAGCAGTTATCGTCCTCCGGACCCCTGCGTGAGGTTGCTCTGACCGACGGTAATGATCCTTCCGCATGAGGGTCTCCTACGGAAACCTTGTTACGACAAGTTCGGGCATCTTCCGAAGCGCTCTGCCATTTTGATATAGAGCTATATGCTACCGAATAAGTCACTCCCATAGCCACACCCCTTTTTCGGAAGATGACCAGTTACTCATCTGTTTTTTTTTTTTTTTTTAGTCATGACCAACCTTTCCAAAAAAAGAAAATGTACACATTTGTATGTCTACTTGGAAGTTATGCACCTTTTTGTGATAGGCCACTCCCATTGCATTTGCCCCACCCCTTTTGGCCAATTGGGATGAAAGCACTTGACCTTCATGCAACATTTCAGCCTCCTACAGCAAATATTGCAGCTGCTAGAGGGTCATTTAAGGAGATTTGACCGTCCACTGGCGGCCATTTTGAAAAGGGGCTGCCACGCCCACAAGGGTGAGAATTTGGGATGGCCCCAAATATCCAGTATTGTTCCCAATATATGTCAACACTTCTGCCAAATTTGGCGCTTCTGCCAAATGAGCGCGCGGCTCAGGAATGTCCAGAGCATAACAAATCTGTCACTGTGTAGCAGGGGCGGAGCTACCGGGGGGGTGAGGGGGGTGGTCACACCCCGGCCCGGACCTCCGGGGGGCCCGGGCTGTCAGATGATCGATTGACGATTTTTTTACACAGTCACTCACGACTGATAAAACCAGCGGGCCCCCACGAATCCCGCAATTAACCAGATACAGAGCTTATATAGCCTATAATAGCCTACACTTTAGCAAAATATCATGTATGATGAGAATGTACTGCGCTGGACTGTACAAGCACCGTGGAGTCTGTCTCACACTCTCTCCAACAGACATCCCAGCCACGCTCCAAAAGTGCAAGTCTCTCTCTGACGCCCTGTGGAAGTCCCTTCCGCAGCCCTCTGGTGATATTCTCAGTCCCGTGCGCGGGTTTTCAAATCCCAGCAAATAAACAAAACCACGTAACTACTCACCGACACAAAGCCTGCTAGACCTTGTTAAAAGTCTATTTTCGTATCTGGGAAGCGTCTCAGGTCCCCAGCTTCTCTAAAATACACTTTGTGCCATCTTAATAACGCAATGTACCCTGCATTTTACCGGGCAGTCATTTCTTCTACTATGGCATTTTCGGGTTTTGCCTGCGCCGATCTGGTTGGATTAATTTTATTTAATGATTAAAATAGTGCATTTTATAGAGAAGCTGGGGCTGCAGAAGGGACTTCCACAGAGAGAGACTCGCTGAATAAGCGGTCCAGGGCTACAAAGTGGCAGCACCTGTCACTCATTAGTAGGCTAATCACTCTGTGAGAATTTAGGAGTGCATATACATGTGTGGACTTCCTTTTCTCCACAACGGACTGTTTCGATTCTAAACCCCTTCTTGTTGCTTTTCCCTGTGTGCGATCAATCAGCAAGTGAAACAGAACACAAAGATGAGTAGTAGCCTATTTATTTTTTAACACGCAGCACCTCTCTCTCTCTCTCTCTCTCTCTCTACGTCTCTCTCTCTCTCTATGTCTCTCTCTCTCTCTCTCTCTCTCTCTCTCGTGTGTGCATTGCATTGACGCGATCAACCAAATATAACACTTTCCCGGCCTCTATCTGTGACTGTGATCAGCTCAGCAGCAACTGTTAACGTAATTATTTTTTCTTCCGTTCGGGGGGAGGGGGGGGGGTGCTGTTGGGAGTCTGGTTCGGTGAGGCCCGGTCGTGCTGTCTCACCCCCCGGCCCGGCCCAATGTTGTTCCGCCACTGCTGTGTAGCACACAGTCATGATTGAACAACACCAGAGAGATAGCTTGTGTATTGTAGTTGGGTTGCAAAGTGGCTTGATTCTGTGACTCTGTTACTTTGTCTGCCAAGCAAAGCCCCATTAGGCTACACTGCACAGTCACACACACAGTCACACACACACACACACACACACACACACACACACACACACACACACACACACACACACACACACACACACACACACACACACACACACACACACACACACGTCTTCATAGTGGGCAGCATTGACAACAGTGAGGATGTTACCATTTCCCCACAAGAAATCTATGATCCAGTCAGAGCACTTATTAGACTTAGGCATGTGGTATGGACAAAATATTGGCCAAGCATTTAACATTTGCTTTAATAAAAGTGCCTGTTATTAAAGATAAGTCTGGGAAGCTGAATAGCTCAGATAGTTATCGACCCATAGCCCTGGCAGGTATTTTATCCAAGGTCTTGGAGAGGACTATACTGAACAGACTGGAGACGTTTGTCCTGACGTCTGACAACCAGTTGGGTTTTAATCCTAAACATGGTACCGATATGTGTATTTTTGCCCTGAAGGACATTTTAGATTTACATAATGGACATAATAATACCACAATTTTTACGTGTTTTATTGATTCATCGAAAGCCTTTGATCGTGTCAATCACGAAACATTGTTTAAAAAGTTACAGAAACAGAGGGGTTCCTACCTTTTTAATAAGAATCCTGGCCTCTTGGCGTGCACGTCAAACAATGTGTGTTAGATGGGGTAACTGTGTCTCATCCCATTTCACAGTGAAGCTCTCAGCATGGCTCAGACTGTGACATTATTTATAATGCAAAGAAGAGCTGTTTGATTGTAAGAACCAAGGAAGACATTTCCAGTCATTTCCAGGCTTTTTTCTATAGGCTACTATTTGAATATTAACCGTATCACTGCCACCTGGTGGACGCAAGAGCCAACGCCTGACTGCTGACCCGGATGTACTTGGTTTTAGTGTGGTGGGGGCCGCCAGTTGCCCATAATATGGATGATGAACTTTGAAGACGGAGAGGGAATCTAGACTCACTCCAGAGGGCCACTTGGCCTATATACTGTTGAGGCAAAAAAATGGCCGATCTACAAGCTCAAAACGTGTCGCACTGTGACACGTTTTGAGCTCGTAGATCGGCTATTTTATTTTATTATATTTCATTTCATTTCATTTCATTTCATTTCATTTCATTTTATTTTATTTTATTTTATTTATAAAAAATTTAATAGTTTTAATTTTTTTAATTTTTTTATTAAAGCTACGAGCTTGTAGGTCTGCTATTTTTGAAAAATCGTGAAAATGTGCCTCAAATCATTGAACAATTATATATTATTACATTTCTTTTAATGTCGACGTCAGGCCTAAATGGGTTAACTTAAAGGTATATTCAGTGATTTCACTTAATTCAAATATCACTTATTTTTTTGTTTTGTTGTGATAATCCTCTCTACTATAGAGTGTGCTGACCATATGATATAAGGAGTTCCTCCCTGTCCCCAGTTAACCCCTGGGGGGGTCAAAAAACCGTAGGTTTCGTTTTTGGCTCTCTATCCTGATTGGATGAAAGGCTTAGGTCCCACAGCCAAAAACGAAACCTAAGGTTTTTTAAGTGAAATCACTGAATATACCTTTAAATGATGACCATGCCCCCCCCTCTCTCTCTCTCTCTCTCCCCGACAGGTCCACCCTATATACATGTGCGACGCCAGTGACATGGAGAAGACCTTCAACGTGACCAAGTGCATGGTGCCGGAGCACTTTGAGAAGACCATCTTCCTCAGCGCCATGTACACCTTCACCGTCATCACCATCCTGCTCTGCGTCGCCGAGATCTTCGAGGTACTCTTCCGGCGACTCGGCTTCCTCACATAACAATGACCGCCGCCGCTGGGCACCGCCGTGCCGCCGTGCTGCCGCAGACGCAGACGACGTCGCCGCCGCACGGAACGGAGCTATATAAGCGAACAAAGTCACTGCGCAGCATGCAGGGCCGGATTAACACGTCTGAGTGAGGGCCCCCCCTGGGCAATGAGGCTCGAAGACCCCCCCCCTTCACATGCACACGTAAATCTTTTGCTCAATATTTTTGCTTTTTTGGGGCGGATTTATGCCGTTATATTGGCCTATTTCCACGACCCCCCCCCCCCAGAGTGACATGAGCCAATCTAGCGCATTGTTGCTGCTTTTTACACACAATTGCACTTTTCAGCGGCCTTCTTAAAACACCATTTATTTCATTCGGATTAGCGGGGAACATTTCTGTCTGGGGGAGGGAGGCACAAAAGAAAATGTTTTTTTTTTTTTTGGGGACCCTGGTGTTCAAGGGCCCCTGGGCACGTGTCACCCAAAGTGCCCATATGGTAGATCCGGCCCTGACCCCGCGCGTATGAACAATTAGGCGGACGACGTTGAAACTCCGCCATGTTCTAAATGGGGGGGTTCAGTGGTTTCAGTGGTTTTTCCATAGACGTTTCAGAAATTAATTTATTTAAAGACCTTTCAAGCCAACTCGGATCATGACAAAGCATGACCATAAACACAACACTTTTGGCCGAAAGCATTATTAGAACCAAGAAGAAGAAAATAAAAAAAAGGGCAGGGTACAACACTTTGTTTTTGACTGTTTTTTTATTTATTTTTTATCTAAATAAATACTTTTTGAAACGTCTGGAAAAATGAATCCTTATACATTCTGCGACGCTCTATAGTGAGTAAGTTGCTATCACGATTATGAAATGGTTAATGGTGCATTTATATAGCGCCCTTTATCCAAGGCGCTTTACATACTGTAGATTGTTGCATTACATTCACCCCGTTCACACACACATTCACACACCGATGGCGGCGGAAACCATGCACCAACCAGCATATATCAGGAGCTATTAGGGGGTTCAGAGTCTTGCTCAAGGACACTTTGACACTTACTCTATAGGGGGAGCCCGGGTTCGAACTGGCAACCTTGCGTTTCCCATCCGGCCCACTCTACAACCCCTGACCCACCGCCGCCCCGTTGTGAGAGGTTATACACCTACCAAACATCCGCATCAGAACTCCTGAGAACTCTCCTAGGGTGTTATTATTATTATTTTTTAATGATTCTTTCTTTTGCCCCTTAGCTATAGTGAGGGATCCTTCCTGAATTCAGTTCAGGGGTATCTGTGTGTCAGTGTTTACGGCCGAAAACCCACGCAGGCCTATACCTCTGCCTATAGGAATTGTCGGGGGATATAGTGACACAAAAATGGGCTTTTTTTTCTCGTCGTTTTCCTCTTCAAGATGACTGTCGGCGTTGTGTACCGTGAAAGACAGACATCCTACACTCACCTTTTACTAGTGGGAGTTCAAGGTATAGAACATAGTTCCATCGTCTTCTCGAAGAGACCAGAGATGTTTCAGGAATATTAATATTAATGAACACTTAACTGTATCTGGGTGTTCTTATAAGGTCGTAGTATATAATAAATTCCTCCGTGTAATGCAATAACTGTGTCGTTATACAGTTCAGTTGAGATGCCATCAATTCTAACCTGTTGGTTTAGTTCACACAAATGGACAAAGAATAATATAGGCCTGACGCAGTCATTAGAAAAGTGGAAAACTGGAAACATTTTCAAAATTTGAATTGAATTGAATTGGATTAGTTATTGTATATGACTATCTCTAAATTGGCTTCCATAATTTGAAAGTAAAAAAGAATATGTATGCCACACACTACAAACTAAATTGGTCGAATTAAGCAATATTATACTCGAACAGTGAAAATCATGAATGAAGAAAATAATGCTTTTTTGGCGTAGATGTAATTTGTGAAACTTTATGATGTTTTACAACTGCAGGTTTCAACGGCTCAGGTGTCAAAAAAGAAAAGGCTTGTGGCGTTCTCCTCCAAATAGTTGTCTGGTTGGTTTTCCATATAGCTATACCACAGCCATGTCTTTATTATTCTTGAGCGAGAGAAAGCACAGCAATTGATTTCACGTAGTCGGATGATGAGTAATGGCAATCATTTCTGTGGCTGGTCAATGAAGTCAGTGCGTGTTTCAGGTTGTTAAAAACCCATTACAGTTGGAATAGCTCTGGATCATTTCTGGGCACGAAAAACAGCTCTCCTCCACTTTGAAAAAACCTGGACCAGGGCTGTCCATTTCTCCCTTATTCCCCTCTCCCCCCTTTCATAGCTTTTGGTATTTAAAATAATGCTTTCTTTGATTTTACACTCACTGTCGCTCTTAGTTTTATTTAAAAAATGATTACCTCCATTGTTTTTGTACTGTTGTTTTTATCAGACATCCATCCAACTTTTAGTTATGACGTTTTCAGCTTAAGTGTGTAAAAATATCATCTCAGGTAACAATATTCCAACCATCAGACGGCGTCAGGTTTTTTTTAAATCCTTTTAAATATTGCCTTCATACAGCATGTCATAACACTGTAGATGATGATCCATATAAGCTATATACTCACAGTCTTATAGTGATCAGACAGTTAAAGGGACACTTCACCCTTTTTGCAAAAAAATACATGTTAATGACGTTTAGAAGCTTTAGAACACTTTCCCGAGGGTATTTATGTGTGTAATATGTGGTTTTAGATATTTTAGATTGTAGCAGTGAGCCTGTTGTCTCTGATGTCATGGACACTGGTCTCACTACCTTCCTGGACTACAATTCCCATAATTATTTGGTGCACTGCTCCTCCTTGTGGATAGGGGGGAGAGCTGTCTTACTGAGACAACATGTAGTCCAGGAAGGAAGTGAGCCCAGTGTCCATGACATCAGAGACAACAGGCTCACTGCTACAATCTAAGATATCTAAAACCACATATTACACACATAAATACCCCCAGGAAAGTGTTCTAAAGCTTCTACACGTCATTAACATATATTTTTTTGGGAAAAGGGTGAAGTGTCCCTTTAATAAGTAAGAGGATTTGAAAAGATAATATATATTTATATATAGTGGTCCTGTTGTCTGTGACAGTCGGTTGTTCTGGTATATGCGTGACTTCAGGATATAGTTTTGAGGTTTGTTTGCCTCTGAAGGTTCTCTCTCACCCAGGCGTCCTGCAGACCTCCCCCCCCCCCCCCCCCCCCCCCCCGTTTACATTAAAGGTTTTATGACATTCATTTTAATTTGTTTTTATTTTTCGTTTTTATTTTAGATTTCATGACTTCAATTACACCCCAAAATCCTGAACTTTGAACATTCAGTGGATTTTCTGTGGTCTGGAGTTTTCTTTGGGGTTTGGAAGCCTTTTGAGCTACAATGAAAACAGGCAACACAGTGAAAACAGTGACATCTGCTGGCAAATCCCATTGACATTATATGGGATTTGCAGGCTCTTACATCACAAACTGCCGGCAAATCAGAGCACCTGTTTGAGCCAGAAAACCCCAGACCACAGAGAGTCTACTGAATATTAAAAGTTCAGGTTTTTTGGGTGCAATTGAGCTTAGAAAACCTACAAAAAAAATAAGAACAATTCCAAAACCTTTTTTTTAATGTCACAATCCCTTTAATGTGACATTGGCATTGTGACATTGTAAACACGGACTAGTGAGATCGCGGTAAAATAAAAAAACGGTAACCGCTACAACCAAAAAGATAATGACTGGTTGTACGTTATATGTGGACGCGACGGCTTCAGAAACGGAGATGTGTCCTTATTTTGGAATTTTTGGGAAGGCTTACAGTATATATAGCTGAAATATGTTGATTGTGTTCAAGTGCTTATAGTAATGAAAACTGTTTCATCCATTTTACGGGAGCCTCTTAACCGCCATGCCACGAAACGGCATTCTCAGACCTCAAAAATCACCATAATATGCCACATTTTACGCTAATAATAGCTTTTTTTTTTAATAGCTTAAATGCACCTCCGACAATAATTTGCTGATTTAATTTTTATTTATTTATTTTGTTTTGTTTTTAATTTCTTTGGCGTGCAGAACCTGTTTAAAGTGTATACTTCATGATTTTTTACTGTCACAGAATCGCTGACATGAAAAGAAAAAAAACAAAGAAACTTAGAATCATGCACACATTGCTTATGGATTTGTCTGGAATGTTCCGGTCTCGAGAAGGACTGAAATGGGCTTCGTGCACACACACACACACACACACGCCATTTTGGAAAGAACTAGGGGGCCCTTCCCTATACTATACCGCTGATGCTAATGAAGGCTCTGTTCCATTCTGGTCAAACAGAGTCAGGGTGCATGTTGGCTCACTGGAAACAAATGTTCCAAATGGCCCCGCACGGGTGTGTAAAAAAATTGAACCTCTCAGAGTTACGGGGGTTCTGACCATTGCACACTTAAATGGAACAGCACCTTAATTAGTATCATCAGTAACACCTGTGAAGGAAGTACACAAAGCAGCCCCCAGGCCGGAACTTTTACTCTTTACATTTTCAGGAACGAATACAGTACGATCTTTTAACTGTATTCTGGGTTCTTATACCTATACGTTGTGCCATGTATAGCGTTCTTCAATGTGACAAGGTTATACCAGGACTCATTTCATTTTGCATATGTTGTGGTCTCTTGTCTTTGCGTGTGACTCATTTCAACCTGTTGTACAGTATACGTACAGTAGTTCACAACCTCTCACCGTCGTGGAATAAAGGGCCACATTTCATATGACCAATGCATACAGTATATTATATACAGTAGTCAGACTTCTCTGTCCAAATGTCCGTCGGAGTGCCTGATGTTTAGGTGACTAGTGATTTTGCTGTCTAGTCTTCTTGAGATGATTGATTAAAAAAAAATGTTGACGATTGACTTGGTTTCATTATTGAATAATTCATTATTTAGCGGGGTGATTCATTCATTTCATCAACTGGTGGGTGTCTGATAGACAGACTGGGCGACAGTCTCACTTGCAATGACTTCACATTTCATGACAAACACTATTTACAGATGGAGGGCACGGCTATATGGGTAAGAAATGTGCTCCTGTTAATGCAAATATCTACTGTATTATATGAGTGAGTGCAGGAGAGAGAGAGCTAGGCCTTGGTAAAGTGCCCATTACAACCTGCAATGTATTACAGATGGCTCTGGCCACCAGTGTTAATTTTTTCACAAAATTTTGATTTAGTCTTATAGTCTGAGTCTTTTGAATAACACACCATTTAGTCTTAGTCCTATTTAGTCTTCTGAAAAACCTTAGTAGACTTAGTCTTTAGTCTTAGTCTTAATGCAATGTTAATTTTGCCAGAAAATATTTAGTCTTAGTCTTTTGAATACCACACAATGTATATAGTCTTAATCCTATTTAGTCTTCTGAAAACCTTAGTCGACTTAGTCTTTAGTCTTAGTCTTATAGTCAACAAAATTAACACTGCTGGGCACACACCCTGCAACAGTTTGATGCATTTCTACACAAATTTTTGAACACACACACCATCCTCCCATAAACCATCAAACACATCATCCATTCAACAGAGGTTGACTTCCCATGGACACCACCATGTTTTTTCATACCACAGACAGATCATACACATAAACAATTACTTACAAAAAATATATATATTTTAAGGACACAGACACACACACTACTCCATAAAACACAGTTACCACACACAGAGCACACACTTTTGCAGGAATACATTATTTCTTTATGAAGCAGAAAGAAGCGCTCCAAAGTAGGTGCGCCTGTACGTCCGTCCCCCTCGACGTCATCGCGTCCGCGCCGCCAGAAGCGTCTCCTATTGGACACCAAGGCGGAAGTGCAGAGCGACAGCTGGGGCACTCTTCGCTTGACAACAACAAACGGGACAACTTGTGTGTTGTGTGTGTACTACTTTCATTGATGTTTTAATATCCGTGTTGTTTAAATTGTGACTTGTACTATAATAAAAAAAAACCCACCGACATCATGGCTCTACCGCCCCAGTTCAAAGGCATCCAGCACCACCTCCGGACGGCCCAGGAGCATGACAAGAGAGACCCTGTCGTGGCGTACTACTGTGAGTTTGGTGTTTCTCTTTCTCTTTTTACACCTTTCTTGCTCTGACGTTAGCCTCCTACTACTAGCCCCGGCCGGTGGTGGCTATGCTATAGGGCTGTTAGCATTGTGGCTTTGTTTACGTGCTGCTGCTTCAGCCCAGGCTGCTGTCAAACTGTTTTAGCTTTAGCATTGTCCTATATATATAGCTGCCATATGCGTGACGAACGGTGGACGGTGGTGCCGATTCAGTGTTATCATTTATTATTTAAACACTTATCTGCGGGCTATACATTGTAGTGTGGCCGTTAAAGAGCCACTTAAAGGCTTCTTCTTAGCTGTTATCATATCATCATCACGCCATTTGTGGTAGGGTATTACGGTAGTTGTCAGAATCAGCTTTATGTCACGTCAAACTGAAATTCGTTTTTGGTGCAAAGTTCTGTCCTGAAGGGTGGAGATGAATTGATTGATTGAAGTATGTTTTAACAGCTTGCAGAATTACAGTACATTTCAAGCACAGCTCAATACAAAAAAACTGTTAACTGTACTGTGGACGACCCTTTTGATTGATTGATTGAAATATTTATTAACATTTTGCAGAATTACAGTACATTTCAAGCACAAACTCAATACAAAGACTGTTAACTGTGAGTGGACGACCTAAGTATTACACTTGTTTACAAGAGGTTCTACCTTTGTTCAATTCATCAAAACATTTAGAGACGTACAAATTAGACACTTCTATATAGTCAAAGAACGGAACAGGAATTCATCATAAGGGAGGTAAAAAGGGAAAAGAGTATACAGTGAGGGGAAAAAGGGGTGGGTGGGCGGATTCGGATTTTACGGGGGGCAGTTTCGAAATTGCGGCCGTCCGTAGGTGCCCATTGAGAGCGGTTTTGAAGGAGTCAAGGGATTCACATGTCTTAATGACTGTTGGTAGGACGTTCCACATTTTGGTGGCATATAGGAGCGCAAATAATTGAGTCCCTTGTTTGTGCCGAATCTGGGTTTTGCACATGGTTTGTTGAACTTGTTGTGTGTGTGGACTTCGTTGACATTAAGGAAGTATATTTAGACAGGTACATGGGTATCTTACCAGCTCAGTGGCCTTGTGGTTAGAGTGTCCGCCCTGAGACTGGGAGGTCGGGGTTCGATCCCCGGCCGGGTCATACCAAAGACTGTAAAAATGGGACCCAGTGCCTCCCTGCTTGACACTCAGCATCAAGGGTTGGATTGGGGGTATAAGTCCCTGCGACATGCTGGCGTCATGTCCAGGGGGTGTACTTCATCAAGCTGCCTCACGCTACAGAAACGGGAGATAGGCTCCTGCCCCTATGGGCCTCATAGCTCGGCAAGGCTACTTACTTACTTACTACATGTGTATCTTGGTGTTGTAGCGAGTCTTGTGGACCAGACCCATTGCAAGATGCTGTACTCTGCCGTCGACCCTAAGCCATTCCAGCCTGTCAAAGTGGACAGCGGTGGGTTCGGGGGGTGAGTCCTATAGTAGTAGCCTGACCAGTTTGTTTTGGGAAGTCTGGAGCCTTGTTTTAAGTGCCTTTTTTGAGGTGCTGTGGGTACCAAGAGGTGCATGCCACGAACGAATCATCACTTCATATTGTAGTAGGGTATACTGTAGTTGTCAGAATGAGCTTGTCACATCACAGAAGTAACTATTGTTTTGTTGTTGACACTAATTAGCCCGCGCGTGGACCCCCATTTGAAAATATATGCCAGGGACCCCCCCCCCCCCCCCCCCCCCGTGAGAGAAGATTTTCAGCAGTGATTCTCAACCCGTTTAATTTCAAGGTTTGACATGCATTTAGTCTAATGGCATTTCTATCTCCGGGGCGCCCAATTTATATTGTAAAATCAATGTTTAATTTAACTCTTGAGAGTGTAGAAATGGAACATGTACAGTTAAACTGTACATGTTGTCTTTACCTGCGATTGTCCAAAGTAGTCTACTATTTGACATTCGAGTGGCTTCATTTGTCACATTGTCAAGTATGTGCAGTGAAATCTAGTCTAATATGGAAGTCAGCCATCTGGTTCCCAACTTCCCACCAAAAACCAAAAAATAAACCAAGATGAAAAACGTTCGTCGACTACCTTTTTTCACTGACAAACTAAATGAAAACTAAGCTATGGTGACTAAAACTATAAGACTAAAATATACTGACAATTTCGTCAACAAATACAAACTAGACTAAAATGTTAGGAAGGGACTATAGTGGACAAGAGATCCAGTATAATTCATTTTACACTTGGTTGGCATGTGCAAATAGCCGATCTACAAGCTCACAACACGTCGCAGCGCACTCGTAGATCGGCTATTTTCAGCGAGTGTAAAAAAACACCCATTACGACGGCATCAAGGCCCACCAAAATAAATTTAAATCGACTAAATCAACTGTCGATTTAGTCGACTAAAACTAAATTAAGTTTCATTCCAAAGACTATGACTAAAACTAAAACTAAAAATGTCCTGCCATAAAACAACACTGGTTCCCACTAGACTATACCACTGCTGATAAAGCACTGTTCCGAGAGAGAGCCGCAGGCAGAACAATAGGCTAATGTTCCAAATGAGTTATTTTGTGGTGAGTCATATTCACACATTATGCCAACTTTTATCTGTAAGGTCGTACAAAACTAATATTTTTTAATTATGTGTGAGCCACAGAGGGGGGACTGTTCTAGTCCCATAATTCATAATTCAGAAGCCACACTCGGTATTTGTCCAAACAAAGAAATGACGGTTGTAAACTTGTATGTGTGGTAAAATTGACTGGTAGTGTGGAGCAGATGATCTTACTACTATAGCCACCGCAAAATGTTCCCATAGCGTCATGCTGGTGGCTTGAATCAAACTTTGCACCCACCCACGTTCTCAGGTATTTACTGTAGCAGGTGCTATCAGTTTTTTGAATAGAGCTGAGTCAGCTGACAACAATCACATTGATTGGAATGTGAGAATGAGCTCCCGCCCCGAAAGTTGCAACTCAACAGCAGCTCTCTGTGACAATGACACAACAACAACACAGCACTTCCTTATGTATAGTTTGCCTTAACCCATTCTGACCTGAGATCAGATTCATACGAGGTTTCCACTGCGGACACACACTGGTCTGATTAACCCATTCTGACCTGAGATCAGATTCTAAAAAAATGTCAGTCGTTCTTCGATTTTTCAAAAAATAGCAGACCTACAAGCTCGTAGCGCGCCACTCGGTGGCGCGCTACGAGCTTGTAGATCTGCTATTTTTCAATAGTTCCCGTTCAGAATGGGTTAAGAGAAGTATTTATATGCCATCACGTACACACTAGTGATGTGATTTGTTTTTTGATGAGCATTTTCATGTGTTTCAAGGTGTTTATTTCAAAATTATTTGTCCCATCATTCACATGCTCATATACTTATACATTTCAGTAGCACTATATAGCAAGCAAATGGACGCAAACAGACTTTGTTTTTGGGCCTGGTTGAGAACTCTAGTTTTCGCCGGCTGCCGGGAGCGGCTGCACTAATAATAACCTTGGGGCGGGCCCGTCTAGAGTTAGTAGAAATTTGAATGGACATGTATGAGTCAAAAGGGAGACATCGAAGAGGAAGGATGGAATGGGGGAAGGATCGACATATGTGAAAGGTCAGAACAGGTTCTGAGTATATATCCATACATGGAGATCTAAGGGTTTGAGGTAAGATGTAGAGTTGCTATAGCCAATATTGATGACATCAGGGATCTCCATATATGGGCTTAACTGTGACAGCAGGTAATGGAAACATTGAAGGGTTCCATATTTAATTATGATAATTTAGAAAGGACCGTATGATTTAATAACTTCGATAGCAGAGCTGAAACTGAGTTTCCTTGTTTGTGCCGAATCTGGGTTGCACATGGTTTGTTGAACTTGTTGTGTGTGTGTGTGGACTTCGTTGACATTAATACTTTTAGTGCCGGAAGTGCTTCAAAATAGGAGCTCTGGGGTGCCGGAGTTGTCTGAGCGCTTTTACTCTGAAAGCCATGAACCGGAAACAATTTCCTAAAAAAAGTTGACTTTACAAAGTTGACCTCACATTGCGATCATTTTAGTTTATACGATATATGATCCAAAAAGCGTTCAAATTTTGCGGGAGAGACGGATGAGGAGCAGAAATGAAGCGCCAGCATATCGATCCATTCAACACCACGGAGAGCGCCCTGGGATTAGGAGATACGAGTCATTCTTTCCGCCGCGCTAACATGGGAGTCAATGGCAAGCT
Organism: Protomyctophum bolini; assembly: GCF_963924005.1. NCBI lineage: Eukaryota > Metazoa > Chordata > Actinopteri > Myctophiformes > Myctophidae > Protomyctophum > Protomyctophum bolini. Next base: position 6,219,231 of record NC_137880.1, on the reverse strand, counting down.
AATAATTGCCCAGAGCGTTGGCATACGGCAAGCAAAAGGCTAACGGACAAAAAATAATAATAGGAAAAATATTATATTCTTATCTCGCCCCGTATCATTGAGGATGCGCTAGGACGGCCACAGACGTCCAAGGCACCTCTCGGTTCGAATCCTTAAGACGGCCTGAGGCGTCCAATGAAAAAAATGTGTTAATGCCCTAGGCCAGGGTCCCCCATAAGAGAACATCTTTACGGCTCTAGCAGTGATTCTCAACCATTTTTAATTTCAAGGACCCTCAGCTTTGACATGCAATAGACTATACGGACCTCCATTTAATGACATTTCTATCTCCGAGACCCCCAATTTGTATTGTAACATCAATGTTAATTTAAACTCTTGAGTTACAGACCCATTAAAGGGCCCACACTACGAGCTTGTATAGGTCTGCTATTTTTCGAAAAATCGAAAAACGACTTGACATTTTTTAGAATCTGATCTCAGGTCAGAATGGGTTCGTCAGACCAGTGTGTGTCCAGTGGAAACCTCGTATGAATCTGATCTCAGGTCAGACTGCCACTAAATGAGGCAGATATCAAGGCAGACGTATAATCCATTCCATGACTTGGGGGTTGTCCAATCCATCAGGGCAGCCGATCCCTATCTCTAATCTAATGTTTCGGTACAGAGAGCCAACAATCTTGTATACTCTGTATGCAAAACAAGGAAGTTAAGCCACTTTGGGTGGGAACTGCTTTTGGTGTTGGCATTACGTTATGCTTTAGCTATTGAAAAATAGCAGATCCACAAGCTCGTAGCGCGCCACCGACTGGCGCGCTACGAGCTCGTATAGGTCTGCTATTTTTTTTAAATCGAAGAACGACTGACATTTTTATAATCTGATCTCAGGTCAGAATGGGTTAATCAGACCAGTGTGTGTCCAGTGGAAACCTCGTATGAATCTGATCTCAGGTCAGAATGGGTTAACTTACCATTGCCGTGTCAAAGTATATATACAATCCGACACTAACACACTGTGTAGAAATAATAGCATATTGGAGATTGAGAAATGGAATTTCAATCACAAGAACGTGTTGTAGTATACAGACCTTTTAGATTATCACATAATCGTCTTATTTGCAATTATTGCAAAGTATTTAGTGTAATTTCGTCCGTAATCTTTTCGAGTGGAACTAATAAGTAAAATAATAATCAGTTGGGGACAGACAGACAGACACACACACACACACACACACACACACACACACACACACACACACACACACACAACGGAGACAGTCATTTCTTGCTTCTTACTAAGTTACTTAATATGCCAGACATTTCTTCGTATTTTGGATGTTTTGTCATAACCTTTTCATAATATGCTCCAGTGTTCATAGAAAAAAAACCCCACAATTATTTGTTTGATAATTCATCGTCACGTAGAATGTGTAATGACAGCTGTGTGTGTGTGTGCGCGCGCGCGTCCCCACTTTCAAAACATTAAAGCTAAACACACTCCCATATATATTCCAAGAATTGCACACATTTTCATGACTTTTTCAAAAGATAACTGCTATCGATCTATAGTTCCGCGATATCTTGCAGATGCTGCCTTTCGATATCGTGATATTTGGCATAGAAATATCGATATGAAATTGGGTCCATATCGTGAAGCCCTACTTGGATGGAGAAGAAAAAAAAAAGATATTTGCAAGCGTGTCCTGAGCCAAAAAAACAATTGCGGGTCGCGGGCCATGTAAAGTCCAGTTGCCTATAGGGACACATGAATAAATTTGACCTTGACCCCCACCCCTAGAAACAACCTTGCCTGTTTGGTACAGTGAAACCAAGCTTATACAAACCGGGTCCCGTCCCAACCAAGCAATACTGGGGTGGCAAAGAGTATGAAAATACATTTGTTCACTTTTCATTAGTCACCTCCAAAAAAATCCAATTTTGTTATTTCACCTGAACGTGTGAATGTGTCACTGCTTAGTGAGCTCAGTCAGCGCAACATTGTCATCATGACATGCCGGGGGCCCATAACCCATTCTGACCTGAGATCAGATTCTAAAAATGTCTTCTACATCCTGACAGTTTTCATTCTGACCTGAGATCAGATTCTAAAAAAGTCTTCTTATGTCAGTCGTTCTTCGACTTTAAAAAAATAGCAGACCTACACAAGCTCGTAATGGCGCGCGCCAGCTTGTAGATCTGCTATTTTTCAATAGCTAAAGCATAACATAATGCTATAACACCAAAAGGGGTTCCCGCGCAAAATAGGATAATACACACGTAATTGCGTTTCTCGGCATTGATCGAATACAACGGAGAATTCAACTCGCGGTTTTCGGTGACTTGACAGACAGCTCGTAGCGCGCCACTCGTCTGCTATTTTTTTAATATATATTCTTTCAGAAGACTTTTTTTTTATTTCAACGTCAGGCCTAAATGGGCTTAAAGTAACTCTAAGCATTATGTTATACTTTAGCTATTGAAAAAATTCAGATCTACAGGCTCATAGTGTGGCACCGAGTGCGAGCTTGTAGGTCTGCTATTTTTGAAAAATCGTAAAAAAAAAAAAAAATGCGGGACAAATCTTTGAATATATATTCTTTCAGAGCCAACGTTTTTTTCTTTTTTCGACGTCGGGCCCAAATGGTCTCGGCACCAGTACAGAAACCCCCCCCCCCCCCCCCCCTCCCGGCAGTACCCTTTCCTTGTTTTATCCATTTATTAACCCATTCTGACCTGAGATCAGATTCCAAAAAATGTCTCTGAAAAAGCCATGTTTCTATGTCAGTCGTTCTTCGATTTTTCAAAAAATAGCAGACCTATACAAGCTTGTAGATCTGCTATTTTTCAATAGCTAAAGCATGGGGAGCAGGGACCTCCCCCCAGAAGCAAAGATTTGAGTTAAAAAACTTTCTCTCTGAAAGAATATAATTATTATGCAAAGATTTGTGCCACATTTTCACGATAAAAAAAAAAATATATATCCGACCCACAAGCCGCGCTACGAGCTTGTAGATCTGCTATTTTCCAATAGCTAAAGTGTGACATAATCAATGCTTCAAATACCAAAAAAGGGGTTCCCGGCGCAAAATGGGTTAATAAAAGTGTTATGACGACTGAGACGGGATGTTGTCCATATTTAGTGTGGTGGAAGTATAAGGAAAGCAAGGAAAGCAAAGTCCTCCATCTCTGTTCATAAATTATTCCGTCAAGGTTACATTTACACTGTAAGCAAAGTAGAGGCAAGTGGTGTTTTTATTTTTTCTCCTTTCTTTTCTCGGTCGTGTTCGTCTTAAAGCTGCCATAAAGCAATAATATAACTTTTTTATGATTTTTTTTTTCTTTTTCTTTTTTGGTATTCAGAACCTGCCAGCAATGTATAGTCTCTGTGTCTGTCACACATCTAGGGGCGCTGCAATCTGCGTTCAAAGATTTTCCTAGTTTTGTCATTTCGGTCGATTCGCCTCATGTCTGCTTCCTGATTTGGTTTTGTCATTGCGACCGGGGTTTTGTGTTTTTCTTTTCGACCAATGACAAAGCTCACCCTGCCCCTAGATGTGTCACAGAGAAGAAAAGAAAATTGGGGGGACGGGGGGGACGGGACGTTCTACCCATTGCTGGCTGTGTGAATACCCAAAGAAAATGAGGAAAGAAAAAGCTGGTTCGACAGCACACAGAAGCTTGTGCTATTTTCAAAAGATTGTTATACATTTGAAAACTTGTGAAATGGGTGCTTTTGTACTTTTTTGACCTGAGATCAGATTCATACGAGGTTTCCACTGGACACACACTGGTCTGATTAACCCATTCTGACCAGATATCAGATTCTAAAAAATGTCAGTCGTTCTTCGATTTTTCAAAAATAGCAGACCTACAAGCTCGTAGCGCGCCACTCGGTGGCGCGCTATGAGCTTGTAGATCTGCTATTTTTCAATAGCGAAAGCATATGGAACAACATATTTTCAGATGGGGGTCCACGGTCAAATACAGATAATTCTGGTGGGGGGGGTCCTTGACATCGAAAAAGGTTTGAGAACCACTGAAAACTGTCAGGATTTATACAGTAGAAGCCATCGTTTGTATAGAATGGGCCTCAGGTCTAAATGGGTCTATAAAAACAGTAAAACACCCAAGTGAATTTGGAATTTCCGGGGAATTTTAACCCCCCGTAAAACAGAATATTTCTACGTTACAGTATTGATACAGTATTACAGTGTATTGATGCTAAACATGCGAGTGCTTTTGTTCCACCACGGGTGCAGATCATGTTGGACTGGAACCACTGGAGGTCAGCAGCCCCATGTCTGTGGGCTCTGGTGGGACAGGCCTGTGTGTGTGCCTGTGTGTGTGTGTTTGTGTGTTTGTGTGTGTGTGTGTGTGTGTGTGTGTGTGTGTGTGTGTGTGTGTGTGTGTCTTTTGTGACCTTAGTCGACTAAGGTTTTCCACAGAAGACTAAATTGGACTATAAGACTAAATGGTGTGTTATTCAAAAGACTAAGACTTAAATCAAAATATTGTGAATAAATTAACATTGGTGTGTGTGTGTGTGTGTGCGTGTCACTTTTCTTTGTTTTTTTGAGTGGTGCTATTATACCACTACAAGGAACAGCAATGTCCGTGTTCACCATACCTGTGTGTCGGTTATAACCCATACCTGTGTGACGTCAATGAGCACCAGTGTGACTATGAGTACCAGTAGGGGGCGCTGTTGTGCCCAGAAACCGAGAGAGACAGTGCTGCACTGTTCTCTGAGAGAGAGAGAGAGAGAGAGAGAGAGAGAGAGAGAGAGAGAGAGAGAGAGAGAGAGAGAGACATAGAAACACACCTTTCTCAGACAGTGTTTCTTTCTCAGAACACTGTCAGGATTTAGAAGAACATCTTGTGTATATATACGGGGTCTTTTGCAAGCCTTACTGGATCCGTTTCCCCCGGAATAATATTTTGAGACGGGCTGCCAAATTAAAATCTAATTCTGGGGCTCCTTGACCTGAAATAGTTTGAGAACCACTTGTGTATAAAACATGGAGTTTTTCAGAGAAAACTGTCAGCATTTAGAAGCCTTAAAAAATGTTCTATATCTAACTAAATCCTAAGCAGTTTTGTTGCTCTGTCGATCATGGTGCTCAATGTGAAGGACCAGCCCGACATTATAATGTATACCCTTTATGTGTGGCCCCTTGCTGGCCCCTGTGTGGCCCCATGCTGGCCCCTGTGTGGCCCCATGCTGGCCCCATGCTGGCCCCTGTGTGGCCCCATGCTGGCCCCATGCGTGGCCTCCTCCTGGACTACCACCAGGTGGTGTCGACGTTGTTGACGACTGAGAACCGAGGACCAAGACCTTGTGTCCTAAACCTCTGCTAATTTTCAGGAAATGGCGGGGGAAA
>NC_137880.1:6178287-6213653 GCF_963924005.1 Protomyctophum bolini | reverse complement strand
GGAAATAGGAGGTTTTTTTTAGTCACCAGCTCTTGTCAATGCATTCCTTTTCTTCTTTTTTTTTTTTAAGATATTATTTTTTTTAGCTTTTATACCTCTTACACTCTATATATACACTCTCTCTTGACGCAGTAGGCTGTATTCATTTACACAAAACAAAAACGGAAGACATTTGAAACAAGGCACCATATAGCATAGAGCGACCACCTTTGACAATGACAGACTATCGCATGCCGTGACGACCACCAGCTCGTTTGTTTTCAAGACCTACTGTATAGAGGCCGTGCTGCTTTGGGTATATATATATATTTATTTTCTTATCTTACAAAGCGAACGAAATGCGTTTTGTATCGCAGTCCCCTGAGAGCCGTTTAATATCCGCCCTGGGTGTCTCGGCCGACCCTGAAGTGGTTTGGTTGCTTCTCCTGACTGCGGCATAAAACAAAGCCACCAAACAAAAACAAAAAAAAAAGTGTTTTATTTCATTCATTTCCTTCTACCCCCATGCTGGTTGCTGCAGGTTCTTTTCTCAACACAACATCTCTTTGTTTTCATGACTATGCAACAACACGATGAACAATTAGTAAAATGGGTTAATGTTTACTTTTTACACGAGCACAATTGCACATTTACGCAGTGAGCGTATACATAATGGCATCCTTGTAGGGAAAGCGGTGGCGGTCTGACTCAACCCATTTTGTGCGGAGAACCCCTTTTTGGCGTTAGCAACATGTTATGCTTTAGCTATTGAACAATAGCAGATCTACAAGCTCATAGCGCGCCACCGAGTGGCGCGCTACGAGCTTGTGGGTCTGCCATTTCTGAAAAAAATCGAAGAACGACTGACATAGAAAGACATTTATAGAATCGTTCCCAGGTCAAAATGGGTTAACTTCGAGAGAGAGAGAGAGAGAGAGAGAGGAGAGAGAGAGAGAGAGAGAGAGAGAGAGAGAGAGAGAGAGAGAGAGAGAGAGAGAGAGAGAGAGAGAGAGAGAGAGAGAAATGGAGACTTGAGAGAGTGGAACGGCCGGGGAAGTGACTGAGAGTGAGGGAGAGACACACACACACACACACACACACACACACAGACAACTCCCCTATTCCCCCCCACCTCTCCTCTCTCTCTCTCTCTCTCTCATTAGCAGTCAACAGTGCAGCATACTATCTCTCTCTCTCTCTCTCTCTCTCTGTTTCTGGCACAACGGCGCCCCTACTGGTACTCATAGTCTTATGCATGGTGCTCATGGCCACATATAGGTGAACACATATAGGTATAGGTAGGTTGACCAACACGGACATTGCCGTTCCTTGGGGAGTGGTTTGCGCCGCTCAAAAATACAAAATCGACAAGGCTCACGGCGAGCTTGTCGATTTTGTTAAGTTATAGATCGCCTGTTTTCAGGTCATTTAGTCGTTTTGAGACGAAAGAGTATATTTTTGAAGGCATCTATTCCAGAAACACGATTTGGTCTCAGAGTCATGTCATGAAGGCAAGCAAGCTCAAATCTTTTGATTCTTTCAGCTGGTCTGCCTTTAAAAAAAAATAAACATCATCATGAATGACAGGTTTATCCCATTCTGAACGGTAACCCCTTTTGGTGTTGGCATTATGTCATGCTTTAGCTATTGAAAAATAGCAGATCTACAAGCTCATAGCGCGCCACCGAGTTTGTATAGGTCTGCTATTTTTGAAAAATCGAAGAACGACTGACACATAGAAACATAGCTTTTTCAGAAAACCGTCGGGGTGTAGAAGACATTTTTTTTTAAATCTGATCTCAGGTCAGAATGGGTTATTGACAGGCGCGCCCTTATACGCTTTGATGCTGACCCCGAGACAGTCGTCAACGATGTCTCTAAACGTCCTTACATCATCATCACTGTCGCCTGCATGTCGTCCTCGGTCTATGTAATACCTCTGGGCTATAGCTTGTTTGGGGGCTCTCCCCGCCGATTTAAATGTCACGTTTTTTTCAGTGTCCCATTGATGGGGGGAAATGTTGATGGAATGTGAGTAGTTGTAGTTGAATTGGCATCTACCTCTGCACCACTGTGGGCTGTATCTTGCGCGTCTTGAAGTACCATGTCTTATTACTTATAACTTAAGACCTGGAGGCTATTCTGAGTGGCCAAAGAGCATTGACAGACGACACACACACGCACACGCACACGCATACGCACGTACGCGCACACGCACACACACACACACACACACACACACACACACACACACACACACACATCAAAACGTTTCCTTCACTGTTGTTCACTGTTCAACATGGTTGTGTATGTTTGCTCTCATGCAAAGAGAGAGCCATTTTGTCACAGAGTGGTTTTGATTTTCAAATTCAGAAAAGGAGATGGGGGGGGGTGGGGGGGGGGGGGGAGCATTGGGCTGTGACTTTTTTCTTTCAACACAGACAGACATTGAAATTAAATGAGTTGAATTTAAAATGGTGCGGGAACCGGGTCTCGCTTTGCCATTGTGGAAGTCTTCAAAGTGAGATTATACAACGAGGCTGGAACAGATAATGCAATTTACAAAGAGCGTCGTTTGGAAATGAGATATCATGTCATTTAGATTTTGTCCCTTTTTTTTTTTTCCTTTAATATGATCTCCTCTTGGGACAGACAGGCCAATACGAATACCTAATTTACAGAGCCTGGTCGATGCCACATGGGTCCAGTCCTCATTCCTAGACCTTTTTTTGCCAGTATTTGATTAACCCATTTTTGTTATGCTTTAGCTCTAACATAAAAATAGCAGGGTTGTTCCAGGCTCCCAGGAACGGTCCCTGGAACAATTTAGAAGTAATTCGTAGAATCGTTCGCAGGTCAAAATGAGTTAACCCATTAGGAAATATAAGGCGTATTCTACAAATGTCTTCTACATTTGTAAAGGTTTTCTGAAAAATCAAGTTACATTTGTAATGGTGATTCGTGACGTAGACATGCTTCTGGAAGACTGACTGACTCCACTGCGTTGTTTCTTATTTGTTTATCTCTTTCCCCCTCTTTTTTTTTAAAAATTTTCATTTTCATGGCCTAACATCCTCTGCCTTTTCCCCCCCGTCAAAGACCTCTCTTGTGTTTCAGAGGGCCCCGCCATTGTCTGCAAACAGCCAGACCCATGTTACACACTGCAGAGGAGTTAATGGCACAAAGACCGGCCTTGTGTCAGGCTCGGAAGGCGACAACAAGCATGGCTTTTGGCCTGATGGAAGAACTGGCTGACTTCAGCTAACATGCCCGGTCCTCCTGTCAGCATTCTACTGACCCTGGTGGCTTTGTGGGTAGTGTAGTTTATAAGTGGACACTGGGCTCAGGTGTGGCGTTCAACGCCAGTGGGTTCCCACCACCAGGGGGTGCTATTATTCTGGAGGCCAAGAGTATAAAAGTAGTGGAAACGAGTCCCAATTTACAACTTAGGCATTTAGCAGACGCTCTTAATCCAGAGCGACTTACATTAACGACTTACAATTACATTCTCATGGTTCAAGGTTGTGTAACAGGTTGTGTGTACGGCCTTCCTTCGGACAATGCATGGCAGCATATAGCTGATAACGACAGTATAGAATAATGATTAATAATGATAATGATAAATAATGATAAATAAAGATTACATTGTTCAACTCATCTCTATTTGTGATGAATTGTCCAAATCTTTCAAAGAGTTATTATATAATATATATATATATATATATTTTTTTTTAAAGAAAAGCATATCTGCTGCAATGCATTGTTTGAGCTTGTAGATAAGCTTTCTTTTTTCCACCATTTCCTTTCTGTAACCCTAACCTAAAAGGGGCGGGAACCCCTTTTGGTGTTATGCTTTAGCTATTGAACAATAGCAGATCTACAAGCTCGTAGCGCGCCACCGAGTGGCGCGCTACGAGCTTGTAGGTCTTCTATTTTTGAGAAAATCGAACGACGAATGACACACAGAAACACGGCTTTTTCAGAAAACTGTCAGGATGTAGCAGACATTTTTTTAGAATCTGATCTCAGGTCAGAATGGACTGAAGCCACTTCGCAAAGGGGGGGGGTTGGGTGAGGCGGGGGTGGGACACTGTGGGGAGGGGGGGGGTGCAGCCAAAGGTTATGGGTATTTGGGGTCCTCCGTGGAATAGGAAAAAAAAGTATGGAAACCCACCGGTCTATGGAGATGTCTTATTATTGACTATAGTAGCTATAATTTGTTGATTCATTAGCCAATGTCTTGACTGGCATGTGCAACTGTGGTGTGTGTGTGTGTGTGTGTGTGTGTGTGTGTGTGTGTGTGTGTGTGTGTGTGTGTGTGTGTGTGTGTGTGTGTGTGTGTGTGTGTGTGTGTGTGTGTGCGAGTGTGTGCCCTGCGCGCGCACGCGTGTGTGTGTGTGTGAGTGTTTTGGAAATACTGAGTGCTGAGGCTTTGGCGGTTTCGGGCAGTGATTTCACCCCCACGAACGAACGAGCGGACGGGAACAACCTCAGTTCTCCAATGGGTTCATTGTTCTCTTTGACGCTGAGCAGAGAACGCTGTCTGTCTCTCTCTCTCTCTGACGACAGGCTGTTGCTGCTGCTGTGACTCAAATTCTAACCCATTCTGACCTGAGATCAGATTCATACGAGGTTTCCACTGGACACACACTGGTCTGATTATGACCCATTCTGACCTGAGATCAGATTCTAAAAAAATGTCAAGTCGTTCTTCGATTTTTCAAAAATAGCAGACCTATACAAGCTCGTAGCGCGCCACTCGGTGGCGCGCTATGAGCTTGTAGATCTGCTATTTTTTCAATAGCTGAAGCATGACATGATGCTATGACACCAAAATGGGTTCCCGTTCAGAATGGGTTAAACATGCCCATGGAGTGGAAAGAAACGACAGCTTCTTTTTAGACCATATACGACTCAACTCCGACTATGCCATCCTCCTCCTCCTGGCCTGCTAATGTCCATATATATATATATATATATATATATATGGGCCAGTGTGACAAACACACCGGGCCCCCGGGGGTCAAATGGAAAGCACAAACAACAACGGTGCATGGTGTTACCACACAGGCACACACCATACCTACTAGTGGCTAGGCTAGTGCCTTCTAAATCTGTTTACACGCGCGCACCAAGGGGCCAGCTAGGCACTCCAATGTTGAAGCACTGGTCCCTAGTGGTAAGAGGAAGGACTGCAGGCGGACCCGTGGAATCTTGACGAGGAAACCCCGTGCAACCGAGCGCTCAATGTTAAAGCCCAGCTGCACTTCCGCATTTGGACACCAAAATTTGGTGTCCAAATGCGGAAGTGAAATGCTGAATCAGCAAATAGACGGTACTTCCGGCAGCCTTCCGGGTGCTTCAAAACGCCACTGAGCAACTTCCACTGACATGAATAGCGGAGGGGGCGGAGCTTCGCGCCAGTTTAGTCTCTATCCTTTTAATACTCTATGGCGCGCACGCACACACACTTGTGACTCATTTTGTATACAGTGACAGTCATGGCGTCAAGACTTAACTGTTCAGGAAAGGAGCACACTAGAGCGTGTCTGAAACAAATGACATTTTGAATGAAATACATTAAGTAAATGCTTAAACATGTGGCCATAGGTGTAATGTTAAGAGTCCAGAAAAAAGCCTGTTTGCTCAACTTGCTTTTTTTTCCTCTTGCAAGACATTTTACTCTATATAATAAGACATATAAATCTCCAAAACCGGTGGCTCAAACTATGAACAACCGATATGCCAATTTGAAGCTATAATAATGATTCCCTGCTTTCACATGACACGAAAAGAAAGAAAAAAAAAACTAATACAAATAAATCCAATGACTTAGCCGCGGTCAGAAACGGTCACATTTGAGGCTGACTTGAAACTGGCTTGTTTGTTTGTTTGTTTTTAAACGTAGTTACTATAAAAGTGGTGGTATTATTATAGGACTTGTTTGTTTGTTTTTAAACTTAGTTACTATAAAAGTGGTGGTATTATTATAGCGCCTGTTTGTTTGTTTTTAAACGTAGTTACTATAAACGTGGTGGTATTATTATAGGGCCTGTTTGTTTGTTTTTAAACTTAGTTACTATAAAAGTGGTGGTATTATTATAGGGCCTGTTTGTTTGTTTTTAAACTTAGTTATACTATAAAAGTGGTGGTATTATTTTAGGGCTTGTTTGTTTGTTTTAAACTTAGTTACTATAAAAGTGGTGGTATTATTATAGGACTTGTTTGTTTGTTTTTAAACTTAGTTACTATAAAAGTGGTGGTATTATTATAGGGCCTGTTTGTTTGTTTTTAAACTTAGTTATACTATAAAAGTGGTGGTATTATTATAGGGCTTGTTTGTTTGTTTTTAAACTTAGTTACTATAAAAGTGGTGGTATTATTTTAGGGCTTGTTTGTTTGTTTTTAAACTTAGTTACTATAAAAGTGGTGGTATTATTATAGAGCCTGTTTGTTTGTTTTTAAACTTAGTTATACTATAAAAGTGGTGGTATTATTATAGGGCTTGTTTGTTTGTTTTTAAACTTAGTCACTATAAAAGTGGTGGTATTATTATAGGGCTTGTTTGTTTGTTTTTAAACTTAGTCACTATAAAAGTGGTGGTATTATTATAGGGCTTGTTTGTTTGTTTTTAAACTTAGTCACTATAAAAGTGGTGGTATTATTATAGGGCTTGTTTGTTTGTTTTTAAACTTAGTTACTATAAAAGTGGTGGTATTATTATAGGACTTGTTTGTTTGTTTTTAAACTTAGTTACTATAAAAGTGGTGGTATTTATTATAGGGCTTGTTTGTTTGTTTTTAAACTTAGTTACTATAAAAGTGGTGGTATTATTATAGGACTTGTTTGTTTGTTTTTAAACTTAGTCACTATAAAAGTGGTGGTATTATTATAGGGCTTGTTTGTTTGTTTTTAAACTTAGTCACTATAAAAGTGGTGGTATTATTATAGGGCTTGTTTGTTTGTTTTTAAACTTAGTTACTATAAACGTGGTGGTATTATTATAGGACTTGTTTGTTTGTTTTTAAACTTAGTCACTATAAAAGTGGTGGTATTTATTATAGGGCTTGTTTGTTTGTTTTTAAACTTAGTCACTATAAAAGTGGTGGTATTATTTTAGGGCTTGTTTGTTTTAAACGTAGTTACTATAAACGTGGTGGTATTATTATAGGACTTGTTTGTTTGTTTTTAAACTTAGTTACTATAAACGTGGTGGTATTATTATAGGACTTGTTTGTTTGTTTGTTTTTAAACTTAGTTATACTATAAAAGTGGTGGTATTATTTTAGGGCTTGTTTGTTTGTTTTTGAGCCTCGACAGAGCGAGGCGCTAGAGTATCTATCCGCGTGCCGCACACACACACACACACACACACACACACACACACACACACACACACACACCAGGGCATTCACTTCTAGTCATTTTTACTAGTTGCCTAGTTGACTAGTCAACTTAAGCAATAAGCCACGAGGGGTCTAAGGTTACCGGGTATTTCACACTGGCTGGGGGCGTTCTACCCCCCAGCCAGTGTAAAATACCCGGTAAGCTGGGGCCTCGAGTGGCTTATTGCTTCTCTAAAACGGTTACAAACATATAGCAATGTTAACCTAATAAAACTATTACATTCACAAAAGTATAGCTACGCTTTGCTCCACTAGAGCGAGCCACATCACTTCCTTGTTTTGCTCTAGGAAAGCTTAGAGAAGGAAAAGACGCCAACGTCATGGTGTCACGTAACTGGACGCAGGGGCTGCGCCCCACCCCCTTGGGCCAAAACTCACACTGGAAGTTCGATGAATACATTGCAGTGGATGGGAGCCCGCTGGACATCTTGTAAACAAACATTATTTATGAACGATAGCGACCCTTGTCATATAATCGGTCCAGGAATACAATAGAAGACATATCACAGATTGTTTTCCGACTGGGTGTTTTTCGACTTGCGAACGGTTTCATTTTATTCAGGAATTTAAAGAGCACAGAGTACGGCTCTGGGCTGCATGGGCTTAACCTGACTCCACCAGCTGGTGGCAGTATTGGGTTCACAATCCTGCCTTCAAAAGCCCGTAGGCCTATATTGTTTTTAATTCATCAACATTACAAACTAAATAACGCTTTAAAAATGTTGAGCATAAAGGATTTTGCGATATTACAAGTCAGTGGTGTTTGATGAAATACTTTTTTTCACTAAAGTTAAAAGTTGCCTAGCAGTATCACAATGTAACATGCTCTACAAGTGGTTAAGTTTCCGAATAAATACGCAAATTAACAGTATAGCGTTAGGACCAACCTGCCTAGTATAATACAACAGTATAGTTTTAAGTAGTACAACGTAATAGTAGTCTAGTACTACTAACTAATAATTGTAGTGAAAGTATAATATTTGCACGTGAAATGTCGAGGTAATATTAAACGATTTAAGTGTCATGTGTCCCTCAAAATATAGTAGGCATATAGGCATACCTTATTAAAGAAGTTAATGCTTGCTCTATCAACTCCAGACATTGCCTTATTCAGTTTCAAGTTAAATATGAATGAATGAATGGCTAAATGAAATTGTACTGGTACCTCGGAACGTGACACGCACGCACAGCTGCATAGCCTTAAAGGGACACTTCACCCTTTTTGCAAAAACATATATGTTAATGACGTTTAGAAGCTTTAGATCACTTTCCTGGGGGTATTTATGTGTGTAATATGTGGTTTTAGATATTTTAGATTGTAGCAGTGAGCCTGTTGTCTCTGATGTCATGGACACTGGTCTCACTACCTTCCTGGACTACAATTCCCATAATTATTTGGTGCACTGCTCCTCCTTGTGGATAGGGGGGAGAGCTGTCTTACTGAGACAACATGTAGTCCAGGAAGGAAGTGAGCCCAGTGTCCATGACATCAGAGACAACAGGCTCACTGCTACAATCTAAAATATCTAAAACCATATATTACACACATAAAGACCCCCAGGAAAGTGTTCTAAAGCTTCTAAACGTCATTAACATATATTTTTTTGCAAAAAGGGTGAAGTGTCCCTTTAAGCCTAAAACTCAAAAGTAGACTTAGAATGGTCAGACAAACATCCTTACTGCACACTATAGCGAAACTAAAAGGTTTTGCTTTGGACGAATATATCTGTAACTGTTTCTTTGATGGAGGAGAATACCACACAGCAGCAGTAGCCTATACTGGAGCCATAGCAGTCCACACTGCTGTTAAAGTCAAGTGTGCATGGCATGCTTACCGGCTATTATACGTGCGCTCACAGTCACAGTCACCGATCAGGTATAAACATGTTAAAGGCACAGTGAAATGAAAAAGACGTTTTTTCACACTTTTAGACCATATCCGTGGTCATCATATGGGCATACCTAACAATGGATGCCAAAAAAATGGGAAAATGTCTCATTTCTGTGTGTTTTTATATCAAAGGTCCATAAAAACGATTGTATTATTTATTTATTAAAACGAAAACGTGCTGCGTGATGACGTGTAGAGATACACATCGATAAAAGCCAATAAAAATGAAGCTCACCTGTTTAATTCCCCATGTCTGCGCATCCATGCAACACAGCTGCTTCTGATTACAGATTACTCCGTTTTTATGTCCATTCAAGATAACATTCAGACAGTGTATTACTCGGTTTCAACGTAATCATCACGCTAAAACATGTTTCTGAAAACATTATAGGGTAGAAATAAGCCACGTAACAGTAAACTGGTTGTGCTGGCCGACCGTCTGATTTGTAAACAAACACACACCACGCTGTAGCGCATAGCAGAGCTACCGTCCCTAGCTACCGTCCCATCGCCTGAAGGGATGCGACACTCTGATTGGTTCAGAAACTTCAGACCGGTGTTTCATGTGGAAACACCATTTTCATGTTGTTCACCATTTCCGTTTCACTGCGCCTTTAAAGCTGTTGTTATGCAAAGTAGTGGCTATTTGAATTCGGCACGGTACTTTACACGGTGTGAAAATAGGGGGAGGTGGGCGCCAGTAAACCTAGACCACTGGGTACTTGGTGCATGGTGACTTCAAGACAGTAGAAAGTAATGTGTGATGTTATGTTACAGAAGCGTTTATTTTACAATGGTCTCAATCATTCAGAAAGTGTTTATTTATATGCTTGTCTATACTTTGCTCCATTTTACTTCAATATTCCACCGCAGTCAATGTCTGCTTCAATTTGGTACTTGGAATTGCAGACAGTCTTCACGTTCGGAAACGTATTTGTGCTCTTTGGATAGCTCTATAAAATTACACAGTGTACAAATCGAAAAGCAACACAGCAGACAACAATGTGTTATATGTCTTCTTTTCGTTTCCAGAAGTGATTATTTTACAAGGGTCTCAATCGTTATAGAAATAGAGTTTGTTTATGTGCTTGTCCACTCGGCTCCATTCACTCCAATGCATTCCCAGCAGATTTGACACACGGTGACGAATCTGTCGGCTTGAATTGCAAGGTAGAGAAATTGACTTTGGCGTCTTTTCCCTTTTAGATGACTCAATAAAATTACATGGTTCGCAAGTTGAAAAACACCCACTCGGAAAACAACCTGTCGTATGTCTTCTTGTATATTCCTGGACCGATTATATGACAAAGGTCGCTATCATCGTTCATAAATAATGTTTGTTTACAAGATGTCCAGCGGGCTCCCATCCACTCCTATGTATTCATCGAACTTCCGATGCGAGTTTTGGCACATGGGGGCGTGGTGGGGTGTCATGGCGCAGCCCCGGCGTCCAGTCCCGTGACACCATTCCTTCTCTAAGCTTTCTTGCTCAGAGCTTCCTTGGTTTTGCTGCAAGTAGCCTATGTGACGGGAGAATAGCGCTTGATATCTTTACGGGGCTGCCTGGAGCCACACATTCACAGTCGTATATGAGCCGGGCGGTGCTTCTTAGACGCCCGCACGGCATGTGTTTGTAAAGCAATCAAGCGCTCCCCTTCCCCAGTTCAGCTACAAGGCTGCAGGTTGATACAAAGTGAGGAGTGGGTTATCGGTGACATTTACACCGGTCACGTGACGGTAAGTGGTAACCAGCCAATCAGAAGGAAGTATTGGGACTACCCGTTTTAGAATAGTTGTTTAACTACCTATTATGTAACAAAAATAAAAAATAATTTATATATATATATTTTTTAAATAAATATTTGTACATTTAAAAACTATAACCTACCTGATCTTGAGGCCTACAAAATCAGGGGAAAAAATAAAAATAAAAATAAACTTTTTTTTTCTGATCAACTAGTCAACTCGTACCAACAAGGTTGACTAGTGGATTTACTAGTTGCTTAATGCCCTAACACACACACACACACACACACACACACACACACACACACACACACACGCACACACACGCACACACACGGTGGCCATTGAAGACCTTTTCATGGTACAAAAGAAACAGCCACAGCCATTTTTGTCTATACTTCTCTTTACTCTGCAGAATAATGGCGCTTTCAAGTACCGGTGTAGTTCTGCTGTGTCCTGTAGCTCTTTGTGTGAGTTCTGAGTGTCTGCTGTCCATTATACACCAAAGACTATAGAATTGTCCTTCTATTACATCCATTAGCTATAGTGTTCTTATCCCTTTTTGACCTGAGGTCAGATTCTAAAAAAATGTCTTCTATATACATCCTGACAGTTTTCTGAAAAAGCCATGTTTCTATATGTCAGTGGTTCTTCGATTTTTCAAAAATAGCAGACCTACAAGCTCGTAGCGTGCCACTCGGTGACGCGCTACGAGGACACCCAGAAATATTATGTAATTGGCCGCCCCGACCCCCCTCGTCTGAAAATATGTTGTTTCTAGGGGGACCCAGGGGATCCAGGGATCTATATTCAAAGATTTGTTCAACATATTCACGCAAATAGCAGCTCCCAGAAGCAAAGATTTGAGTTAAAAACGTTCGCTCTGAAAGAATATATTATTCATGATTTTTTCAAAGAAATCACAACCCGCGTGTGAACTGAGTGGTGCAACAACTCCCCTCCTCTCCCCCATGTTGGATTTATATGAAAAACCAAAACTTTTCAAATAGAAAGAGGATAATTCAAGCTTTTCGTACAGCTGCAAATGTTGGTGAGTTTAACATTGTTTAAGTTAAGTTTTTTGCCACTCAGTGGGCGTTCCCGCATAACTTCCAGGTGCGATGATGTCACGTGCATATATAATGCCTAATTTGCATATTTAAATGTACAATTTCAGAAAGCTTGCAGTACAATATATCATTGTCCAGTAAAGTGTATAGTAAAAAAGTTTCATGGTGATAACTTTTTCTTAAAAAATATACCGTGCAGTAGTCATATATACAGTATAGGTGAAAATAACAAATGTGTGATAAATATGAAAATGTTACTCCTGTGGAAGGGTTATATACATTCATCATAAGTTTACATAATTATGCTGACCCTATACATAAACAATTCATTATAGATATGGTTTCGCCACACATGATTTGATGATGCAATCTCGTCTGGTCATCTTCTTCCCTTGCTCAAAAAAATAAATCCTTAATAATATACAGTATATATTTTTCCTCCATCAAAGACAAGACTTCTCTTGGAAAGATACTGCAGACCATATACCATTTGGGAGTTCACTTCTTTATACTTCTCTGAAAAACTTTCGTTTGTGTTACTCCGGTTTTAAGCCAGACAGACACCCAGAAGGCTCGGTGTCTGTCTGCCTCTGGGTGTTATGTGCTGGGTGAGCAAGCTTCATTGAAAAGAATGGACTGCCACATCCACTTCTGTGTGGCCCGAAAGTGCAGTATACACCAGGGGTTCACTGCTTTTTTGAGTGGTGCAACCAGCAATGTCCGTATGTGTGGTTAACCCATGTGTATCGGCAGCAAGGCAGCAAGTGCCGCGCTATGAACTTGTAGATCTGCTGTTTTTCAACAGCTAAAGCATAACGTAATGCTTGAACCCGTTTTGGGCGCGGGAATCCCTTTTGGTGTTGGCATTAAGTTATGCTTTAGCAGTTTAGCTATTTTTTTTAGCTACGCGCTTGTAGGTCTTCTATTTTTTTTTTATCGAAGAACGACTGACACGGAAACATAGCTTTTTCGGGGGAAAACCGTCAGAGCGTGTAAAAGACATTCTGTGGAATCCGATCTCGGGGTCAAACGTGTGTTTGATGGTGATAAATGTGTTCTCTCCCCCTCTCTCTGCAGGTCGGCTGTATGCGATGCAGGCGGGGATGAAGCTGGACAGCAAATCGCCGGACTGCAGGAAGTTCCTGGTCAAACTCATGGACCAGCTTGAGTCGGTGAGTTAAATCATTTTCCTTTCCATTTTTTTTTTTTTTTTCCTTTATTTTTTATTTTTTAATTTCTTATTATTATTATTATTTTTAAATTTTATTCATTTTTTTTATTTTTATTACATTTTCATGATTTTTCAAAAATAGCAGACCTACAAGCTCGTAGCGCGGCACTCGGTGCCGCGCTACGAGCTTGTAGATCTGCTATTTTTCAATAGCTAAAGTGTAACATAATGCTTAAAAAACCCAAAAGGGGTTCCCGCCCAACATGGGATAAGTGGCAATCAGGCAATTGATTGGAATATGATGACCCCGGCACAAAATATCCACTTTCACTGTTGCTTTATCCATGTAAAATTGACTTTCACAAATTCGTCTTATTTGTCCATCATCACACAAACCAAAAAGACAAAGTGACAATCAGACGTCTACAATCAAACCCACAAGTATATCCACCATTATGTGCAGTCTGGAGCAACGGAATGTCGATCACGAGTAAAATATAAATGCTTTTGTCATACAGTCTGGAGCAACGGAAGCTCTGATCACGAGTAAAATGTAAACGCTTCCGTCGTACAGTCTGGAGCAACGGAAGCTCTGATCACGAGTCAAATATAAACGCTTCCGTCGTACAGTCTGGAGCAACGGAAGCTCTGATCACGCGAATCACTGCTGTTGCAAAACGATCTGATTGGACCAAAACTGTGCACCACTTCCTTATTGGAAACGACGGGGATGTAAACAAATGGATTTTATCTCGTCCGCTTGTCACTAAAAACATACACTATGGACGTGATTGAGGGAGACGCGTTAGAAGAAGTGTGTAAAGTGTCTGTGTCTGGGATTGCTCATATGCGAAGGTGCATCTCAAACAGCGTGGAGACTTCCGTTCACAAACGAAACCTCGCAAGACGGCCCGCGAGAGTTTGGGAACGCCGTAGTACAGCTTGAGTCTATCTCCGACTACAATAGTAACTTTATAAATCAATCTACAAGCTCATAGCGCGGCACCGAGTGAATCGAAGAACGGCTGACATAGAAACATAGCTTTTTCAGAAAACCGTCAGGATGTAGGAGACATTTTTTGAATCTGATCTCGGGTCAGAATGAAAACTGTCAGGATGTAGGAGACATTTTTTTAATCTGATCTCAGGTCAGAATGGGCTAAAAAGTATATTTATACAGTAGTCAACGATAAATCAATAGCCATGATGATGGTGAGCATGTATAAGTGTTTATAGTCAAGGCCTCTTTATCGGTTCGGGATGAGAGAGAGAGAGGGAGGGAGGGGGAGAGAGAGAGAGAGAGAGAGGGGGAGAGATGGGGAAAGGGTGAGAGGGAGACGGAGGGAGTGGGAGAGAGAGTGGGAGAGTCACAGAGAGATGATAGAGATCTCCTTTGGGGGTTTTAGGAGCACAGCAGGACAGGAACCATGCCCATCCCCAGTGGGCTGATGCCCGGCTCCCACAAATAGGACATGTCAGCCGTGGCATGTTGTCGCCGGCGAAGAAAACCTCATCTCCATGTTTTTAAGTTTGCGTGTGTTCCTTTTCCTTCCCACTAAAAATGCATGAACCCCATTTTAAGGCCTGAGAATAAATAAATACAAATCTTCTAAATACTTCATGTTTCTGAAAATATGTTGTTCCAGGGACCCCCCCCCCTCCCCCCCAGAAGCAAATATTTGAGTTAAAAAAAACGTTGGCTGTTGAAAGAATATATATTCAAAGATTTGAGGCACATTTTCACGATTTTTTCAAAAAATAGCAGACCTGCTATGAGCTTGTACGTCGACTGCTTTTTTTTATTTTTAAGGAGATATAGACGAGTTCCAGTGTTTGTACACATGTCAGCTATATGTGAATGATGTTTCCAAAACGGAATTCAAATCTAGAATGGGTTTGACACCGTTTTCGACACATAGACCCTCTGAGTTCTCACCTTTTTTGGTGTTTTAAGCATTAATATTATTATTATTATTATTAATATTAGTGTGACTTTCGTTCAACTTTGACCCCTCCATCACATTGAACTATTTTTTGGGCGTAGTGATATGGACACAAAAAGATTTGTTCTGTGTGATGTAGGGGTAAAAAAAGAACGAACGTTTCACTAATATTTTAGAAATAGGTCAACAATACAAATGACGTTAGTTTTGTGTATTAATTTACTTTTACTGCGTGGCCCCCACAGTGCCCCTCCACAAAATGACCGGAACTACTTAATATTGACCAAAACCAGAGCAGAACTCCCACCACGGGACTCAGGGCAATCGATTAATACAGTTGCAACCAATTTATTAATGGCAAGTATTTCATACAACTTAAAATCTGAACTATCCCTTTAAGTTCGATTCCTGGGAAGAAAAATAAAAGTTTTGGACATATGAGGTTAGAAAGAAGCAAGACCACATTTGGACAGAAGCCGACAATTCCCCTGTGTGTGTGTGTGCGCGCGTGTGCGCGTGTGTGTGTGTGTGTGTGTGTGTGTGTGTGTTGGTGACTATCAAACAGGTAGACACAGATGTATAGTGTAGTGGTGCAGGCAGACAGCACTGCTGCAGGGAGCATCAGTCCAGTCCAGTATGTTCAGTTCTACACGGCTCTTTTTAGCCCATTCTGGGTTTGGAATCCCTTTTTGGTGTGGAGCGAAAAAAAATAAAAATGCAGATCTATACAAGCTCATAGCGTGGCACAGAGTAGCGTGCTATGAGCTTGTAGGTCTGATATTTTTTAAAAATC
Source organism: Protomyctophum bolini (assembly GCF_963924005.1). Classification (NCBI taxonomy): domain Eukaryota; kingdom Metazoa; phylum Chordata; class Actinopteri; order Myctophiformes; family Myctophidae; genus Protomyctophum; species Protomyctophum bolini. The sequence continues at coordinate 6,197,654 of NC_137880.1, read as the reverse complement.
GTGAAAATGTGGTGCAAATCTTTGAATATATATATATTCTTTCAGAGCGAACGTTTTTAACTCAAATCTTTGCGTCTGGCAGGGGTCCCTGGAACTACATATTTTCAGATGGGGGGGGGGGGGGGGGGGATCGGCGGCCAAATACATATAATTCTAGGGGTCCTTGACATGAAATAGTTTGAGCACCACTGACATAGAAACATAGGGTTTTTCAGAAAAAAATTCAGGATTTAGAAGACATTGTGTGTAGAATGGTCCTCAGGTCTAAAGGGGTTAGATGTTGGTGCCCAGTCTGCCAGAGAACCGCAGCAGCCCTGAGCCCCATGAGAGAGTGCACAGGCTAGCCCATTCTTTTTTTGATCAAAGTTTTTTTATTTCATTTTTCACACATGAAAATATATTATACAACATTTTTCTAACTTTTTTTTTTCTTTTTTCTTCTGAGAGAGAGAGAGAGAGAGAGAGAGAGAGAGGTGGAAAGTAACTAAGTACTTTTACTTAAGCACTGTACTTAAGTACAATTTTGAGGTATTTGCACTTTACTTGAGCATTTCCAATTTCCAGCACTTTTTACTTCCACTCCACTAACATCTCCAGATCCAACATTTTGTATACTTTTTTACTCCACTACAATTATTTGAAAACTTATAGTTACTAGTTTTGGAGCATAATATCCAGATTATAATTATTTTGGTTTGTTTTGCACAAAGGTCACTGGTGTTCGAGTACATCTTGACTGAGGCAGCCTGTAGCCATTTTTGTCCAGCGGCCTTCACTTCTCAGACATTTAAAGCCATATCCTTTCATCCAGAGTGGCTTAAAATCACTCGAGTGGAATAATCTCTCTGTGTGTGTGTGCGTGCGTGTGCACACTACGGATAGCGTATCATCTATTCATGTATAAGAATCATGGCTACTCATCGTGAGTAAGCATATGATGCACACCGCTGAGTGAGAATTCTAATTTTTTTCCCCGAGACACCCCCAGATGTTGTTTTGTTTGAGCATCTGGCTCGGTCAGTGTGCGTTAACTGGCTCTCAAAGACGAGCATGGCATGCAAATCCCCCGCCCTGTCAGTCAAGATCTTCCCACCCCACGGAATTCACAGTCTACTGCACTTACACTATTATGCAAGAACAGAAACAAAAGCTAGGGTAGGTACCCTCACAAAAACATGCTGTAATCCTGGTCTCTAAACTGCCTTCCCCTGGCCAGCCGGGGGGCGCCTGATGGAGGGGAAAGGAACTGGTTGGAATAACGTGTTCCTTCCACGCGCTATACGTCCAACCAGGGAAACTCCCCCTCCTGTCAGGTGTAAAAGGAGCAACTTGGACACTCAGGCATGAAGGGAGCATGAGTTAAGTCCGTTGCTCTCCCCAGGTTGGCGGAGGGTGTGTATAGAGCCCAGGATCACAGTAGATGATTGGCACAGGGGTGAAAAATGCGAAAACAAAAAGAAACAAAAGCTACCGTAAAATGGAGCTTTTATGGGTCCATTTTGTTACAGTTTTTTTTACACTTTTTCAGAGTTACAGAACTGTAAGGGTGCACCTTTGTTGACTCACTGGCCTTTTCTCGTAGGCCTCACTCACACCTTTCGATCTAGCATATACAACATTGATGCATGCTAGATGTAAGCAAGATGTAAGTGTCATGGCCGCCCCCAATGCATTTCCAATGGAAGTCACATGGTTTGATACAACATTTTGAACTACAAGCTGTTGCATGGCTTTCGGGCTGTTTTTCGACTGCCCCCCTCCCCCTGCTACAACACAATGTTGTGTCAAACCATGTGGCTCCCATTGGAAATGCATTGGGGCAAGATGTATCACACCCTTTGTATATACAACAAGCATACATCAGTCTGTTGCGAAGGTGTGAGTGAGGCCTTAGTGTGTGCACTTGTTTTACTTCAGTAAAAGTACCAATACTGCAATTTAGAACTACTTCGTTACAAGTAAAATTACGTAATTGAAAATGTACTTGAGTGAAAGTACAAAAGTATCTGCATCAAAATGTACTAAAAGTAAAAGTACTCATTGTGCAGAATGTGCCATTTCACAAGTTCAAAATGTGTCCAAAATCTATTGAAAATATTTGTCAAATGGCCCGAAATATATAGGGTTGAAGTGGTTAATGTATGTTTTCTATAATCCAAATTAAAATCTACAAAGTAACTATAGTAACTAAAGTTTTCAAATAATTGTAGTGGAGTCAAAGTACAAACTCTGGCTCTGAGATGTACTGGAGTAGAAGTAAAAGTACTGGGCATTGGAAATACTCGAGTAAAACTACTTAGTTACTTTCCACCACTGGCTATACAGTATTATGGTTTGATTATTTTTTTTGCTACACTTCTAAAAGTTGTAAACTTTTTCTTTATTTATTCTTTTACTTGGAGAAACTAAAGTTTTGTACACCACGGAGCAAATTACGAAGTGAGGTTGCGAGCCTGCTCTCTTTTTCATTGATTTTACTTGTGCTTTTAAAGTTTGCCTCAGGCGCAACAGGGGCCATGGGCATTAAGTCCATCAGTAAATATAAGCCTTCTGTGGCCTGCCCTCCTCGTTAAAGTAAACCATAAACACCTGTCGGTATACCACAGGTCGTTTCGAGGAAGCAATCTGATTGGTTGAAACGACCTTCGATTTAGAAGACATTTTTTTTTATTTCGACGTCAGGCCCAAGTGGGGTAATGGAATAGATGCAAGAGGAAAGGTTGGGCCGAACGGTGAGGAGAAGTGATCAATGAACCAATGGGGAGCCTCACGGGCATGTTTGACTCCCTTTTATGGATAGGCCAGAGCCAATTAGACGACTCCCTGGACACAGATGGAAATATGCACGCACGCACACATACACGCACACACAGCTGTCCCCTTGAGGCAGACTTTTACAGGAACTCCAGAGAGTGTCATTACTGTCACACTCTCAAGGTGCCTCTCCTCTCCTCTCCTCTCCTCTCCTCTCCTCTCCTCTCCTCTCCTCTCCTCTCCTCTCCTCTCCTCTCCTCTCCTCTCCTCTCCTCTCCTCTCCTCTCCTCTCCTCTTCCTCTTCCTCTTCCTCTTCCTCTTCCTCTTCCTCTTCCTCTTCCTCAACCTCCTCTCCTCTCCTCTCCTCTCCTCTCCTCTCCTCTCCTCTTCCTCTCCTCTCCTCTTCCTCTTCCTCTTCCTCTTCCTCAACCTCCTCTCCTCTCCTCTCCTCTCCCATCTCCTCTCCCTCTCCATCATGCATGCAATAATCTGTTCCCAGCAGTCACCACATCCGACCCTTTGAAGTATGTGTTGTGTGTGTGTGTGTACTATAACATGTGTGTATATTGCATGGACTTAAGCGTGCGGGAGCTTTAGGGCCCTGGGCCCCGTGCGTGCGTGCGCCACGGCCCATAACCCAATGTTTTCTCAGTGAGCAGAGCCAGTGAGAGGAACCTAAACCACGATAGTGGCACTCGTATATATAGTCCCTCTCTCTCTCTCTCTCTCCCCTCGTCGAGAAGGGTGTGGTCTTATTTTCAACTCTACATAATGGACTCGTTCAATCATTTTTCCGTCGTCAGACGCGTCAGCAGCAAGGGAGAATCCCCCCCCTCCCCCACCCCCCCCGATGGAATGGAACTCTCACCCACCCACACACACACACACACACACGCACACACACACACACACACACACACACACACACACACACACACACACGCACACGCGCACGCACACCGCAGGGAATTCATTTGAAGGACCACAGGGTTGGGATTTTTTTATTTCTTTTAACCACGACTCACCACCAGACAGAAAAGTGTTTAGCTGAATGTTTGGCAGAGTGTCTTGCGTAACACGCCACACGTTGGGAAGTCGACCAAGTGTTTTCTTTTTTTTTTAGTCCTGTTGTTGTTGTCGTTCTCTGAGATTAGATGAGAGAAGTTGGCCGATATGACAGGAGAACAACGTTACTGTGGCTCAAAACAAAGGTTTTTGGTGATTTGAAAGCCTAATATTTCAACCCCAGCAGTAAGACACACACGCGCACACGCACGCACGCACGCGCATTAAGGCTGTGAACAGTGTGCTCATTCAGGCAGGGTCCGTCCACCTGTTAAAATGGGAGCCAGTACTTTTTGCCGCGGTGGTTTTTACAAGAAACCTGACGCCGAGAGGTGGAGGGAGAGAGAGAGAGAGAGAGAGGGAGAGAGAGAGAGAGAGAGAGAGAGAGAGAGAGAGATGTTGCTGCTGATTCCTGGCGACGGAAGACACACTGACCAATCACCTCGCTCTAGTGTGTGTTTTATTTTTTATTTACACACACACGCGCGTGTGTCTGTCGGAGTGAAAGGTTGATTGGTTTGTGTACGTGTAAAGGCCCGTTCACATTTAAGTCGTACAGCAATGTATATTCCCGGGTGCACGACACACAGGAGCAACATGAGCCCGATAAACCGGGACTCACGAAGAAAAAAATCGACTTTAGAAACTGAAGAACTGCCTTGCTCTGCTGCTGCTGGTGACGTGTGCAACAATTGGTTTGGTTGCATCATGTGTGTGTGTGTGTGTAAAATGCTTTCACCCTATACTGTAAAAAAAAAAAAACATGTGTTCATTGTCCACAAATATAACCTTTTTCCCTTTTCGTAACTATTCTTAAGGCTCATACATAGTCTGGATTTACGGTGGTGGGGCGACCACCGAACTACAACATGACGTCACTGAGCCGCGGTGAAGAGCAAACCACCGCCACCGCTCCAGCCATTCTCTCTGTTTTTACTCACCACCGCTCAACGTTATTTCAGCTCCGTTGGTTAGCTCACCACTGGAGCGGTGGTCACCTTACCACCGAAAATCCAGACTATGAATAGGCCTTTACACATTGTTATAATGATCATTTATAGACTCTGTGCAGGGCCCTCCTATCCCCCCCCCCCCCCCCCCCCCCAGATGTAATTAATGTAGAATGACGTGCAATGACATACAAATGAGGAGTGAATTCATTTTTTTTTTGTCAAAAAGATTCCAGCGATTCCACCCTCCTTTTGTGCCCAATGGTTGCCTATATAGCCCTGGTCTAGATGGCAGAGTTGTGTTTGATGAAGAAGGACTTTGATGACACTGCGTGTGTCCGTGTGTGTGTGTGTGTGCGTGTGTGTGCCGTCCAATTAGATGAAGAAGGAGCTGGGGGACAATGACTCCATTGGTCAGGAGGTGGTGGGGAACGCCCACATCGAGAACTACGCCCTGAAGCTGTTCCTCTACGCCGACAACGAAGACCGCCAGGGGCGCTTCCACAAGTAAGACAACGCACAGTGTTGCCAACAGTAACGGAAATAGCTAGTGGCTCCTCGAATAGTAGCTAGAAGTCGCTAGGGGTGGGATATGCGCGCACAAAGCCCCTTTTTAGCGTCCCTAGCAACAACGAAAATATGGAGCCAGCCCAGAACACCATTTCCTTGCTCTGTGCACATAACCGAGCCGAGGAAGCCAGATGCGTCGAGCTGGAGCGCCCGAGCACTTTAGTGTTGACAACTTTAGCGTATTTGAGGCTGAGAGAGGGGAAAATTAAGAAAAAAATAGGGTTTTATCTCTGGCGACTGTCGACACGATTTGTCCCCAATTCACCAGAAAAAGTAGCTAGATTTTTTCTCCAGAAGCTTTTCACTAATTCAGTCGCTATAGGGGGGTCTGGAAAGAAGCTAAATATGGCGACGAATCCGCTAAGTTGGCAACACTGGACACGCAGTCTGGGGGCGACCTTCCTCTTCTGCTCCTCGCCTATATCGTTCTTAGAGTATATATATATATATATATATATATATATATATACAGGTCATACTCAAAAAATTAGAATATCGTGCAAAAGTTAATTTCTTTCAGTTAATTCAACTTAAAATGTCAAACTAATACAATATGTATAGACTCGGTACATGCAAAGTAAGATATCCCAAGCCTTTATTTGTTATAATTTTGAAGAGTATGGCTTAAAACGTACAAAACCCCAAATTCAAAATCTCAGAAAATTAGAATATTGTGAAAAGGTTCCATATTGTATAGGCTCAAAGTGTCACATTCCAATCAGCTAATTAATCCAAAACACCTGAGAAGAGTTCCTGAGCCTTTAAATTGTCTCTCAAGCCCATCACACACCGTCTGCGACCGCCGCGCGTCAAAACAGCCGCCTGTGAACCAATGAACCTATCGCACACCGGCGGCGTCCGACGCGCACTGACGCCTCGCCTGACGCGCCGATAGAACCAGTTCTATTTTCCAGGCGGCGCCGCGCGGCAACGCGTCGCGCCGCGTCGGACGGAGCCCGTGTGTGTTGGGCTTCAGTCTGCTTCAGTAAAATCCACAATCATGGGGGAGACTGCTGAGCTGACAGTTGTGCAGAAAACCATCATTGACACCCTCCACAAGGAGGGGAAGAGCCTCAGAAGGTAATTGCAAAAGAAGTTGGATGTTTCAAAAAGTGCTGTATCAAAGCACATTAATAGAAAGTTAAGTGGAAGGGCAAAGTGTGGAAGAAAAAGGTGCACAAGCAGCAGGGATGACGAATTGGTATTGCAGCTCCAGCCAGAGCCATGGGCCAGTGTTGATGAGTATCATTGCTGACATCCGAGACACTCAGCGCTCACTGCTGAAATCTATGATATCTAAAAGCACACGATATTATTACACACATAAAGACCCCCAGGAAAGTGTTCTATAGATCTTCTAAACGTCATGATCTCTTTTTTCCCCAGGTATGTATATATATATATATATATATATATACCTACGTCGACGCTAGGTGGCGTCATATCCTCGTCATAGGCTCGTAGCTATGAGCTTGTAGATCTATTTTTCAATAGCTAAAGCATAACATAATGCTTAAAACACCAACGGTGGCGGTACACACATTAAACCAGTCTAATTCATTAACACATTCTGTACAAAACACGTCTGGAAACGTCATAAGGATCAGAAACGAGTAATACCTTAGACGTCTGTGGACGTCCTAGCGACGTCCAAACGACGCGGGGCGAGATAATAATATTCAGAATTATTCCTATTTTTTTTTTTGGCATTTCGCTTTTCGCTTGCCGTATGCTAACGCTCTGTGCAAATATTAGCTTGTCATTGACTCCCATGTTAGCGCGGCGGAAAGAATGACTCGTATCTCCTCATCCAGGGCGCTCTCCGTGGTGATGAATGGATCGATATGCTGGCGCTTCATTTCTGCTCCTCATCCGTCTCTCCCGCAAAATATGAACGCTTTTTGGAGTTTATATAAATATATTAAGATGATCGGGGATTATGAGCTCACTTTGTCAAGTCAATTTTTTTAAGAAGGTATTTCCGGTTCATGGCTATCAGAGTAAAAGCGATCAGACTACTCTGGCACTATACAGGCCTTTATTTTGATGCACGTTGGCGTACTCAATGTGTTAATATAAAGCCATTTAAGACTCATTGTACATCAACCCATTCTGAAGCGGGAACCCCTTTTAAAGGTGTTTTAAAGCATCATGTTACACTTTAGCTATTGAAAAATAGCAGACCTATACAAGCTCGTATAGCGCGGCACCGAGTGCCGCGCTATACGAGCTTGTATAGGTCTGCTATTTTTTGGGGGGGAAGAAAACTCAAATCTTCGCTTCTGTAAGTCAAGTTGAACACCACTGACACATAGAAACATGAGGTTTTTTTCCGGAAAACTTTTCTTTGAGAAGACATTTTATAGAATTGAGCTCAGGGTCTATGAATGGATTAATGAATGGTTGATTTAATGACAACTTTATTAAATTTTAGATGGCGGTCCACATTTCAACGAAACGTTACAGAACGCTCATCAGTGGGCGCGCTAAAAGCTCCGATCAATAACGCCTGATCGATACGGTGCTCATTAGCAATATAATAGAGCTGGGACTCGATTAAAAAAAATAATCCAATTAATCAGAGGCTTTGTATAGTTAATTAATCTCGATTAATCACATTTTAATCTCATAACCCGAGAACAGTGAGAAACCTTATTTTTTCAAATGTTTTTGGTATCCCAGTGAATAGTGACTATACGGGATTCCACTAATTTTCAACATTTTACTGTCATTGATATACCTTAGAGTTGTTGTGTGGATATAATAAGAAAGTCCCCCCCCCCCATTCTGTGTTGCCTAGAACTGGAGGTCTGAAAAAAAATCAGTAACATTATGAAGTACATCTCAGTGACATCACAAAAATGTACTTCACAATGTTTTACTGTTTTTTTCAGACCTCCAGTTCTATAGGCAACACAGAATGGGGGGGACTTTTTATTATTTCCAGTGCACACAACTCCTTAGAAAAATGTGTTTTATCCCAACAGTGATATATAGGCAGGTGATATATTTAGGCAGCAAGTACCTGTATAAAGTGTCTTCAGTGTGTATATGAATACTCAAATGTTCTGTATGTACATGGCTGGGCATGAGAAAACAAATAAAAACAACTTTTATTATGGGGGGAAACAAAAAAGGTGCGATTAATTTATCTGTAGTCAATCGCGATACATTTTTCTGTAGTTAATTAATCTCGATTAACGCGTTAAAGTCCCGGCCCTACAACATAACACAAGAACTCCATCCCTATACGGTATACTGTACGTTGGACGTTGTACCAAAATGACGAAAGGTAATAAAACGAGTCCCGTTGAAACCAGGAAAGCACGTGGTCACAAAAAATAAACACAGCAATAAAAAAATAGGTCAGTACTTTTTTTTTTTTTTTTATGGAGCTCAATAGTGTTTAACCCATTTAGGCCTGATGTCGACATTTAAAAAAAAAATCTTCTAAATTATGACAGTTTTCTGAAATAACTCATGTTTCTGTATCAGTGGTGCTGTCAAGAACCCCACAAATGATAATGTAATTGGCCACTGACCCCCCATCTGAAAATATGTTGTTCCAGGAACTCCTCCGAAGCAATGATTTGAGTTAAAAAACGTTGGCTCTGAAAGTATATATATATATATATTCAAAGATTTGTGCCACATTTTCACGATTTTTCCAAAATAGCTAAATTATAACAATGTTTAAAAAACACCAAAAGGGGTTCCCGCACCAAAATGGGTTAAGTGAGTAATGCACGGTGTATATTTGGAATCGGGTCCATTTGACTTACATTTGTATACGAATGGATAAATTAAAATTAGTGTGTGCTGTATGTACATACATAATTAATTGTACGCTGCCACTCTCGAGGGAGCAGGCTAATTCTAATTAATGTTGCTTAATCTATACTTACCATGACATTATGCACATCAAAAACACCATGTTGTAGACGCGCACGTACGCACGCACGCACGCACGCACGTGCGTCTCCCTAACGCAGCACACTTCCACCATTTTCACACACATTTGGTAGTTTGAGAAATGTTTTTGGCCAGGTGAAGCCTGGCCTCTAATCAACGCTGTTGGCTTTGTCGGTCATGATTGGCTGGCCAAGTCTGACCCCATACCCTGAAAGGTTCTGACGACCCCATACCCTGAAAGGTTCTGACGACCCCAATACCCTGAAAGCTTCTGACCCCAATACCCTGAAAGCTTCTGACCCCATACCCTGAAAGCTTAGCTGACGTCACCCCATACTCTGCACCTGTTTCACCTGGGGAGTTATTATATTAATTATACACGTGTTATTCTTGTTCCATGTCAAAGACCCCCCTGAGTCGCGTACGGCGCTCATGACGACTCTACGCCCGCTGTTTAGTCTCTTAGCAACTGGCAATGTTTAATTTAAGCCTTTTTTCCATTGCGTGCGTGCGTGCGTCCGTGCCGCGAGGAAACCCCTGGCGATGATGACTCAGCCCAGCCCCGCCTCGCCTCTCCTTCACCTAAAAAACTCTCAAAACCTAGAAATGAGACGCACGCACGCGCGCTCCTGCACACGACTAAAACCATGACGAAAGATGCCCCGTCGACTACACCTCTTCTCCACTGAGTAAAACGAATTCCGTCAACACTTTAAAAATAAAAAACTAGACTAAAATGTCACTGCAGTGGAGAAGAGAGGTTTCGTTTGCTCGCACGTCTCTGACAATGCGCTCTGAAACCTTTTGCTGTCGGCTTGTAGATCGGCTATTTTCAGCATTCTGCGCAACCGAGTGCACAATCGCAACCATTTACGGCTATAGGGCTGTGAATCTTTGGCCGTCCCACCGTTCCATTCCCATTCTTGGGGTCACGATTCAAATTAACTCATTCTTGACCTGAGATCAGATTCTAAAAATGTCTTCTACATCCTGACAGTTTTTCATTCTGACCTGAGATCAGATTAAAAAAAAATGTCTTCTATGTCAGTCGCTCTTTGATTTTTCAAAAATAGCAGACCTACAAGCTCATAGCGCGCCACTCGGTGGCCCTAAAATGGGTTAAAAAACTTTTTTTTTTCTCTCCCAGATTCAAAACAATTCTCTATTCAAAATGATTCTCCATTCAATACATAGGATTTCATCACAATCTACTCCAGTCTTGAACTGAAGTGACTACAGTAACTTGAAAATTACTGAAGAGTAAGACATGACGTTTACTGTGATTAGGACAAGTTTACATTTCACATCACAAACGCCGTGTAGTGAAAACTCCTGTAACTGTAACCAAAAAAATTATAATCTAATTCGAATCAATTTCTTTGGCACCCCTAATTACGACGCCACCAAGGCCCGCTGAAATGACATTTTGTTGACGAAAACAACTGTACATGTATAGTCTACTAACACGAAGCCCGCCAGAACCAGATAAACCGTAGGTTTTAAATTAGTACCCTATAGCCTGCTAGTCTAGAGCCGGAACCTCCGGGGGGTTTCCAGGGTGTATATTCTTTAATCCATGTTTTTTATTAGATCGTATCGTTATAGCTACCGTTCGTTAGCACAACAGTCCGAAGTGGGACAAGTGGCCATTTTGAAGATGCGCGCGCAATCAACTTGCATTGTGTATAATATGGGCTGCATTCAAAGCCCTCTTATCTCAGAAACGACATTCACTGCGCCGTTTCTGGGGGAAGACGAGGTTTTTTCAACGGCCTGTAGCAGGCGCTGTGATACTCGCTGTCACCAACCGACCGACAGAACGACGACAACCGGTCAAGACACCACCACCACCACACGGCATTTTGTCATTGGAACATGCGGTTTACGGATATTTGGCTATTGTAACATGCGGTTTACGGATATTTGGCTATTGTAACATGCGGTTTACGGATATTTGGCTATTGTAACATGCGGTTTATGGATATTTGGCTATTGTAACATACGGTTTACAGATATTTGGCTATTGTAACATGCGGTTTACGGATATTTGGCTATTGTAACATGCGGTTTACGGATATTTGGCTATTGTAACATGCGGTTTACGGATATTTGGCTATTGTAACATGCGGTTTACAGATATTTGGCTATTGTAACATGCGGTTTACGGATATTTGGCTATTGTAACATGCGGTTTACGGATATTTGGCTATTGTAACATGCGGTTTACGGATATTTGGCTATTGTAACATGCGGTTTACAGATATTTGGCTATTGTAACATGCGGTTTACGGATATTTGGCTATTGTAACATGCGGTTTACGGATATTTGGCTATTGTAACATGCGGTTTATGGATATTTGGCTATTGTAACATACGGTTTACAGATATTTGGCTATTGTAACATGCGGTTTACGGATATTTGGCTATTGTAACATGCGGTTTACGGATATTTGGCTATTGTAACATGCGGTTTATGGATATTTGGCTATTGTAACATGCGGTTTATGGATATTTGGCTATTTTAACATGCGGTTTACGGATATTTGGCTATTGTAACATGCGGTTTATGGATATTTGGCTATTGTAACATGCGGTTTACGGATATTTGGCTATTGTAACATGCGGTTTATGGATATTTGGCTATTGTAACATGCGGTTTACAGATATTTGGCTATTGTAACATGCGGTTTACGGATATTTGGCTATTGTAACATGCGGTTTACGGATATTTGGCTATTGTAACATGCGGTTTACGGATATTTGGCTCTTCAAAATAAGCGTTAACGTGCCATCAAACCTTGGCAATATGCTAATCGAGGGATTAAGTGATGCTGGCAGGGAATTGGGGCTAAAATCTTATGACATTCAGTCAACTTAAAACTATAGACTGAAAAAGAATATGACTAAAACTAAATGGGAATTTTATTTCCGAAGACCCCAAAAACTAAATAAAAATGTGCTATCAGAGTCAGCGCTATAGAGGAACATGTCCACGGACGTCACGTGGGATCCTGTTTCCCCACACGCGCTTCACACGTTATTGGACCAAGGTGGCTCTAATTGCCGCTGACGACGATCATGTGATCCATGACTGATAATGGGCACCGCTTGAGCACTGTAGCTTAATAATGTGTTTCCTTCTTTAATGCATTTCCTCTTTTTAATACGTCTGGGAACTGTTGGAACATGTGGTCTTGAACCCCCGGCCAGGGCTGCTTAACTTTTTTCTGGGAAAAAAAGGAGCAGTGATGCAAGAGGAGTGAGTCTCTCTTGTTGATAGTCAGAGAGCTGTTCGCTGTGCTGTTCGCAAGAGAGGAGTGAGTCTCTCTTGTTGATAGTCAGAGAGCTGTTCGCTGTGCTGTTCGCAAGAGAGGAGTGAGTCTCTCTTGTTGATAGTCAGAGAGCTGTTCACTGTGCTGTTCGCAAAAGAGGAGTGAGTCTCTCTTGTTGATAGTCAGAGAGCTGTTCACTGTGCTGTTCGCAAAAGAGGAGTGAGTCTCTCTTGTTGATAGTCAGAGAGCTGTTCACTGTGCTGTTCGCAAAAGAGGAGTGAGTCTCTCATGTTGATAGTCAGAGAGCTGTTCACTGTGCTGTTCGCAAAAGAGGAGTGAGTCTCTCTTGTTGATAGTCAGAGAGCTGTTCACTGTGCTGTTCGCAAAAGAGGAGTGAGTCTCTCTTGTTGATAGTCAGAGAGCTGTTCGCAAGAGGAGTGTGTCTCTCTTGTTGATAGTCAGAGAGCTGTGCGCAAGAGGAGTGGGTCTCTCTTGTTGATAGTCAGAGAGCTGTTCGCAAGAGGAGTGAGTCTCTCTTGTTGATAGTCAGAGAGCTGTTCGCAAGAGGAGTGGGTCTCTCTTGTTGATAGTCAGAGAGCTGTTCGCAAGAGGAGTGGGTCTCTCTTGTTGATAGTCAGAGAGCTGTTCGCAAGAGGAGTGGGTCTCTCTTGTTGATAGTCAGAGAGCTGTTCGCAAGAGGAGTGGGTCTCTCTTGTTGATAGTCAGAGAGCTGTTCGCAAGAAAACAAACGAAAACAAACAGAAAAAAAACCTTGAGAAATGCCCCATTGTTCTGTTATTCTCAGTGGTGGAGGGAAAAGTACTCAAATTATGTACTTGAGCGTTGTGGGCTTGTAGATCGGCTATTATCAGCATGCAACCAAGTGTAAAATGACTTGTACTGGATCTCTTGTCCTCTAGTCCCTCCCTAACATTTTAGTCTAGTTTTTATTTGTCGACTAAATTGTCAGAAATATTTAGTCTTAGTTTTAGTCATAGCTTAGTTTTCATTTAGTTTCCATTTAGTCTTGGTTTTAGTCGACAAAATCAACGCTGCTCTGTTCCAAGTATAGAAGTCCCGTATTCAAGATGTATACTCGAATAAAAAGTACACAAGTATATCGGCATGAAATCCAGTGCATGTCTCCATATAATCTAGTCGAATGGATGAAACACAAACGAAAGCCCGGAAGCTTATTTCTAACCCCGTCTTGAACCCCTTCGCACAAACGAACAACATCAGCCTTTTTGGGGTTCAAAGGTCAGCTTGTCATGATTTATCGTCTCCCCCCCCCCAAGTACGCGCACAGGAAGTCACATCTGCGCGCGCCGTCTTTCTCCAGCTGTGCGTGAGTGCGAGCGTGAGTGTGTGCATACGTGTACTCTGTGTATATCATCTCTGTTGAGTGAAAAACCCACATGTGTCCAAAGCCGTTATACTTTTCTTTCGCTCTGAAAGAATATATTCAAAGATGTGTGCCACATTTTCCACAATAAAAAAATTTCAGACTTATACAACCTTGTTAGCGCAGCACCGAGGGCCGCGCCATGAGCTTGTAGATCTGCTATTTTTCAGTGGCTAAAGTATAACATAATACTTTTAAAACACCAAAAGGGGTTCCCCGCCCCCAAAATGGGATAAGCACAATGGACGCCCCAGTGTCTCTAGGTGGTGTCATTTTATTAGATGCTGCTGTGGATATAGAAACATGGCTATTATTATGATTTTTTTTATTTATTTTTTACATTTCGGGATAACACTCAAACCTGTGCACAATCAATATATTTATTTGGCAAGCTTTCGTATGCTTGCAAATAAATTACATATAATCTTGCAGGTCCTTGGACCACTGACATAGAAACATAGGGGTTTCTCAGAAAACTGTCAATCGTCTGTTAATCGTCTGTCAATCGTCTGTTAATCGTCTGTCAATCGTCTGTCAATCGTCTGTCAATCGTCTGTTAATCGTCTGTCAATCGTCTGTCAATCGTCCTCAGGTCTAAATGGTTTAATTAAAGAAATCAGATTTTCATTACGAAAAAAACTGAGTGGTGCAACTCCCCCCCCCCTCTCTCTCTCTCCCTCTCTCTCTCTCTCTCTCTCTCTCTCTCTCTCTGTTTCTCGCACAACAGCGCCCCTACTGGTACTCATTATCGTGCTCATTAACGTCACAGGCACACACATAGGTGAACACGGACAAAGCACCACTCAAACCATATACGTCGTTAAATATAACACAGCTGATAACTTCTAACCCTGTAAGTACAATGGACGCCCCCCCTTCCTCCTCCTCCTCCCGGTGTTCTCAGGACCCGCCCAGCCCACTTAATGTGGCTCAGCATTGACTCTTTGACAGAGAGAGAGAGAGAGAGAGAGAGAGAGAGAGGGTCTTCATGTCAGGTTTGACGTCAAGGCTTTGACGTCACACATGCAAAATAGCTCGAAGCGCGCATGCACAACAAGCCATGTGTGCGAACAACACGCAAGCACGCACACACACACACACAGACATGCCGACCTCTGCTACTGGCATGATTTGGCAGCTTTGTGACCATGAAAGCATCTCTGTGTTCATGGAAGAGCTTTGCGTGTGTGCGTGCACGTGCGCGCGCATATTGGAATGTGAATTCTCTTAGGACTTCAGATTCCGAGCCACGTCAGTGACAGTATAGTGTATAACTCAGCTACAGCTTCAGTATGGGGTTATGTGCTTGTTCACCCCCGGTCGCCATTATAATATATTCACACAGGATTTTAAGGTGTTTGGTTAAAAAAAACGGACATGGAGCTCTCTCGCTTGGCTCAGCGCTCCCTCGTGTGAACAACACACACAGGGCAGACAATTGCTCCGCGAGTTAAAGGAGAATGTCAGACTATAGTAAGGCTTTCTTAACCTTTTATTTGTAGTTGTTTACGTCACCCACCAAAGAGGTCCAGGTGTTATTTGTAGTTTTTACGTCCCCCACCAAAGTTGTCCAGGTGGTATTTGTAGTTGTTACGTCCCCCACCAAAGAGGCCCAGGTGTTATTTGTAGTTTTTACGTCCCCCACCAAAGAGGTCCAGGTGTTATTTGTAGTTGTTACGTCACCCACCAAAGAGGTCCAGGTTTTATTTGTAGTTGTTACGTCCCCACCAAAGAGGTCCAGGTGTTATTTGTAGTTGTTACGTCCCCCACCAAAGAGGCCCAGGTGTTATTTGTAGTTCTTACGTCCCCCACCAAAGAGGTCCAGGTGTTATTTGTAGTTGTTACGTCACCCACCAAAGAGGTTCAGGTGTTATTTGTAGTTGTTACGTCACCCACCAAAGAGGTTCAGGTGTTATTTGTAGTTGTTACGTCCCCACCAAAGAGGTCCAGGTTTTATTTGTAGTTGTTTACGTCCCCCACCAAAGAGGTCCAGGTTTTATTTGTAGTTGTTTACGTCCCCCACCAAAGAGGTCCAGGTGTTATTTGTAGTTCTTACGTCCCCCACCAAAGAGGTCCAGGTGTTATTTGTAGTTGTTACGTCCCCCACCAAAGAGGCCCAGGTGTTATTTGTAGTTGTTACGTCCCCCACCAAAGAGGCCCAGGTGTTATTTGTAGTTTTTACGTCCCCCACCAAAGAGGTCCAGGTGGTATTTGTAGTTGTTACGTCCCCCACCAAAGAGGTCCAGGTGGTATTTGTAGTTTTTACGTCCCCCACCAAAGAGGTCCAGGTGTTATTTGTAGTTGTTAGGTCCCCCACCAAAGAGGTTCAGGTGTTATTTGTAGTTGTTTACGTCCCCCACCAAAGAGGCCCAGGTGTTATTTGTAGTTTTTACGTCCCCCACCAAAGAGGCCCAGGTGTTATTTGTAGTTTTTACGTCCCCCACCAAAGAGGTCCAGGTGTTATTTGTAGTTCTTACGTCCCCCACCAAAGAGGTCAAGGTGTTATTTGTAGTTCTTATGTCCCCACCAAAGAGGTCCAGGTGTTATTTGTAGTTGTTACGTCCCCCACCAAAGAGGTCCAGGTGTTATTTGTAGTTGTTACGTCCCCCACCAAAGAGGCCCAGGTGTTATTTGTAGTTTTTACGTCCCCCACCAAAGAGGCCCAGGTGTTATTTGTAGTTTTTACGTCCCCCACCAAAGAGGTCCAGGTGTTATTTGTAGTTCTTACGTCCCCCACCAAAGAGGTCAAGGTGTTATTTGTAGTTCTTATGTCCCCACCAAAGAGGTCCAGGTGTTATTTGTAGTTGTTACGTCCCCCACCAAAGAGGTCCAGGTGTTATTTGTAGTTGTTACGTCCCCCACCAAAGAGGCCCAGGTGTTATTTGTAGTTTTTACGTCCCCCACCAAAGAGGTCCAGGTGTTATTTGTAGTTGTTAGGTCCCCCACCAAAGAGGCCCAGGTGTTATTTGTAGTTGTTACGTCCCCCACCAAAGAGGTCCAGGTGTTATTTGTAGTTGTTACGTCCCCCACCAAAGAGGTCCAGGTGTTATTTGTAGTTTTTACGTCCCCCACCAAAGAGGTTCAGGTGTTATTTGTAGTTGTTTACGTCCCCCACCAAAGAGGCCCAGGTGTTATTTGTAGTTGTTACGTCCCCACCAAAGAGGTCCAGGTGTTTTTTGTAGTTGTTACGTCCCCACCAAAGAGGTCCAGGTGTTATTTGTAGTTGTTACGTCCCCACCAAAGAGGTCCAGGTGTTATTTGTAGTTGTTACGTCCCCCACCAAAGAGGTCCAGGTGTTATTTGTAGTTGCTACGTCCCCCACCAAAGAGGCCCAGGTGTTATTTGTAGTTGTTACGTCCCCCACCAAAGAGGTCCAGGTGTTATTTGTAGTTGTTACGTCCCCCACCAAAGAGGCCCAGGTGTTATTTGTAGTTGTTACGTCCCCCACCAAAGTGTCAGTCTAGTTTTAGTCTACTTGATGTAAGATTTCAGTCGACTAAATATACAGTTGATGTAAATATGTAAAGACTACGTAGTTGTATATACAGTTGTATATTTAGTCTACAGTTGTACATTACGTATGTGACTAAATCTACAGTTGATTTTCTCGAACAAAATGTGTTTTGGCAGGCCTTGATGCCGTCGTATTTATTATTTTTCACTTGCTGAAAACAGCCGATCTACAAGCCCACGACGCGTCACCGTTTGACGCGTTGTGAACTTGTAGATCGGCTATTTTCAGCACGCAACCAAGTGTAAAAGGACTCTTGTCCACTAGTCCCTTCCTAACATTTTAGTCTGGTTTTTATTTGTTGACCAGATCATCAGCATATTTAGTCTTAGTTTCATTCGTCAATACGGTTATTTAGCTGTGAGTTTGATATCTATTTGCTATAGTTACTTTGTAGCACATACGTGTTAGCACAATAGCTAGTACTCAATTCTCTCTCTCTCTATCTCTCTCTCTCTCTCCCTTTTTATGCCCGCTTTCATATACCCTCGCTCTCCATCTCTCTTTCATAACATTTTAAACATGACTTTGAGCCTCAACGAAACCGATGTCCTGTTCTTTTCTGATAATCATATTTGTCTGGGGAGGGGAGGGGGGGAGGGGTAATCCATCATTCACTGTATAGTCGGTGGATAATCGCGTTACAGTAAATACGACTGTCTACTGTCTACTGTATTGTCAGCGATATCTGTGTTGGTCCTCCTTTCTCTCTAGGAGACGTCCTTGAGTATAAGTCTACAGTGAATGGACTATATGACACTGTTTCAATGTCAAGGAGACTCCGTTCAGTATGTCCCAAGTATTCCAAATGATTTGGCTTGGTCTTCAACCAGCCCAAATTCTCACATGGTCTGCTCCTCTCCCTCCATTGCGGCTCCCTGTCGCGGCAGTACAAAACTTCCGACACATGGCACTGCAAAGCAACCAAAGGTATGGCAAGGCAACCATGTTTTTACAGGAACCCCCTCAGAAGCAAAGATTTGAGTTAAATAAACACTTTCGCTCTGAAAGAATATATTCAAACATTTGGGCCACATTTTCACCATTTAAAAAAAAAAAAAATAGCAGACCTATACAAGCTCGTAGCGCGGCACTCTGTGGCCAGCGCAGGTCCGTTGACGATCATTACGCAACGTTCATGTTATCGGCGGCCATGACACGTGAGCGCTATGTTTCATATGTGAATGCACTCCGTTCTTCTTATACCCGGAAGGAGGAGTTGAAACGGGAGGAGAAATCCGGTGCCGTCTTTTGGTGTTAGCATTATGTCATGCTTTAGCTATTGAAAAAAATAGCAGATCTACAAGCTCGTAGCGCGCCACTCGGTGGCGCGCTACGAGCTTGTAGATTTGCTATTTTTGAAAAATCGAAGAACGACTGACATTTTCAGAAAACCGTCAGGATGTAGAAGACATTTTTTGATTCTGATCTCAGGTCAGAATGGGCTAATATATATATATATATATATATATATATATATACATATACTCTGGTTCACACGCGTGTATCAGCCATTGTCTGCAGGAGCATGACACCAAACCTAAAGCAGAACATGACTTTTCCTATAGTTCCCTATAGATCTACCGGATGTCGTCTGCTCCGTTAGCCCATTCTGACCTGAGATCAGATTCTATAAAAAAATATGTCTTCTATACATCCTGACAGTTTTCATTCTGACCTGAGATCAGATTCTCTAAAAAATGTCTTCTATGTCAGTCTGCTCTTCGATTTTTCAAAAATAGCAGACCTACAAGCTCGCAGCGCGCCACTCGGTGGCGCGCTGCGAGCTTGTAGATCTGCTATATATAGCCAAAGCCATGCTCCGATAAGACAAACCCGGGAGGAAGTGTTGTTCGCACGCACGCACGCACGCACACACGCACACGCACGCACGCACGCACGCACGCACACACACACACACACACACA
>NC_137880.1:6170787-6175787 GCF_963924005.1 Protomyctophum bolini | reverse complement strand
GTGGCTCAGGAGGTATAGAGCAGGTCGGCAGGGTTCGAATCCCGGCTCCTCCTGTCCTACATGTCGAAGTGTCCTTGACGCTGAACCCCAACGTTTCCTCCAGTGAGTCGTTCGGTGTGAGCTCGCCTGCACCGTCGGTGTGTTGAATGTGGGAAGTGCGGACGTTTCGACTGTTTCGCCTGCTTCGCCTCCAATAACGTATGAATGAATGAACCGTTGTGAAGCGCTTTGAGCACTTTTGGAAAAAGCGCTATAAAAATTGCAATTCATTATTATACGTCACTGAGGATATATACGTCCCAGGCGCGTCCGTTTTCGATGCGTTTTCGTTTAGTTCAATGTTCAACGTATAAATGTTTTGCTTGTGATTATATAAAAGTGTTGTTGTCTTTCTGGCCTCGTGTATATAGCCCAGACAACTATTGAACCACTTTAAAACCCATTCTGACCTGAGATCAGATTCTACTAAAATGTCCTCTACACATCCTGACAGTTTTTCATTCTGACCTGAGATCAGATTCTAAAAAAACGTCTTCTACATCCTGACAGTTTTCCATTCTGACCTGAGATCAGATTATACTAAATGTCTTCTATACATCCTGACAGTTTTCCATTCTGACCTGAGATCAGATTCTAAAAAAAAACGTCTTCTACATCCTGACAGTTTTCTGAAAAAAAAGCTATGTTTCTATTTTGAAAAATCGAAGAGCGACTGACATGGAATAATTTTCTTTTTCAGAATCTGATCTCGGGTCAGAATGGGGAAAACTGTCAGGATGTATAGAAGATTTTTTTTTAGAGAATCTGATCTCAGGTCAGAACGGGTTAACATTAGTATCGCCACGACAGTGATGCTGGTCAGGAACGAGACGTATTAAGTGGAGTCACTGAAGTTGCTAAATGCCTAAATTGTAACATTGTTTCTACATGGTGTCTCTCTCTGTCTCTCTCTGTCTCTCTACCCAGGAACATGATCAAGTCCTTCTACACGGCCAGTCTGCTGGTGGACGTCCTCACCGTGTTCGGGGAGCTGTCCGACGAGGTATAACTTAACTCCTCCGTCGCCACTAGGGGGCGCAAAAAACTGCCAGTTTCTATACATTTTTTAAATTTATTTTAATTTATATATTTTTTATTTTATTTTTTTGCCCAACGTTATACACGTTTTAAAACGGCGTTAATGGCGTTGTTTGCGCTGTGGGAGTTGATAAAAAAGAAGTTAATTAAAGGTATATTCAGTGATTTCACTCATAAAACCTTAGGTTTCGTTTTTGGCTGTGGGACCTAAGCCTTCGTCCAATCAGGATAGAGAGTCAAAAACGAAACCTAAGGTTTTTTGACCCCCCCCCCCAGGGGTTAACTGGGGACAGGGAGGAACTCCTTATATGGTCAGCACACTCTATAGTAGAGAGGATTATCACAACAAAACAAAAAAATAAGTGATATTTGAATTAAGTGAAATCACTTACTCTGCCTTTAAGTCCTATATGGCTCTTTTTGGGACACAGTGGTTTCCCCCCCCCCCCCCCCCCCCAAAACCTTTTGCTTTTCCGAGACCCCAAAAGAGAGCTTTATTAATCCATTCAGGCCTGACGTCGAGAAAAAAAAAAAAAAAGTTTTCTAAATCACATTTTTCGAAAGAGATTTGAGGCACATTTTAACGATTAAAAACAAAAAAAAAGACCTACATATATGTTCATAGCGCGCCACTCGGTGCCGCGCTATGAACTTGTAGATCTGGCATACGTGGTCTATAAAAAATATATATAAATATCGTATCGGGAAAAATCGGTATCGGTTGAGAGTGACATTTTGTCGGGATTCCCATGGGATGGGATTAACATTTTTATTAATCCCGTGATCGGGACGGGGGACGGGAATGAAAGTCAACGGGATCTACCTAGAATCATAATGATCATTTTCAGCTGGTCGTGGCGCCAAACCAAAAGAACAGAAGCACCCATATTTGTAGTCATCTTTCAGTGAGACAACGCTCTTTTGACTTGCGTTAGACAGCGTTGCGGGACCTCCTTTCTAATTGTGAAGCCTGAAAAGGAAGAAAAATAAACCAAACAAATTACAATTAGCTCTTCGCTAAGTCCCACCCCCAAGCCCGTTCTTGGGCCAATACCACGTCAGCAACGGTTACTGGGGGGGGGGGGTCCGATGAGGGTCCGCAGCCAAATGCAGATCATTCTGGGGGTCCTTGAGACATGAGATAGTTTGAGCACCACTGAAACATATAGAAACATGAGGCGTTTCAGAAAACTGTCAGGATTTAAGACAACATTTTGTAGAATCTGGTGTCGAGAGAGAGAGAGAGAGAGAGAGAGAGAGAGAGAGAGAGAGAGAGAGAGACAGAGAGAGAGAGAGATAGGATCCTCCCTGGCTCACAGCCTGCAACCAGCTTGACACCCTCTGAGGTGTCGACGTGCCAGCAACGTTGCGCATATCAAATGTTGCGATAGTAACCACCAGATAACCCATTTCGACCTGAGGACGACGACGTCGGAAAAACCTACGTTTCCGTGTCAGTGTAGTTTTTCAAACTATTTCATGTAAAGGAACCCCCAAACATATAATGTAACCTCCATCTAAACAAAATATCTTGTTCCAGGGACCCCCTCCACCCTCCCCAAGAAACAAAAGATTTGAGTTAAAAAAACGTTCACTCTGAAAGAATATAATATTCAAAGAGTTGCGCCGCAATATTCACGATTCTTAAAAGACAAATAGCAGACCCACAAGCTCGTATATAGCGCCGTGCCATGAGCTTGTAGATCTGCCATTTTTTTTTCAATAGCTTATAAAGTTTATAATAATCGTTAAAACACCAAAAGGGGTTTGTTCCCCCCCTCGTCCACAATGGGATAACGGAGGAACGTGTTTCATCGCTATAAGCTCCTTGCCAAGGCGCTGTCTTTTGACAGACGTCGTCTGTCTGCTGGAGGATCAAAGGCCCTATAACTCCTGGCAGACCTGAGATCAGATTCATACGAGGTTTCCACTGGACACACACTGGGTCTGATTAACCCATTCTGACCTGAGATCAGATTCTAAAAAAATGTCAGTCGTTCATCGAATTTTCAAAAATAGCAGACCTACAAGCTCGTAGCGCGCCACTCAGTGGCGCGCTATGAGCTTGTAGGTCTGCTATTTTTCAATAGCTAAAGCAAAACATGATGCTAACACCAGAATGGGCACTTCCAACCCTAAAAACAACGAGACCGTAATAAATGACGACAATGATAATGTCCATATTATAGAGGTATTTGTGTCATGCTGTTAGTGTGTACAGTATTCATTGATGTTGTACAGTCACAGTAAAATGATAAAGTCGCTGCCGGGTATATATAAGTTACGCATTTTAGACCTGAGGCCGATTCTAACAAAACTAAATAAAAATAAGTCTTCTAAAGCATGACAGTTTTCTGGGGGAAAAAACATGTTTCTGTCAGTGGGTGCTCAACCCCCCAGAATGTCTCTCCTGTCACTGTATCAGAAAAAATAGTCACAATTGGTACAGTAGGCATGCATCAATTCACTCAACTCACCATGCTAAATTCGAATCACGACACAATTTTCCGAGATTCTTAAAACACAAGATTCTCCAGACCAAGATGTATTTCTTTTGATTATCAAATAAAATGCAATCTGAGAGTGCACACACGGATGTATAACCAAGTGGACGCAACTTTTGGTCACGTGTGTGTGTGTCGAGGTTTCGATTATTACAGGCCTTTCCGGAACTTTATTGTCCGTTTATTAAAAGCTGGAGCGGAATATATATTTTGTATTCTTTTTTTTATTTTTACCCATGTAGACCCCAGAAGAACACATTCTACATTAATGTCTTCTAAATCATAGTTTTCTGAAAAAAAATTGTCTATGTCAGTGGTCAAGGACCCCAAAGATTATCATGTAATTGGCCTGTCGACGCCCAAGCTCGAAGAGCGGCAACATCATTTATCACAGGGTAAAGTAGTGTAGGTCATGGAAGAAACAATGGCAAGTTTTGGGAACCACTCATATAGACCTTTACGTTGTTGTGACCTTGTCTATATAATATCGGATATTATCCGACATTTGGCCTAGTTAAGGCGGGTAATCAGCTGTGTTGGCTTGCAAACATCATTTGTGTTATTAGAGGCAGCACAATTTAGGCATTTAGCAGATGCAACTTAACCCATTCAGGCCCTGACGTTGAAATAAATAAAAAATCATGGCAATTTTCGGGAAGATTTGAGGCACATTTGAACGATTTCTCAAAAATAGCAGACCTATACAAGCTCGTAGCGCGCCACTCGGTGGCGCGCTATGAGCTTGTAGATCTGCTATTTTCGAATAGCTAAATTATAACATAATGTATGTATAACCAACACTGTCATACGACAAAAGTATTAAAAAAATGACATAAATGTATTGGAAAATAAATGCCGTATGAGGTTTTTCTTTTACCCCATGATATAATGACGTTTATAATCCCATAAAAGCATGGGTGGGTTTGCAGTGTCTGAAATGAAAAGCAAAAAAAAGGAGGGAGGCGGGGGTGAATAAAATCCTGTCGTTCCCTGCTGTGCACGTTGTGTATATCTTCCTGTAGCACAGCGCGGGAGCCCCTTTCCTTCCACCCAAATTTAACCCATTATCCCATTTGGTTCGGGAACACCCTTTTGGCGTTAGCATTATGCTATGCTTTAGCTATTGAAAAATAGCAGATCTACAAGCTCATAGCGCGCCACCGAGTAGCTATAGTAGCTAGATTTTTGACTTTAGCTTGTATAGGTCTGCTATTTATTTCTTCCAACAGCTCAAGTATAACAAAAGGGGTTTCCCCGCGGTCCTGAATGGGTTAAGGCAAAAGCATTCATGGATTTGTGTTTTGTGTTTTCATTAAACGCGATTTACAGATATTTTTTTGCCTCCACAGCCTTAAGGCTAACCAAACACACAGGCTCCGGCCCAGTGCAGGCCACCTCCATTGTTTTGGACCCTCTTAT
>NC_137880.1:6105787-6165787 GCF_963924005.1 Protomyctophum bolini | reverse complement strand
AATTATTAAAGTGCCTTCCTCAACAAAGAAAAGTGTCGGGTATCGGGCACGGGCCAGGCGCATATATTAATAATTAAGGTCGGGCTTGTTTCGGTTTGGACACAAAGCTGTCGGTGACGGGTTCGGTTCGGGTAGTATAAAGTCGGCCCGATCCCACCTCTATTGCGTACTGTTAGCACACCCATGTGCCATGTCCACGCTGCGCTATCCCGACCTGCGTAGCCGGACCGACGGCTGCTCTGTTGCACACCCATGTGCCATGTCCACGGCACGCACGCACGCTCGCGCAATGCGCATGCACAAGCGAGCGCACACACACCCAACAGAGTTGTAGGAGGGGAGGTGTGCAACAGTGTGCTGCTGTGCTATCCCGACCTGCGTAACCGGACCGGCGGCTGCTCTGTTGACAGCTACTGTACGGTACGCCGCTGTTTATACACAGCAACAAGTTTGGGCTGCATTCTGATTGGTCAGAGCCGTTGAATTTCGCCTGCGAATGTCTGCAAAATTCGACACCAGAGCGAACAAATAAAGAGCGAAAACTGTCGCATTTTCGCACATTCGCACATTCGCCACTGATGTGGAAGCTTCCATTGACTTCAATTGGTTTTAAAAAAATGCGAATTATTCGCGTCGCCAATTTGCGTCGCCAATTCGCCAGTGTGTAATGACCTTTAGTCTAGTTTTAGTCGACTAAATCTACAGTTGATTTAGTCGACTAAAATGTATTTTTGCGGGCCTTGATGATGCGTCGTAATGACAGTTTTTTTTTTTTTTTACACTTGTGAGCTTGTAGATCTGCTATTTCCAGCATTCAACCAAGTGCAAAATGACTCATACTGGATCTCTTGTCCACTAGTCTCTATAACATTGTAGTCTTGTTTTTATTTGTTGACGAAATTGTCAATACATTTTGTCTTAGTTGTTTAGTCATCATAGCTTTAGTTCTCATTTAGTTTCCATTTGGTTTTCGTCTGTTGTGAAGTCCTGTGGTGTTGGCTGACTGATTAGCCCATTGTGAATGGGAACCCATTTTGGTGTTAGCATCATGTTATGCTTTAGCTATTGAAAAATAGCAGATCTACAAGCTCATAGCGCGCCACCGAGTGGCGCGCTACGAGCTTGTAGATCTGCTATTTTTGAAAAATCGAAGAACGACTGACATTTTTAGAATCTGATCTCAGGTCAGAATGGGTTAATCAGACCAGTGTGTGTCCAGTGGAGACCTTGTTATGAATCTGATCTCAGGTCAGAATGGGTTAGATTAGATTAGATGTCTTTATCATCCACAGGAATTGTTTTGCTCAGGTCAATGCATTCATAAATATACAATTACAATAAAGCACCCAGCAAAGTACTAGTACAATAATTCTAAAAAATAATTAAAGCTTTTTAAAAGAAATTATAAAGTCTCTCTCCACACCATGAAACACTCATAATGTATGTGTGTGTGTGCATGTCCATTATCAGCGCTCAGTCCAGTTTGTGTGTGTGTGTGTGTGTGTGTGTGTGTGTGTGTGTGTGTGTGTGTGTGTGTGCGCGCGGCTCTAGCAGTGATTCCGAAACATATGAATTTCATGAAATTTCAGTTTCACATTATTTAGTCCACGGATCCCCCATTTAATGGCATTTCTGTCTCTGGTACCCCAATTTATATTGTAAAAACCACTGTTAATTTAACTCTGTGTGTTAAATTAAGTGTACGAATGGTTCCATTTGTACACACTGATACAGACCCTATCTCTAATTGAGCTAGGTACCCCTTGGAACTCCCTCAAGTACCCCTTAAAGGGGTCCCCACTTTGGCAACCCCGTGCCCCTGCTAAAGATACTCTGAGAAAAAGCGAAAACATGGCGGAAAAATAAACTCAACCACTGGCATTATCATCATCTCACACTTTTCACCAAATTCAGATCAGGAGGGTGTGAGAGAACACAAAACAAAAGGCTGTGGGCCGTGTCTGTCTTGTCATCAACAACTCCTCTGACAGGAGGATTTAAACCGGTGGTTTTTGGGGAGGGTCGACGAGGAGCTGAATTCCAAGCCTCGACAGTTCGTGGCGCAAACAATTTTGCAATATTCGGGGCATTGTCACAACGGAGAGAAAAAGTAATAAAGACTGCATTCATGTCTACCAATCATCATCGTTAAGGGGGAGGGGGGGGATTTTCTGTGTGTTAACCACGTCAATAAGTGATTTAAACTAAAGCTTTTCTAAGGGCCCATTCATTCTCCTGTTTTGCTGCTGTTTCGGCGCTGTGGTGCCGGAATGATTTCGGCTCGTCAGAAATTTCAGTAGCACCGAAGAGACGACTTTAGGACGGTACCCCCCCCCCCCCCCCCCCCCCCCCCCGAACCTCAAATGACGTCACATTGTAGCCGAACCGACTTTTATTCGTCTCTTTCTTTCTTGCGTGAACATAAAATGTGTGTCTCAGTCTCACAATGTTTGATAAACTGAACTACTCCCCTCTCTCTCTCTCTCTCTCTCTCTCTCTCTCTCTCTCTCTCTCTCTCTCTCTCTCTCTCTCTCCCCCCCCTCAGATGGGGAGTACGGTGCCGAGGGTGGGGGCCACTCGTCCCCAGGTGGTGCGTCGTCTCACGGAGGGTCCTTCCGGGGAGGAGGAGGAGGAGACCCTGCTCAGCCCCAGTACCCCCCCCAAAACCCCGGGTACGACCCCCCAGGCATCGGCTTCACCCCCTCCTCCCCCTCCCCGGGGGGACAACAACCCCCACCGAGCAACAACAACCCGTCCTCCGCCAACAACTACAACAACATCCACGTCCCGCCGGGGGCCCACGCGCCCGCCAACACGCCCGCCGCGGAACTGCCCCCGCCCGCAGGTATACCCCCCCCCCCCCCCCCCCACCCACCCAAAAATGTCCGTCGACTACCGTTTCCCACTGACGAAAACCAAAACGGTCACTACATGAAAACTAAGCCATGACGACTAAAACTATAAGACTAAATATTACCGACTGTCGTCAACAAATAAAAACTAAAATGTTAGGAAGGGACTATAGTGGACAAGAGATCCAGTATAAGTCATTTTTATAGAGGATTACTATAGCGTAGGCACCCGGGTGTCATTATAACCCATTCTGACCTGAGATCAGATTCTAAAAAAAAAATCTTCCACACGCTGACGGTTTCCTGAAAAAGCTACGTTTCTATGTCAGTCCTTGTGCGATTTTTCAGAAAATAGCAGACCTACGAGCGCTACTTGAGGACATCAACATTTTAGGTTTGCAATTTTTTTTGAACGGCATCTCTACATTTTTTTGAACCGTCAGGCTGAAGCCGAAAAAATGTGTTGACACACTTTTTTTCACTGACGAAAACTATACTAAATGAAAACTTAAGCTATAACGACTAAAACTATAAGGCTAAATATACTGACAGTTTCGTCGACATCTACAAGCGCTACGAGCTTGTAGATCTGCTATTTTTCAATAGCTAAAGCATAACATAATGCTAACACCAGGCTATATGTTCACGCTGCCAGCAGACGTCTGATTCTTGGCCAACCCAAACTGCATGGAATCACATTGTTTTTTTTGTTTTTTTTGTCTCCCGATCCGAGAAACTTATAACCCATTTGGACCCTGAGGAAAAAAAAAATCGACAAATTTGTCGAATTGTTTTCTGAAATAAAATGTCATGTCGTTCTCAAACATTTTCATGTCAAGGATCACTCCCAGAAATACATGATGTAACTGGCATAAATGGGTTAACCTGAGACCCGAGATCAGATTCTACAAATGTCATGCCATGACGGTTTTCTGAGGAACAAAAAAAAACGTATTCTACATCAGTGGTGCTCAAACTATGTCATGTAATTTGGCCGAACCCCCCACCTTAAAATATTCTGTTCCAGGGACCCCCCCCCCCCCCCTGGACTTAGGCTATGAGCTTGTAGATCTTCTCATTTTCCATAGCTGAAGTTTTAAAATAATGGTTAAAAGTTAAGGTGACACTGATGTCAACGAGAACGGATCACATGCGGCTCCACCAGCCTATGGGAGCGCCTGTTGTGCAATCCGCGATGTTTTGCGCGACAGTGAGACTTCATCGGAAAAAAAACTCCCTCCCCCTGTTTAGCCGACGACGGAAATCGGAAATCGTAAAAAAACGTTAATAACTCGCGATCTAAACCATCCCGTTAATAATTATTTAAAAAAAAACAATCCTGTGTTATAGACGGCCCTCCGCGGTTCCAGTCGCTATAGTCGCGATAGATTTATTATTACGTTGTTGTTGTCGATCGCAACTTTAGAGTGGCGTGGCTATCGTTAGCTGCTACACACACACACACACATTCACAACAACATCCGGGTCCGGTCGGTATAAAAGTGGTCCGTGTTTATAAATCGACTGGGCGCTATACTTAATTAACCCAATTCAAGTGTCGAAAATCGAATAAACAGAACGTTTAAAAAAAAAGCAAACTGCCTCCCCCTGGCCAGCCAGGGCGCCTGATGGAGGGGAAAGGAACTGGTTGGAATAACGTGTTCCTTCCACGCGCTATACGTCCAACCAGGGAAACTCCCCCCTGTCAGGTGTAAAAGGAGCAACTTGGACACTCAGGCATGAAGGAAGCATGAGTTCAAGTCCGTTGCTCTCCCCTTGTCCCCCATATATGGAGACTAGGTTGGTGGAGGGTGTGTAGAGCCCAGGATCACATTAGATGATTGACACAGGGGTGAAAAATGGGTTACAAAATTGTGGGATAAAAAATATATGTAAAAAAAAAAAATCAGCTGTGCGTCACAGCAGCAATGTAATTGTCTTATACGAATGGAACACAAAACAATTCAAATAATAAATAGCATTTTCTTCTGAAAATGAGCGCGACAGCGCACACACAGCCATTAATGGAAGATTTGGGAAGTAATTAATCCCATTACCACTATTATCAGTCGTGTGTCAGAGCAGCAGCCAAATTGGCTTAGGGAATGGAACAAGAAAAAAAAAGCAAAACAAATTACACTGTCCTCCGGTGTTTAACCCATTCTGACCTGAGATCAGATTCATACGAGGTTTTCCACTGGACACACACTGGGTCTGATTAGCCCATTCTGACCTGAGATCAGATTAAAAAAAAATATTCAGTCGTCGTTCGAGTTTTCAAAAATAGCAGACCTACAAGCTCGTAGCGCGCCACTCGGTGGCGCGCTACGAGCTTGTAGATCTTCTATTTTTCAATAGCTAAAGCATAACGTGATGCTAACACCAAAATGGGTTCCCGTTCAGAATGGGTTATAATAGCGCTACTGCTAATGGCAGGTCTGCTTTTTTTATTTTTTATCGAAGAACGACTGACACAGAAACATAGCTTTTTCAGAGAACTGGTCAGGATGTATAGAAGACATTTTTAGAATCTGATCTCAGGTCAAAACGGATTAACATCAGTTATTACGGTGGTGCTGTAGTGGTACTTGGTATATAAAAAAAAGGTTGAAAACCCCCTGCCCTACTACGTATAGCACACTCCGTCCGATGAAAACCTCTTAAGTCTTAAAACGTATATAACAACAACAACAAAAACGCAAATTAAACATTGAAAACATAACTCGTTAACGGGAGGGGGGAAGCTGTTCTACATCAACGAATGTCTTGTCTGTTTTTTTTAGAAAAGAATTCTCTCAATTCGGGGTGGAATCCGCCTCCCTTCTGCTCTCATCTGTAGAAAGCCTCTCGAGGATCGGCATACTATCCCATTCTGACCTGAGATCAGATTCATACGAGGTTTCCACTGGACACACACTGGTCTGATTAACCCATTCTGACCTGAGATCAGATTATAAAAATGTCAGTCGTTCCTTAGATTTTTCAAAAATAGCAGACCTACAAGCTCGTAGCGCGCCACTCGGTGGCGCGCTATGAGCTTGTAGATCTGCTATTTTTCAATAGCTAAAGCATAACATGATGCCAACACCAAAATGGGTTCCCGTTCAGAATGGGCTATACAGCAACATGGCGCCAAATGTTTATGACTCTCGCTGTAAATGTCAAGAGTTATATAGATCCATAAAATGTGTGATAGAGCTTTTTTACCGCTGCTATATAGACTGTATATATAGAGTAGACTCTGCGCTGACACAGATCTCCCACAACGGTCTGCATGGAGGAGGAACGGCAGCCATTATTATCACGCTATAGCTTTCACCTAAACTCCAGACCTTGTGTATAGATGTTGTCGACGAAATTGTCAGTATATTTAGCCTTATAGTTTTAGTCGTTATAGCTTACAGTAGTTTTCATTTAGAAGTTTTCGTCAGTGAAAAAAAAAGTGTCAACACATTTTTTCGGCTTCAGCCTGACGGTTAAAAAAATGTTCAAAAAAAATCAAAAAAAATTGCAAACCTAAAATGTTGATGTCCTCAAATGTATAGTCGCGCGTGCGTGTGTGTGTGTGTGTGTGTGTGACCTGGTTAGAGGAGTTATTTCTTATTGCTTTTACTACGGACACACGTGCAGTCTGTCATATCATGTGTGTGTGCGTGTTCGTGTGCGCACGCGTAGCTGTCTGTCGTTTCCCAGCAGTCCCAGCGGCGATGGATAATAAATTGGCCACACCTGGTTGACGTTGGCGCCGAGCCAATCACCTGCTACGTATATGTCGTTGACGGACACGCGGGGCTCGTTTGTCCAATCGCTGTGAGCGTTACTGCGACTCACTGATTAGGACAGGCTGTGTCGATGATGGCTATATAGGTCGTTATCGCTTATCGGGGGCCCCCTGTGGGTGTTTTAAACATTGTTATAATTTAAGCTATTGGAAAAATAGCAGGTATTTAGTCGAGCAAAACTAGGCCACCACTAGAATATTTCAGATAACTTCAAATATGACTAAAACGAAATGGAAATGTATTCTATTTGGAGATGCGATCTCCCTCCATTAGGGCATTAAGCAACTAGTCGACTATAAACCTGCAAGACCTCAGAAAGGAGGACACGTTTTGCGGGACTCGCTCCCCCTCCCAGATATTAATATTATTACTGCTATTGCACCTGATTTTCACCACCATCCTCTCCAGCATTATGTCCACAGAGAACATATATTTGCTAATTAAACCATTAAAACCATTAAGACCTTTTTAAATTATAGGGTACCACAAAGGCCATTCATTTTATAATCAATTTATTTTATTTCATGTTTAGATATGTTTTATGTTTAATCTCTTTCTTGTGTTTTTTTTTTTATACAGTCTTATGGTCATCGCTGTGGGACATAGAATGAAGCCAGTAGCCTATATCATGTTCACTGTTCGCTGCTTTAGCCTCCCTTTCTTTATGATGAGTTCCCAATTGCTCCATTGCTCATTAAATGTAGTTTTTCATTTCGGCATATTTGGTTTATTTATCTCTGCATTAACTATACTAAAGTGATTGTGAGAGCACACATTCCACAACAAACAAACAAACCGACCATCCATGCCAGGTGTTGGAAGAGAACCAAGCAACCATGTCTATGAAAACAAGCCCAAAAGAAGCCTGACTAGGCTTAGTAGCCTATTATATAAAACAAGCCCAAAGTCGCTTATAATTAAGCAGACATGGCAACACTCCGAACGTCTCCACTCGCCTCACTCTTTTTAAGACAGTGTGGCCGGCTCGCTTCGTAGCTGAGCAGCGCTGCGTAGATTTTAATACCCAGGCAGACGACGTAAATGACAGTTATGGCACAAGCACTGTATATCACAAAAAAACTGACAATTATGTGTCCGGCCAGAGGTTGAGGTGGGAGGAGGACAGGTGGGTCTAAAACTGGACTGTCCGGCGTGAAACCGGACGTCTGGCCACCCTATATACAACTAGTCGACTAGTATATCCACTAGTCGACCTCGTTGGTGCTAGTTGAGGCCCCCGATTTTGTAGGCCTCAAGATCAGGTAGATTAGTATAGTTATAGTCACCAATGTACACAGTTTTTTTAAATGTACAAATATGTATTTCTGCCAAAGTTATGTCGACTAGTAAACTAGGCAACTAGTCAACTAGTAGAAATGACTAGAAGTGAGTGCCCTCCACTATAACGCTTTGGAATGGACTGGAATCACAGCTTATCAGGTTTACAGGTGGAACTGGTTGGAACTGGTTTCTTCTTCAAGCTCCGTCGTTTTTGTTGTCAGAAATAAGAACTTTTTACAGGGAGAGACGAGGAGAAAATTTAAATCAGCCGATAAAAATAAATAAAAAATGTCTTGACCCATTTACGCCCGACGTCGAAATAAAATAAAAAAAAGTATTCTGAAAGAATACATGTTCAAAAGATTTGTGCCGCATTTTCACGATTTTCCCAAAAAAAATAGCAGACCTACAAGTTCATAGCG
This sequence comes from Protomyctophum bolini, assembly GCF_963924005.1. Taxonomy (NCBI): domain Eukaryota; kingdom Metazoa; phylum Chordata; class Actinopteri; order Myctophiformes; family Myctophidae; genus Protomyctophum; species Protomyctophum bolini. The sequence goes on along the minus strand of NC_137880.1, from coordinate 6,157,450 downwards.
CGCCACTCGAGCTTGTAGATCTGCTATTTTTTTTCTTCCAATAGCTAAAGTATAACAGAATTCTTGAAACACCAAAAGGGGTTCCCGCCCCAAAATGTCTTCACCCATTTAGCCTTGACGCCGAAATAAAAACAAATGTCTTGGGCTGACAGTTTTCTGAAATACCTCATGTTTCTGTATCAGTGGTGCTCAATATTTCATGTCATGGACCCCAAAAAAATATATATGCAATTGGCCACCGAACTCCCATCTGAAAATATGTTTCCTCCCAGAAGCAAAGATTTGAGTTAAAAACGTCTGAAAGAATATATATATATATTCAAAGATTTGTGCCACATTTTCGCGAATTTTCAAAAATAGCAAACCTACAAGTTTGTAGATCTGCTATTTTTCGACGGCTGAAGCGTAACATAATGCAATTTGTTTCTACTGAGTCTGTGTCTCATAGGAGGGCTGTGGGCAGTTCAGAAACCGTCTTCCAGTGACGACATTGATGGGGAACACAAGCTAATAGAAACTGCAGGCTTTCTAGCCCTGAAAAGTTGCAATGCGAAAATGGAAGCCATCGTTCTCACGATAATGAAAAAATAAATCTTGTTTAAAATGATGATGTCACTGGAAGACAGTTTCTAAACTTCCCACAGCCGTCCTATGAGACACAGACTGAGTAGATTTTTTTTTTTTTTCAAGATTATTAGTGAGGACCGATTTATATGAGGATAGGTTGAAAAGTGGTGAAGTGGTCCTTTAAAACACCAAAAGGGGATTCCACTGGCGCTCCAACCTTTTTCATGCCAACGACCGCCAGGATTATCTGTATTTGGCCGTGGACCCCCCCCCTTATTGGGTTAACCACTTTTGAGCTTGCAAGGTTGGCTATTTCCACTCGGCTAATTCCACATATTCATGCGTTTCAAATAATAAAAGTAATTAAATTATATTTGTTATTTGTCTTGTGCAACTTTTTTTTTTCTTTTCTAGAAGCCCCAAAAAGATGCATTATGTTCCAAAACGTCGAACGCAATCAAAACCAATCGCGGTTATTATTTGCATGTCAATCGATCGACCACTCGAATGTCGTATAATATAATGGTGGATTCTACGGCCCTGTATAACGTTGGTTCCCGATTGGTTCCTGTGTCTATAACGTTGCTTCTGATTGGTTGTTGTTGTGTCTTGCAGGGGCGTCTCCAGTGCCCGTGCCCAGATCCATGCCCGCTGTCGACCCGTCACTGCTCGCCAACAACCTGCAGGGTACGCACACGCACACACACACACACACACACACACACACGCACACACACACACACACACACACGCACACACACACACACACACACACACACACACGCACGCACACACTCTGAAGAAGGCCGTGTGGCCTTCTTCAGAAGTGTCAAATAATGTTTTAGGAGCCGTTTCTCAACAACCAAAAGTGTCAAATAATGGTTAGAAGCTGTTTTTCAACAGCCACAAGTTTTTCAGTCCCCTACCAAACGAGCACCTTCGCGACATCTTTCTTTGAACTTTCCGAGCACACACACCCCCAGACCCCTTTCTTTGTGTTTTTGTCTCTCGGTGTCTCTATTGTATATGAAGTCGTCTTTTAAAAAAAAGTCTTCTGAAAGAATATATATATTCAAAGATCTGTGCCGCATTTTCACGATTTCCCCCCAAAAAATAGCAGACCTATACAAGCTCATAGCGCGCCACTCAGTGGCGCGCTATGAGCTTTGTAGATCTGCTATTTTTGAGTGGTGCAACCACTCCTACAACCAGCAATGTCCATGTACCTGTGTACCTGTGTACCTGTGTGTGTCTATGAGCACGAGTATGTTACTTATTTATACCAGTAGGGGGCGCCAGAAACAGAGAGAGGGGTAGTGCTGTGTCTAATGAGAGAGAGAGAGAGAGAGAGAGAGGGGGGGGGGGAATTGCACCACTCAGTTCACACGTGTGTGATTTTTTCAATAGGTAAAGCATAACAGAAGTAGTCTTTTTGTGTGTGTGCACGTACGTAGAATGAATATGTATACGGTTTCGCCGCAGGGCAAGAATATCCCATTAAGCCTCTCAATGGTATTGGACTTGAAAGTGCGTACTACACACACACACACACACACACACGTGGCCGCACGCGCACGTTGAAAAACCACACACACACACACACACACACACACACACACACACACACACACACACACAGACAGACAGGCAGGATCACAGTAACTTTACACATCATTAAGTGCAACAGTTTTGGCATGGCGGAGTAAGTACTATGAGGAGAGGGCCGGGGTGAGGTATACTTTGACACGTGCACACGCGCACGCGCACACACACACACACACACACACGCATTTGCACGTCTCACTCCTACAGACCACATAGTTTTATAAAGTTAACAAACTTTGTAACCCCAAAAGAAAAAGCGAAAGAAAAATCACATTACGGCACACACAGAGAAAACCCACCGGATAATGACTTACTCGTGTGCTTAACCCATTCTGAACGGGAACCCATTTTGGTGTTAGCACTATGTCATGCTTTAGCTATTGAAAAATAGCAGATCTACAAGCTCATAGCGCGCCACCGAGTGGCGCGCTACGAGCTTGTATAGGTCTGCTATTTTTGAAAAATCGAAGAACGACTGACATTTTTCTAATCTGATCTCGGGTCAGAATGGGTTCATCAGACCAGTGTGTGTCCAGTGGAAACCTCGTATGAATCTGATCTCAGGTCAGAATGGGTTAAAACGCGTTTGCGGTCTGCTGACGTGGATAATGGCCGTGTGGTGTTGTTGTTGCACGGCGGTGGTGGTTTTGATTTTGGTTTCAGCACTATAGCCATGGGTTTAGCCGCCCGCGGAGGCCCCGGAGGAGTTGTGTGTATGTATATGCTTAATTTACGCGGCGCTGCTGCAGCTGCGCGCTCGCGACCCGCGAACTACACAGCAGGACGGTTTCGGAGGAAAAACGGCAGCTGCCGTTTGTGTTTATTTGTTTTGACCGTCGGGTGGCGACGAAAGCATGAAGTCTTCTGATAGAATATACGTTCAATGATTTGTTGGCGCATTTTTTTTTACGATATGTTTCTGTGTCAGTCGTTCTTCGGTCCGAAACCGTCGAGTAAATGACAGAGTGATACCGTGTTGCGGCCATTCCGTGCTCGGAACAGAAACCAGGACATATACTGTACATATACAGAATACAGTATGTACACACATAGCACACAAAGAAGATTAAATACTATGTCAAAGAAAGGCAGCGCAGCGGCAAACAGAATGTTTTTTTTTAAAGCTGTGATATATTTCATGTTCTATTTAGAATAACTGAGAGTTTCAGCAGACCTGCCAGTCAGTGGGCCTAACGAGGCCAACTCCTTTCACCTGGGCCAGGCTCTGCCAGTGGGCCTAACGAGGACAACTCCTTTCACCTGGGCCAGGCTCTGCCAGTGGGCCTAACGAGGCCGACTCCTTTCACCTGGGCCAGGCTCTGCCAGTGGGCCTAACGAGGCCGACTCCTTTCACCTGGGCAATTTCCAGCCTCTGCCTCAGCCAATTGAGGCTCAACCAATCAGGCTCTGCCAGGGGGATTTGTTCTACAGGGCCTTAAGAGGTTAATTATCTCATTTAGATCTTTAGAGCTTGATTCTACACAAAATGTCTTCTGAATCCTGACGGTTTTCAGAAAAAACAAAACCCCTGTGTCTCTATGTCAGAAAGTTCTCAAACATTTTCATGTCGAGGACCCCCAAAAATATATGTATTTGGGGCGGGAACCCCTTTTTGGTGTTTTAAACATTGTTATAATGTAGCTATTGAAAAATAGCAGATCTACAAAGCTCGTAGCGCGCCACTCGGTGGCGCGCTACGAGCTTGTAGGTCCTGCTATTTTTGAAAAATCGTTAAAAAGAAAATGTGGCGCAAATCTTTGAATAGATATTATTTCAAAGTGAATGTTTTTTTTTTAACTCTGGTCTAAATGGGTTAAAGTATAACATGATGCTTTAAAACACCAAAATGGGTTAAAGGGTAAGACCACTTTTTTTGAGGTTTGGGTTGTGTAGTTACTTTGCCATGATGCAACTCCAAATGTGGACAAGAAATAGAAAACAACTGCTCCAGTGATTAGAAATTGATAATTTCTAATCAACAGGAATCTAACATTTTTATGAAAAAAATAAAACCACAAGAGTTTTGGTGATGCTCTATATATTGTCTGAATCAACGTTGTTTGTGTTTGTTTACGTACTAAAAGAGTGACTTTGAGAGCTGTTTTAGCTACAATGTAAGTCAATGAGGAGCATATTTTGAATTATCAATTTCTAATCACTGGAGCAGTATTGTTTTTATTTCTTGTCCACATTTGGAGTTGCATCATGGCAAAGTAACTACACAACCCAAACCTCAAAAAAAAAGTGGTCTTACCCTTTAAGGCTTTATTTAGCTGGCACAGGCCAGCGTATACAGGCCAGGTGAAACGTATACGTTTCGACACCTAAAGCCTTCCTGAGCCTTTAAACCCCGAGTCAAGAAATCAGCCAAAGTACTCTAGCTGTCGCCGCTGTATGGCTTCCAATACGACAGTGGTGGATATAAGTAAATAATTGCATTTACTTTTAAAAGTACTGCACTTAAAGGGGAATTCCACTCATTTTCAACATTTGACATTAATATATATACTATCCAAGGAACAGCAATGTCCGTGTTCAAAATACCTATGTTTTGGTTCACCTATGTGTTGGTTAATGAGCACCAGTATATGACTATGAGTACCAGTAGGGGGCGCTGTTGTGCCAGAAACAGAGGGAGGGATAGTGCTGCACTGTTGCCTCCTAATGAGAGAGAGAGAGAGAGAGAGAGAGAAGGGGGAGGGGGGGTTGCACCACTCAGTTCACACAGGTGTGATTTTCTGAATGACTGAAATGCCCCATTGAGTACAATTTACAATACTTTACTACAATTGTTTGAAAATAAAATAAAAATATATACACAGTATACATTTGAAAACTTGCAGTGGATCTGGAACAACATATTTTCAGATATTTTATTTTTATATTTTATATTTATATTTTCAGTTGGCGCCCCCCCCCTAATGCTTTGAAACACCAAAAGGGGTTCCCGCGGCACCCAAAAAAAAAAAAGGGTTTTTAAGCCCCTCTGGTCAGAGGTATACAGTACTTTAGTTTGAAGTACAGTAGTTACAGGAGCTATACTACACAGGGGCGACGACAGGCCCCGTTCGTGGTATACAGTAATACCTCAGAGAAGCTTTTCGGCAGAGCACTTAACCCATTTTGAGCGCAAACCCCTTTTTGGGGTTTTTTATTAAAGCATCATGTTAGCTGTTGAAAAATAGCAGACCTATACAAGCTCATGAGCTTGTATAGGTCTGCTATTTTGAAAATGTTTGACAACTTTCAGGATTTTAGAAGACATTTGTAGAATTGTTCCCCAGGTCAACACGGGTTAAAAGGAAAGTATAGTGGCCATTAACCCATTCTGACCGGGCACCCATTTTGGTGTTAGCTATTGAAAAATAGCAGATCTACAAGCTCATAGCGCGCCACCGAGTGGCGCGCTACGAGCTTGTAGGTCTGCTATTTTTGAATAATCGAAGAGCGACTGACATTTTTTAGAATCTGATCTCAGGTCAGAATGGGTTCATCAGACCAGTGTGTGTTCCAGTGGAAACCTCGTATGAATCTGATCTCAGGTCAGAATGGGTTAATGGAAACGGAGACTTTAATTACACTGGTGGGGCCTTGCTGAGGCATCAGAGAAGGCCCCCCCTTCTTCTTTTTTTTTATAAGACACATATTTACTGCACTTAGGAGAAGTGTGTGTGTGCGTGTGTGTGACTGTGTGTGTGTGTGTGTGTGTGTGTGTGTGTGTGACTGTGTGTGTGTGTGTGTGTGTGTGTGACTGTGTGTGTGTGTGTGTGTGTGCGTGTGTGTGACTGTGTGTGTGTGTGTGTGTGTGTGTGTGTGTGTGTGTGTGTGTGTGTGACTGTGTGTGTGTGACTGTGTGTGTGTGTGCGTGCGTGCTTCAGCCCCTTGAAGTGGAATGGTTCCCTTTCCTCCATTTGTTTAGACTGCATGGGGACGCAGAGTGGCGCTATATAAAATGTGATATATCTGCTGTCGTGAAGACGCCACCCGTGTCCAACATTTTTCAGGCAATTATAAGAAAAGCTTATGCAATACTATGCCTCATCCAGTGTTTTCGTCGACTAAAACTAAGAAGAAAAATGTCCGTCGACTACCGGTACCTTTTTTGACTGATAAACTAAATGGAAACTAAATGAAAACTAAATGGAAACTAATCTACGATGACTGAGACTATAACTACACTGACAATTTCATCAACAAATAAAAACCAGACTAAAAATGTTTAGGAAGGGTCACTATAGTGGACAAGAGATCCAGTATAAGTCATTTTACACTTTGGTTGCATGCTTGAAAATCGCAGTTGTAGATTGGCTATTTTCAGCAAGTGTAAAATCTGTCATTATACGACGGAATGATAGTTTGTGCGTCGTAGGGCAACAGAAACGTTCAGCCATACAGCCCTGATAAATCTATTTCTGCACGTGAAGACGGCGTGCCGGGCCATTTGAAGAGGAAGAAAAAAAGCAGATCTGCAAGCTTGCTGTGAGCTTGTAGATCTGCTATTTTTAAATACTAGACAATGATTTACGTTGTCATATAGCACCTGTTTTAACTGTCAGCCGGTTGTCCCACATGGAGGTCTGTGTATGTGCCCACTGCCTGTGTGTGAAGACTGCACACTGAAAAGTGTACTTATGGCAATCAATTCGGCCCCACTGGCAGAGCCTGATTGGTTGAGCCTCAATTGGCTGAGGCAGAGGCTGGAAATTGCACAGGTGAAAGGAGTTGGCCTCGTTAGGCCCACTGGCAGAGCCTGGCCCAGGTGAAAGGAGTTGGCCTCATTAGGCCCACTGGCATGATTCTATGCCAGTCGTTCACACAAAGATTTGCAGACCCCCTGCCCTGTAGTAACTCTGAGGACCCCCCCCCCCCTTTGGGGTCCCGGCCGGGCCCCCCACACTGTGGAAGACCCCTGTTGTGGAGTATGAAATGCCTACACTTGCAGCCAGATACCTCCTCCCACCGCCTTTGAGCGCTGTGCAAATAGTCTGTGTACACTTTCTAAATGTCCCATGAAGCAAGATGCTGTCATAATGGTGGAACTGTCTCGTGCCTCTGTCTGTCTGTCTGTCTGTCTGTCTGTCTGTCTGCCTGCTCTCTCTCTCTCTATCTCTGTCTCTCTCTCTGACTCTCTCACACACACTCACACACACAGACACACACCCTCCCTGTCTCCATGGGAGTCTGTTCTCAGCATGTTTTACAGTCTTTCTCGGCTCCCTGCCTTTTTTCTTCTTTTTTTTAGTGGAAGAAAAACAAAGGATACAATGAATGCAGCGATTATGGTCCAACTATGCAACGGCGTCCGACGTTTCGCTCTTCACCTCTCACCAGCCGCGACACTTATCGGCACACGCAGTTGAATTATCTGTGTGTCCACATTAACCCATTCTGACCTGAGATCAGATTCATACAAGGTTTCCACTGGACACACACTGGTCTGATTAACCCATTCTGACCTGAGATCAGATTCTAAAAATGTCAGTCGCTCTTCGAGTTTATGGGATAGGTTCCCCATGCCACAGAAGCAGGATTCTAGAAATGGGAAGGTTCCCCATGCCACAGAGCAGGGTTCTAGAAATGGGAAGATTCTCCATAAATGCTACAGGAGCAGGTTTCTAGAAATGGGAAGATTCTCCATAAATGCTACAGGAGCAGGTTTCTAGAAATGGGAAGGTTCCCCATGCTACAGAAGCAGGGTTCTAGAAATGGGAACGTTCCCCATGCCTCAGAAGCAGGGTTCTAGAAATGGGAACGTTCCCCATGCCTCAGAAGCAGGGTTCTAGAAATGGGAAGGTTCCCCATGCTACAGAAGCAGGGTTCTAGAAATGGGAAGGTTCCCCATGCTTCAGAAGCAGGGTTCTAGAAATGGGAAGGTTCCCCATGCTTCAGAAGCAGGGTTCTAGAAATGGGAAGGTTCCCCATGCTACAGAAGCAGGGTTCTAGAAATGGGAAGGTTCCCCATGCCACAGAAGCAGGGTTCTAGAAATGGGAACGTTCCCCATGCCTCAGAAGCAGGGTTCTAGAAATGGGAAGGTTCCCCATGCCTCAGAAGCAGGGTTCTAGAAATGGGAACGTTCCCCATGCCTCAGAAGCAGGGTTCTAGAAATGGGAACGTTCCCCATGCCTCAGAAGCAGGGTTCTAGAAATGGGAAGGTTCCCCATGCTACAGAAGCAGGGTTCTAGAAATGGGAAGGTTCCCCATGCTTCAGAAGCAGGGTTCTAGAAATGGGAACGTTCCCCATGCCTCAGAAGCAGGGTTCTAGAAATGGGAAGGTTCCCCATGCTACAGAAGCAGGGTTCTAGAAATGGGAACGTTCCCCATGCCTCAGAAGCAGGGTTCTAGAAATGGGAACGTTCCCCATGCCACAGGAGCAGGGTTCTAGAAATGGGAAGGTTCTCCATGCCACAGAGCAGGGTTCTAGAAATGGGAAGGTTCCCCATGCCACAGAAGCAGGGTTCTAGAAATGGGAAGGTTCTCCATGCCTCAGAGCAGGGTTCTAGAAATGGGAAGGTTCCCCATGTCACAGAAGCAGGGTTCTAGAAATGGGAAGGTTCCTCATGCCACAGAAGCAGGGTTCTAGAAATGGGAAGGTTCTCCATGCCTCAGAGCAGGGTTCTAGAAATGGGAAGGTTCCCCATGTCACAGAAGCAGGGTTCTAGAAATTGGAAGGTTCCCCATGCTACAGAAGCAGGGTTCTAGAAATGGGAAGGTTCCCCATGCCTCAGAGCAGGGTTCTAGAAATGGGAAGGTTCCCCATGTCACAGCACCAGGGTTCTAGACAACGGAGAGGTTCCCCGGGCCTATATACAGTGCACGCCAGCAGCACTGCTAATAGCCGCCACGTGTGAAAAACCGACCTGCAAACAGACGTGGACCTTTTATATGAGCGTGAGAATGAATGGGGGTCCCAGACGTCCACCTCCGTAGAGAGAGAGAGAGACCCTGCACGGGCTCAAGTGAACCGTGAGGAAGGGGGAAGGGGAGGGCCCCACAGTTTGTATGGTTTGAGTTAAGCAACCCCCCCCCTCGGGAACGGGCGGAAGACGGAGAGAGAGAGAGAGAGAGAGAGAGACGGCAATGAAGAGAGAGGATGATAGGGGGGGGGGGCTGAGAGAGGGGTGGAGCAGCTAATGGTGGATTTTAACCAAGTGCGTTTACGTTAGTGCTGTTTGTACAGTTTGGAGGCGGGTTTTTTTATGTCCAATTTTCTATTACAGTATACTCTATACTCCACTACGTCTCAGAGGCAAAATGTGCTTTTTTTTAATTTACTTTTTACTACTTTTTTACACTACTACAATCATTTGGGAAAACATGCATTAACCACTCCGGTTGCTGGTTCATTTGACTGTATAAAGCCAATCTTGCTTATTTTTTTTCTAAAAGGAGTTTCGTTCATTTTGGAAAACTTTTCATAGTATTTAATGCTTTCGCTTTTTGGCTATACTTTAAAGTATATTTCGCGGCGGCAATATTTCACTTTCACTTTCGACACCGTGTGTGTCATTGAGACTTTAAAGTTAAAACTTTAAGTTTGAAGTTAAAACATGCAGGGGACAGAGAGGAGAGCGCTGTTGTTTTCGTCGACTAAAACTGTGTCGAAGAATGTCCCGTCGACTGGTGTTTTTCACTGACAAACTACACGAGAAGTAAATCAAAACTAAGCCACATGGTGACTAAGACTAAATATACGTACTGTCAAATAAAAACTAGACACAAAATGTTAGGAAGGGGACTAGTGGACAAGAGATCCAGTATACGTCATTTTTACACGTTGTTTGCATGCTGAAAATAGCCGTTGTGAGCTTGTAGATCGGCTACTTTCAGAAAGTGTAGGAACTGTCATTACGACGGCACTGCAAGGCCCGCTAAAAAACACATTTTTAGTCGACTAAATCACCTGTGGATTTAGTCGACTAAAACTTAGACTTTAACACTAAAACATTCCGGGTGACTAAAACTAAATGAAAGCCATTCAAGAGACCTAATGACTAAAAGTAAAATAAGAAAATTGCTGCCAAAAACAACACGAGAAAATTGTCTAGAAGAGAGAGAGGTTGGTTGTTAACCCAGATGAGCTCACAGGGAGTGGTAGTGTCTCAGAGGGGGGGGGGGGGGGTGGGGGGCAGCGTACTGTAAATACATAATGTACATATCTCTGTATGAGACGTTCAGGAACGGGGACCAATTTTTGGTGTTATACAGCATTATGTTATACTGTAGCTATTGGGGGAAAAAAATGCAGATCTATACAAGCTTGTAGATGTGCTATTTTTTGGAAAAATTGTGAAAATGTGTCGCAAATCATTTCATAGCGTATGTTTTTAGCTTAAATCTTTGCTTCTGGGGGGGGGGGGGGGGGGTCCCTGTAACAACATATTTTCAGATGGGGGTCCGCGGCCAAATACAGATAATTCTGGGAGCCCTTCACATGAGAAAGGTTGAGCAGCACTGACATAGAAACATATGTTTTTTTCCTCACAAAAAAACATGCAGTAATCCTGGTCTCTAAACTATACCTCCCCCTGGCCAGCCGGGGCGCCTGATGGAGGGGGAAAGGAACTGGTTGGAATAACGTGTTCCTTCCACGCGCTATACGTCCAACCAGGGAAACTCTCCCCCCTGTCAGCTGTAAAGGAGCAACTTGGACACTCAGGCATGAAGGAAGCATGAGTTCAAGTCCGTTGCTGTCCCCTTGTCCCCCATATATGGGGACTAGGTTGGCGGAGGGTGTGTAGAGCCCAGGATCACATTAGATGATTGACACAGGGGGTGAACAATGGGTTACAAAATCGTGGGATAAAAAAAAAGAAACATAGGTTTCTATGTCAGTGGCACGCACGCACACGCGAGCGCACACACACACACACACACACTCTTGAGAGCCCCACTGCGCAACATCGCCTTTTCCCGTACACTTCTCAGAACCTTGAACTTGAGCCTTGAGCTTATAGTACGATTGATACTGTACACGCATACTGTACATTTCCCGCCCTCCATTTGAAAAGTATGTTGTTCCAGGGACACCCCCCCCCCACCACCCCCCTCCCCATAGAAGCAAAGATTTGAGTCAAAAAAAAAAAAACGTTCACTGTGAAATATTGTATATTCAAAGATTTGTGCCACATTGGCACAGTTATTCAAAAACAAAAATCACACCCGTGTGAACTGAGTGTTGCAACTCCCCCCTTTCCCCTCCCGATAACGAGTTATACATGAGTTACGTTTCGGAGAAAAAAAAAACAACAACATCCGTCGCATTGGCATGCAAAGGATTCTGGGAAATTGAGTTCCCGATGCATTCCAGTGGCGCCGGCGTCCTGTTGTAGTCGATCGGAAACTTTGGAATATGTTTCAAAGCAGTGTTGTTTTTGGCAGCACACTTCTATTTTAGTTTTAGTCATAGTCTCTTGAATGGTTTACACTTGTCACATCTCAGTCACCTGCAATCTATTAGTGTTTAGTCAAGTAAAATGTCTTTTGGCGGTGCCTTGATGCCGTCATAATGGCTGGTTTTACACTTGCTGAACAGTGAAAATAGCCGAGCTTGTAGATCGGCTATTGTCAGCAAGCAACCAAGTGTAAAATGTCTTTTACTTCTACTGGGTCCACTAGTCCCTTCCGAACATTTTACTCTCTAGTTTGTATCTGTTGACGAAATTGTCAACACATTTAGTCTTATAGTTTTAGTCGTCATAGCTTAGTTTCCATGTAGTTTTCGTCAGTGAAAAAAAGGCAGTCGACGAACAACTTTCCGTCTTTGTTTTTAGTCGACGAAAACAACACTGGTTTCAACGCTATACGACAAGCGACAGCAACCGCTGTTTTTTTCCAAGGGGGGGCACTTTATTTTTCAAGTTCACCACCCATAATAGCAAGCAAAATGCTCACACATATACAATAAACAACAACAACACGAAAGCCTTGGGGGGGGAAAAAGGGCTTCAAGTATACAGGCTCCAATTACACACACCAAGGAGAATAAATAGTCAAATGATAGTATAGCCTATACAGAACAAACCGACGTAATATATTATACTGCCATGTGCATGCAGCAACAACAAAATGATCAAAATGTGCTTCATTTAGTTTTTTTGTTATTTCTCTCCTTTTGTTTTGAAATAGGTGAAGGGATGTACTTTATATGTATGCAAAAAAAACAGTGACATGGAACAAATGTGAAAAGAAAATGTGTTAATTTTACAAGAAAATGTAAAAAAAAAAAAAAAGACTACATGCACCAACCAACAACAACACATACTGTATAGTTGAGCATTAAAGGTATATTCAGTGATTTCACTCAAAAAAACCTTAGGTTTCGTTTTTGCCTTGGGGACCCAAGCTTTCATCCAATCAGGATAGAGAACCAAAAACGAAACCTAAGGGTTTTTTTTACCCCCAAAGGGGTTAACTGGGGACAGGGACAGGAACTCCTTATATGGTCAGCACACTCTATAGTAGAGAGGATTATCACAACAAAACAAAAAAATAAGTGATATTTGAATTAAGTGAAATCACTGAATATACCTTTAACCCATTCTGACCGGGAATCCATTTTGGTGTTCGCATCATGTCATGCTTTAGCTATTGAAAAATAGCAGATCTACAAGCTCATAGCGCGCCACCGAGTGGCGCGCTACGAGCTTGTAGGTCTGCTATTTTTGAAAAATCGAAGAACGACTGACATTTTTTTAATCTGATCTCAGGTCGGAATGGGTTAATCAGACCAGTGTGTGTCCGCAGTGGAAACCTCGTATGAATCTGATCTCAGGTCAGAATGGGTTAAGTTATTATAGGACTATATAGTGTCTTTCTTTATTATGTCGGAAAGGAAAGGGGGAGGGCGTTATATTCCTCAGCTATAACTTTAACGGGACACTCAAACCCCCCACAGAGATTATACCACCATTTTGGGACGGGAATCACCTTTTTTTGGTGTTTTTTAAGTATCGTTATACTTTATAGCTATTGAAAAATAGCAGATCTACAAGCTCGTATAGCCGCGCCACCGAGTGCCCCGTGCTACGAGCTTGTGTATAGGTCTGCTATTTATTTATCTCTTTTATCGTGAAAATGTGTGGCGCAAATCTTTGAGAATATTATTCTTTTCAGAGCGAAACTCGGTTACTGAAATCGGGTTTGCTTTCCGACCAAAAATGGACACTGACGCGGCAGAGCAAGGGATGGCTATAGGGGTTTATACCTAAAAATAGCCGATCTACAAGTTCACACGCTCGGCCGGGTCTTATTTTTAGTTTTGAGACGCGCGGCGTATATAAGCCAGTCGTAGAGGAAACATGTTCCTCCACAAGTCATCCTCCACCGCGACCTTTGGACTAGATAGCATTTTGTGGATACATACTCAATGGTACCATTGAGAATTTACATTACTCTCTCTCTCTCTCTCTCTCTCTCACCACTGACTCACCATTTCCCTCATCTCTCATTTCTTTATTCCTATTTTCTCTCTCTCTCTCTCTCTCTTTTCCTTTCCTCTGCCCCTCTCTCTCTCTCTCTCTCTCTCTCTCTTTCCAACACTCATTCCTTCTATCTCTCTCTCTCTCTCTCTCTCAGTTCAATTCAAAAGTGCTTTATCGGCATGAGGAAACACATACGTTTGCGTCGCAGATGTGTGGAACGATACAATCAAAACGGCATATACAATAGAATGTGTAAACAGCTGTGTTACATAATTGCAACTGGGGAAAAAAAGTATAGTACATGTCTCTCTCTCTCTCTCTCTCTCTCTCTCTGGTGTCTCTTAACCCATTTTGGGCGTTTGGGGTGTTAGCATCATGCTATGCTTTAGCTATTGAAAGACAGCAGACCTACAAGCTCGTAGCGCGCCACCGAGTGGCGCGCTACGAGCTTGTAGGTCTGCTGTTTTTTGAAAAGAAATCGAAGGACGACTGACGACCCTCTGATCTTGCAGGTCAAAACGGGCTAATAAACGGAGTGCTTCCTAAAGGTCTCTCTCTCTCTCCCTCTCTCTCTCTCTCCAGGTGACGTGCGTCTCAGCGCCGACGACTTCACCAAGGCCCAGAAGTACTGCAAGTACGCCGGCAGCGCACTGCAATACGAGGACATCGCCACGGCCGTCCAGAACCTCCAGAAGGCCCTGAGACTGCTCACCACCGGGAAGGAATGACCCTACAGAACCCTACAGAACCTACCAGAAGGCCCTGAGACTGCTCACCACCGGGAAGGAATGACCCTACAGAACCTACAGAACCTACCAGAAGGCCCTCTGAGACTGCTCACCACCGGGAAGGAATGACCCTACAGAACCTACAGAATCTACCAGAAGGCCCTCAAAGACTGCTCACCACTGGGAAGGAATGACCCTACAGAACCCTACAGAACCCTACAGAACCTACCAGAAGGCCCTCAGACTGCTCACCACCGGGAAGGAATGACCCTACAGAACCCTACAGAACCTACCAGAAGGCCCTGAGACTGCTCACCACCGGGAAGGAATGACCCTACAGAACCTACCAGAAGGCCCTGAGACTGCTCACCACCGGGAAGGAATGACCCTACAGAACCTACCAGAAGGCCCTGAGACTGCTCACCACCGGGAAGGAATGACCCTACAGAACCTACCAGAACCTCCAGAAGGCCCTCAGACTGCTCACCACTGGGAAGGAAGGAATGAAGGAACATCAACCTACAGAACCTACCAGAAGGCCCTCTCAGACTGCTCACCACCGGGAAGGAATGAATGAAAGAACATCACCCTACAGAACCTACCAGAAGGCCCTGAGACTGCTTACCACTGGGAAGGAATGAAAGAGAACATCACCCTACATAACCTACCAGAAGGCCCTCAAAGACTGCTCACCACCAGGAAGGAATGAATGAAAGAACATCAACCTACAGAACCTACCAGAAGGCCCTCTCAGACTGCTCACCACCGGGAAGGAAGAAATGAAAGAACATCAACCTACAGAACCTACCAGAAGGCCCTCTCAGACTGCTCACCACCAGGAAGGAATGAATGAAAGAACATCACCCTACAGAACCTACCAGAAGGCCCTCTCAGACTGCTCACCACCGGGAAGGAAGGAATGAAGGAACATCAACCTACAGAACCTACCAGAAGGCCCTGAGACTCTGAGACCACCGGACTCCCTCAAGGACCCCTGGGGGGGTCCTCAAGACCCCCCCTTTGGGAACCACTGCCCTATACGAATGTCCAGAAAGGTGTCAAACTGCTCTCCACCGGTAAAAGAATGAATGGATCACCCCCTACGAAACTCCAGAAATGAAGCCTGCTCAGACTGCTGAACCGCTGGGAAGCACTTTTTTAAACTTAAGCTGTATGAAATACTTGCCATTTAATATAGTGGTTGCAACTGTATCGCCCCTGAGTCCCGTGGTGGGAGTTCTGCTCTGGTTTTGGTCAATATTAAGTAGTTCCGGTCATTGGGGGGCACTGTGGGGGCCACGCAGTAAAAGTAAATTAATCCACAAAACTAACGTCATTTGTATCGTTGACCTATTTCTAAAACATTAGTGGAACTTTCGTTCTTTTGTTTACCCCTCTATCGCACGGAACTATGTTTTTTGTGTCCATATCACTACGCCCAAAAAATAGTTCCGTGTGATAGAGGGGTCAAAGTTGAACGAAAGTTGCGCTAATATTTTAGAAATAGGTCAACAATACAAACAACGTTAATTTTGTGAACTAATTTACTTTTACTTTTTACTATGCACTCCAATGTTGAAGCGCTGGGCCCTAGTGGTAAGAGGAAGGACTGCAGGCGGACCCGTGGATTCTTGACGAGGAAACCCCGTTCAACCGAGCGCCTAACGTTAAAGCCCAGCTGCACTTCCGCATTTGGGCACCAAAATTTGGTGTCCAAATGCTGAATCAGCGAAAAAATGCGGAAATAGACGGTCCTTCCGGCAGCCTTCCGGGTGCTTCAAAACGCCACTGAGCAACTTCCACTGACATCAATAGCGGAGGGGGCGGAGCTTCGCGCCAGTTCAGTCTCTATCCTTTTAATACTCTATGCGTGGCCCCCACAGTGCCCCCCACAAAATGACCGGAACTACTTAATATTTCACCAAAACCAGAGCAGAACTCCCACCACGGGACTCGGGGCAATCAATTAATACAGTTGCAACCACTATATCAATGGCAAGTATTTCATACAACTTAAGTTTAAAAAAAAAATCTGAATCTGAACACAATCAAATCAAAAAATAACATTCCCAAATCAGCAAAAAAAAGAAAGAAAAAAGTCACAAATTGACAACTAAATTCAGCGATGTCATGAAGAAATCAATGAAAAAATCCAAGACATTTGCATGAATTAGAAAACAAATGTTTTAAGGAGTATAGTGGAAAAAAATAGCCGATCTACAAGCTCACAGCGCGGCGCGAAGCCTATTGAGAGACCCTACTTTGGGCTATATAACCACTCCAAAATGGGCGTCACATCCCCCCCTACTCCCTCCCCCCCCTACTCCCTCCCCCCCCTCCTCCTCCCCCCTCCTCATATCTGTCCCTGATCAGCCCAACAAGGAAGTGGCACGACCAGGAAGTTGTGTGCACACATTCACAAGCCACACACACACACCCACCAGTCGTGTGTGTGTGTGTGTGTGTGTGTGTGTGTGTGTGTGTGTGTGTGTGTGTGTGTGTGTGTGTGTGTGTGTGTGAGTGCGACTGCACACACACACACACACATCTTTTCAGCTTACTTATATTAATGCCGGCAGACCATGCAAGAAGATTATACACACTGCTGAGCAGCCCTGTGTATACGCACGCACACGCACGCACGCACGCACGCACGCTCGCAGACACGTACTCGGGCTTGCCCTCGTGCGTGTGTGTGTGTGCGCGCGCGAGCGTGTGTGTGACAGTGAGTGACGACAGACACTGTGGAGGCCACGATTGGAATCATTCGGACAGTTCTCTCACAACAATGGCAGCCTGTGTGCCTCGGGAGCAGCTCTCTGACGTGCCTGAGTGTGACCGACGACCGCGACTGCATAAGTGATCCTGTAACCGATTCACACTGTGGGCCGACAAGATGCGGACACTGACTTATAACCCTAACTCTGACCTGAGATCAGATTAAAAAAAAAAAAAGTCTTCGAAATCCTGACGTTTTTTTTCCTATTCTGACCTGAGATCAGATTTCTAAAAAAAAAAAAAATGTCTTCGAAATCCTGACGGTTTTCCATTCTGACCTGAGATCAGATTTCTAAAAAAAAAGAAAAAATCTTCGAAATCCTGACTGGTTTTCTGAAAAAGCTCTCTTTCTCTATGTCAGTCGTTCTTTGATTTTTCCCCCAATTTTTTTTCAATGGCTAAAGCATAACGTGATGCTAGGGTTTCCCCGCCCAGAATGGGTTAACTCTATACGTGATTGACTGGTGGGGCTTTGGCTGGCTAAAATGCGTGGCTTTTTTTCTTTGATTCCAATTGGTATACGCCACGTGCTGAACACATAATAAGCAGATCAATAAGCTTCATATATCGGCTATTTTTTCCAACACATAACACCCAGCATGCGACGGGTGAGCAGTTGAGTTCGAATAACGGTCTAAAAGGTGGCTGCACACTGGACCTTATAAGTCCATCATTTACTCTGACCCCTTCCCCCGAAATGGCCTATAGCTGTCCTGACCCCCCTGTCAGGAACCCTGTCCTTGACCCCCCTTATCCATAATTGATCCATTATGTATAATTAGTGTGGACACTATGCTCTGAAACCCCGGCATTCCTATATATTGTTGCTCGGAATGAATCAGCCCCCCTCGATCGACAGGCTCATTTAAACGCGTCGCCTCGCGCTGTGAAGCTTTTGTCGAAAAACCGGCCCGCTTTCTGCAGTATTATAATGTCCCCAGAATGAAGAAAACTATCAAAAAAAATATAAATAAAATATACTTGCCTCCGGTCACCCACAATGGGGTTTTATAAGTGGTTTTTAACCCATTTTTTGACCCGAGATCAGATTTAAAAAAAATGTCTTCTATACATCCTGACAGTTTTCAAAAAAAAAAAAAAAGCTATGTTTCTATGACAGTGGGTTCTTCGATTTCTTTCAAAAATAGCAGACCTATACAAGCTCGTAGCGCGCCACTCGGTGAGCTTGTAGATCTGCTATTTTTCAATAGCTAAAGCATAGCATAATGCTAACGCCATAAAGGGTTAAGCTTTGCTGTTTGTGCTCCTCGCTTGACTGCTTAATTGACCCTTGACCAATCAGGGATGCCCAGTATGCAAATATAGGGGCGGGGTTATCTCCAAAAGGCATTTTTTTTGTCTTTTGTATTTGCCCTGTAGGGCAAATACCGATAAAGTATAAGGGTCGGCCCCGATAA
This sequence comes from Protomyctophum bolini, assembly GCF_963924005.1. Classification (NCBI taxonomy): domain Eukaryota; kingdom Metazoa; phylum Chordata; class Actinopteri; order Myctophiformes; family Myctophidae; genus Protomyctophum; species Protomyctophum bolini. The sequence continues at coordinate 6,138,933 of NC_137880.1, read as the reverse complement.
GCATCTGGAAATTGTTCTATATACGCGACGGTGTAAACGTCCAGTTTCACACGAGAGATTCCAGACTAATAATAATAATGTATGCAGTGATGTCAGTCACGGCCATAACATAGGAGATATAGGAGCTTTCTGTCCCACACATAATGGCTATTGAAAAATAGCAGATCTACAAGCTCAGTGCAAGAGCTGGGTGCAGGCTTTAGTTCCGACATACTATTGATCCGAAACCTCAATCCTAACCTAACCCTAACCGCAAGCACGGGAGCAGCGCATGTCGTCGGACCATCGCTTTTTCGCATCGCATCGCATGTCCCCCCCCGCTTCAGATCTTCGGTGTGTCGGAAAATTAAGCGTGCGCACCCCCAAGAGCTTGTAGATCTGCTATTATAGAAAAATAGTAAAAATGTAGTGCAAATCTTTGAGGGTGCATTTGACGGTGTGGGGGTGCATTTGACGGTGTGGGGTGCATTTGACGGTGTGGGGTGCATTTGACGGTGTGGTGGGTGACAGGGCCCAACGCTGTATCGCCTATACGTGACGCAATATTGACTTTTGAAATTATGCCTTCTGTATACTCCAGAGTATAATATATATTCGACGTCTTTTTGTTGGGGTGCATACTTATAGTTTAGACTGTAGTCATTGGTTAGACATGGGTTAAGGTTATAGGTTTAGGTGTGCTGCCCCCGTGGGAGCCGGTTAGGGTTAGGGTGAGGGTTTGAGATAGGTTGTAGTTGTATAGGACTAATGACTGTTCTAACCAATGACTAGTCTAAACCAAAAACTGTCTAAACTAAGTACTGCACCCCATTTTTTTTTTTACGAATGTCATAATAAACGTATGTATAACCAGACACGTCACTGCGTTCCGCAGTGTGTCGGGGGAGGGTGGTGGGTTGGTTGGTTGGGGAGGGGAGGGGGGGGGGGAATTTGTATAGTTTCAAGATTTAAAGCTTTTTTCTTTTGTTTTTGTTTTTTGTCAGCTGCCTCATTACCTACATGGCTGTGATTTTATTTTATTTTTTGTGTGTCTTTGTTTTTTTGTTTTGTTGTTGGTGTAGTTTGCTACAACGCTAGTATAGTCTCTTTGGGATTCTCATCTCTGAAACTCTTTGATTTAAAAGTGATGGTGTGCGTGTGTGTGTTTGTGTGTGTGTGTGTGTGTGTGTCTGTCTGTCTGTCTGTCTGTCTGTCTGTCTGTCTGTCTGTCTCTCTCTCTCTCGTCCACTGGTGCTCAATGCACGGTCCAAATTAGGACTGTAACTCTGAGAGTGTACGAAGTATTATGTATATGCTCTCAGAGTTAAACTAACCCAGAGGAATTGTCCCAGATTGAATGGCAAAATCGGATCAAATAAGGGGGTCCTTGAAACCCCCCCCCACACACACACACACACACAGTGTGTGTATAGCTGACACATCATCCATCTATCTATCTATCTATCTATCGTTCTGTACAGAATTGTGGTGAATGAATTAAATGCAAGTTGAATAAATAATTTGGAAATGGTTATAGATTTGTGTCTGTATAGTGTGATTCAATCGATTGACCCCCGAAAACAACAACCTATCCTTGTCATGCTCCTATAGGCTATATGCATGCGGCGATATATATACGAGAGTGACGATATTTTCTCCTCTGAAGACATTGCGTCCGGAAACTGCTCTATAAAAATAGTCGTAGAATCTCAGGTCTTGAAAGGATTGAAAGGAGGGGGGCGTCTTTGACATGTTTAAAGAGGGTCTGAGCGTCCGTCCGTCCGTCCTGGTGGTGGAGAGGACACGTGGAGGTATTTTTATGTCTGTCTGTAATGAACTCAGCGGGGTGGGGGGAGACGGAAGGGACAGGAAAGAGTTAAACTTCAAAGCACCCCCCCTCCAGTAAAACATGTCCCATATAGTTTTAAGTCTAACCCATTTTGACCTGCTAGGGAACGATCCTATTATACAAAATGTCTTCTGTGGATCCTTGACCGTTTTCCATGTCATCGCATGCTTTTTTGCTCAACCTTTTTTCATGCCGACCCCCCCGCCCGTCTGAAAACATTATTTTCCAGGGGCCTCCCCAGAATATTCTTTTCCAGGGGCCTCCCCAAAATATTCTTTTCCAGGGGGCCTCCCCAGAATATTCTTTTCCAGGGGCCTCCCCAGAATATTCTTTTTCCAGGGGCCTCCCCAAAATATTCTTTTCCAGGGGGCCTCCCCAGAATATTCTTTTCCAGGGGCCTCCCCAAAATGTTCTTTTCCAGGGGGGGCCTCCCCCAGAATAGCAAAAGATTTGAGTAAAAAAAAAAAAAAAACGTCTGCACTAAAAGAATATATATTCTTTGAGGCACATTTTTTCAAAAAGATAGCAGCAAATTATGTATATTGAGCAGATTGTTGTTTTTTCCTATCATTACGTTTTGACGGTATATCCCACGATTTTTGTAACCCTTTTTTTATTTTTCTATTGTAATCCCGGGCGCTATATACACTCCCTCTGCCAACCTGGGTGGGAGGGCTGACCTCATGTTTCCTTCTATGCATGAGGAGTCCCCAAGCCACTTCTTCTTTTCACCTGACAGGGGGGGGAGTTTCCCCGGTTGGACGTATAGCGCGTGGAAGGAACATGTTATTCCAACCAGTTCCTTTCCCCCTCCATCAGGCGACCCCGGCTGGCCAGGGGGAGGCAGTTTAGAGACCAGGATTACTGCATGTTTTGTGTGAGGGTACACTATAGGGACACGGGGAGATCAAAGCCGCGCGTCCATACAGTTTTGAGCTGAAGATATAAAAGCCCGTAATTATGGAGTCGATGCATAAACTCCATGCTAAAAAAAAATAGACATTAATTGTGATTGGTCACAGACTCACAGTTTGACAACGTATACAAATAGAGTCCTGTACCTTTTTTTTCCCTTCCTGGAAATGTACTGGAGTCAAGATGCTGTTCAGACACTGGAAGAATTGACTTGGTACAGTGAGTGTAATGAAGTCAATGTACCTCAGGTCACTGTCCAGCACCCAAACCATCCGTTCTGAATGATTACATTTCATGTTCCCCCTGTCCCTTCTTCCCTTCAATCTCTCTCTCTCTCTCTCTCTCTCTCTCTCTCTCTGTCTCTCTCTCTCTCTCTCTCTCTCTCTCTCTCTCTCTCTCTCTGTCTCTCTCTGTCTCTCTCTCTCTCTCTCTCTCTCTCTCTCTCTCTCTCTCTCTCTCTCTCTCTCTCTCTCTCTCTGGGCTCTGAACACAGTTCAAATGAGTCCTGACAAAATTGCACTATTCCATTCCTCAGTTCCATCCAATGGATGTCTGCATTCCATTAGTTATTGCCTTTGTCCATCCCTCATTCGTTTACGACATCCACCCATATCTCTCTCTCTCTCTCTCTCTCTCTCTCTCTCTCTCTCTCTCTCTCTCTCTCTCTCTCTCTCTCTCTCTCTCTCTCTCTCTCTCTCTCAGGCACGTGCAGAGGGGGGGGCTAAAAAGTGCCCATTACCTAAAAATAAACTTTTTATTTATTTATTTTTATGTGGGGGCCAATAACTGCTTGTGTGGGGGGCCAATAAGGGCTCGTGTGGGGGGCCAAGTGCCATTGGCCCTTCAAGACGAATAGTAATGATAATGCCACTATCATAATTAATTGTACTTTTAATGTGCTGGCTGCCATCATCAGTCAGTTTTAGTTTCGGACTGAAGAGAACACATCGCTTATCTTACTGTCCAATGACTTGAAATGACAAAAGGGACGGTCCCCACAAAAAGACCACCCCCAGGAAATCGGTGTGCGCTACGCGCGCCCACACATGTGCGCTATACGCGCGCCCAAACACGTGCGCTACGCGCGCCCAAACACTGGGCTACGCGCGCCCACACACGTGCGCTACGCGCGCCCACAAACGTGCGCTACGCGCGCCCACAAACGTGCGCTACGCGCGCCCACAAACGTGCGCTACGCGCGCCCACAAACGTGCGCTACGCGCGCCCACACACGTGCGCTACGCGCGCCCACAAACGTGCGCTACGCGCGCCCAAACACGTGCGCTACGCGCGCCCACACACGTGCGCTACGCGCGCCCAAACACGTGCGCTACGCGCGCCCACATATGTGCGCTAAGCGCGCGCCCACACACGTGCGCTACGCGCGCCCACACACGTGCGCTACGCGCGCCCACACACGTGCGCTACGCGCGCCCACACACGTGCGCTACGCGCGCCCACACACGTGCGCTACGCGCGCCCACAAACGTGCGCTACGCGCGCCCAAACACGTGCGCTACGCGCGCCCACAAACGTGCGCTACGCGCGCCCAAACACGTGCCCCTTTTCTGGGGGTTCGAGCCCCGGCCCCCCCTCAGTGCTCTCTGCACGGCCCTGCTCCATCTCATGCATCTCCCATAGCTCCGTCTCCAACTCATTATGCTGTATTGTTTTCACCTGTCCCTGCAGGCTGCGTTCCATTAGTCATGTTCTCTCTAACTCTCTCTCTCTCTCTCTCTCTCTCTCTGACGTGTAATTAATCTGCCCCTTATAAGTCCTTAATGCAAAGAGCCACATCATGCAGCCACAGCGATATATATTCAACCCGTCCCCAGAGACGCCGCCGTGCGGCGGCCATTATTGGGGGGGGGGGGGGGGGGGAAGAGTCGGAGAGATGTGGTTTTCGTTTGAGTTCATAAAGGTTGATATAATAACGCCGGACGGGAAGTGATGTATAAGACCGTCTCAACCCTGGACGTTCTCTGGGGGCCTCCAATCGAGTACTGTACTTAAAAACAATGTTTAGGTGTTTGTACATACTTTAGTTACTACTTTGGAGGTGTACATTTTGATTAGAAAACACTTTCAACCCTATATAGAAACACGGCTTTTTCTAGAAAACTGTCAGGATTGTATAGAAGACATTTTTTTTTTAGAATCTGATCTCAGGTCAGTTCCCTGACATAATACCGCTATATCTCTCTTCAAATGGGGGGTAATGTGGGGGTCCTTGACATGTATACACAACGCTTGAATAATGTGTATTATACTGTGTATTTACAATTTAGGCATTTAGCAGACGCTAGATTCTAAAAAAAAATGTCTTCTATACATCCTGACACTTTTCGGAAAAAGCTATGTTTCTATGTCGGCGGTTCTTTCGATTTTTCAAAAATAGCAGACCTACAAACTCGTAGGGCGCCACTCGGTGGCGCGCTACGAGCTTGTAGATCTGCTATTTTTCAATAGCTAACACCAAAAGTATAGTAAAGTATAGTTATCATGAAACATGCGTAAGCTAAGAAGGTAACAGTGGAATATCTATATAATGAAACTATACATATAAATGATAAACTATATACACACTATACTATAAAGTGCTATGACTACATAAAATGCAATTCTAGTGCTATATATATACGTAACATGCTATACGTCTGTATAAAATGCTATCTAAGTTTGTGTACCGTTCCGTGACGTTCCGCATATGTTAACCTTGATCTCGACCTTATGACCTTGACGTTTCTCATTAGTGAATCCCATCGCAGCCGTGGACGGACTGACGGTGAGTAATGACCAACGAAACGGTCTGAGAGAGAGAGAGAGCCATAACGGAGAACGGACCTATCACAGGAAGGCTCTTAACGAGGTGGCTGCATCATGGCGCCGTGCCATCATGTCCAATTTAGACTGAGAATGTCGTGGAAGGTTGGAGCGCCATATACTGTACCGGTCGTTCTGCACGGAAGGTACGTTGCAGTTAACCCATTCTGACCTGAGATCAGATTCTAAAAAAAATGTCTTCTACATCCTGACAGTTTACCATTCTGACCTGAGATCAGATTCTAAAAAAATGTCTTCTACATCCTGACAGTTTTCCATTCTGACCTGAGATCAGATTCTAAAAAAATATCTTCTACATCCTGACAGTTTTCCATTCTGACCTGAGATCAGATTCTAAAAAAAATGTCTTCTACATCCTGACAGTTTTCCATTCTGACCTGAGATCAGATTCTAAAAAAATGTCTTCTACATCCTGACAGTTTTCCATTCTGACCTGAGATCAGATTCTAAAAAAAAATGTCTTCTACATCCTGACAGTTTTCCATTCTGACCTGAGATCAGATTCTAAAAAAAAATGTCTTCTACATCCTGACAGTTTTCCATTCTGACCTGAGATCAGATTCTAAAAAAAATGTCTTCTACATCCTGACAGTTTTCCATTCTGACCTGAGATCAGATTCTAAAAAAAATGTCTTCTACATCCTGACAGTTTTCCATTCTGACCTGAGATCAGATTCTAAAAAAAATGTCTTCTACATCCTGACAGTTTTCCATTCTGACCTGAGATCAGATTCTAAAAAAAATGTCTTCTACATCCTGACAGTTTTCCATTCTGACCTGAGATCAGATTCTAAAAAAAATGTCTTCTACATCCTGACAGTTTTCCATTCTCACCTGAGATCAGATTCTAAAAAAAAATGTCTTCTACATCCTGACAGTTTTCTATTCTGACCTGAGATCAGATTCTAAAAAAAATGTCTTCTACATCCTGACAGTTTTCCATTCTGACCTGAGATCAGATTCTAAAAAAAATGTCTTCTACATCCTGACAGTTTTCCATTCTGACCTGAGATCAGATTCTAAAAAAAATGTCTTCTACATCCTGACAGTTTTCCATTCTGACCTGAGATCAGATTCTAAAAAAAATGTCTTCTACATCCTGACAGTTTTCCATTCTGACCTGAGATCAGATTCTAAAAAAAATGTCTTCTACATCCTGACAGTTTTCCATTCTGACCTGAGATCAGATTCTAAAAAAAATGTCTTCTACATCCTGACAGTTTTCCATTCTGACCTGAGATCAGATTCTAAAAAAAAATGTCTTCTACATCCTGACAGTTTTCCATTCTGACCTGAGATCAGATTCTAAAAAAAAATGTCTTCTACATCCTGACAGTTTTCCATTCTGACCTGAGATCAGATTCTAAAAAAAATTCTTCTATGTCAGTCGCTCTTCGATTTTTCAATAGCTAAAGCATGACATGATGCTGACACGAAAATGGGTTCCCGTTCAGAATCGGTTAACCCATTTTGGACGGGAAACGCGTCTGTGTCATATACCTTATATGCTTTCATATAACCGCATTTCATGCTTCAGCTGTTGGAGGAGAAAAAAAGTAGCAGATCTATAACAAGCTCGTATAGCTTGTTAGATCTTTGAATAGATATATTCTTTTCACTTTCAGATGAGGGTCCGCTGGCCAAATGCAGATAATTCTGGGGGTCCTTGACATGAAAAAGGTTGAGAAAAGTCCCACAGAAAAGTGTTGGGATTTAGAAGCCCCTTTTTTCATTTCGTTTTTTTTTTTTTTTAATTATTATCTGCCGCAGGTATAAATAGGTTAATGTGGGATCATTAGTAAATACTGTATTGTATATACATGACCTATACCCACATGAGAAGGGCGAAGTCAGCTTTGGTAGAGCGACGTGGGTGCGCATGCATGTAGAAATGTCACCGTCAAACGCTCTTGGGGTCCAGAAACTGGGGGGGAAAGTCGAGGGGAAAAAAATGCATATATGAAAATGCGCCTGAGGGCGAGAAGCGTTATCGCCCTAGAGGGTGGTAAGCGTCATCGCCCCTAGAGGTCGAGAAGCGTTATCGCCCTAGAGGGCGAGAAGCGTTATCGCCCTAGAGGGCGAGAAGCGACCTAGAGGGCGATAAGCGTCATCGCCCTAGAGGGCGGTAAGCGTCATCGCCCCCTAGAGGACGAGAAGCGTGCACGCATCCCGCCTGATGGGTGACAGCAGACTTCTGCGGCGAGCTATTGGATAAATAGCAGATCTACAAGCTCTGCTTTATTTTTTTTGAAAAGTTGTGGAAATGTGGCGCAAATCTTTGAACATGTATTCTTTCAGAGCGAACCTTCTGGGGGGGTTTCAACAACATTATCCATGACCAATTTCACACATAAGTTCTATGGGGGTCCTTGACATGAAATATAGTTTGAGAACCACAAAACTGTCATCATTTAGAAATGGTGTTAAAACCGCAAAACAGGTTGTCTGGCTTTGCTGTGTGTTCATACCCGTGGCTGCCTGCTGTCCTCCCTGGTTTATTTAATCCCACAATTGTTAATAACATCGCTTGTTCTTTTTTAAATGTTAAAATCACTCTCCCCCACCCCAGCTGCACTTTAAATAAATGACCTTTAATGGCATTGTCTGGAACGCTGAAATGTTAAACTAACACATGGCGCGCACGCACACGCTCACGCATGCACGCACGCGCACGCACGCACGAATTACAGTGCATGAGAAGAAATGACCGGTGTTATACATTTGAAGAACTATAAACACGAACTGGAACGTCTTCACTGTTAATTATTAGAAGGACAGTTGTTATTTTTCTGGGCTTTTGTTTTCCAGACATGAAAGGTTTGGTATGCATTAGTCCAGAGAACAGACCCCCCACCCCCAATAATAACTCTCTGAGTTACAGGTGGTTCATATCAATGACTTGATTGGAACCCCCCCCCCCCCCTCCCCCCCCACCAGTGGTGGAAAAAGTACGCAATTGTTTTGCTTAAGTAAAAGTACCAAATACTCATGCAATTTAGAACCACTTCGTTATGAGTAAAAAAGTATGGAATTGAAAATGTACTTTAGTAAAAAGTACAAAAGTATCGGCATACAAATGTACTTAAAGTACTAAAAGTAAAAGTACTCATTGTGCAGAAAATATGCCATTTCTCAAGTTCAAAATGTGTACAAAATCTATTGAAGGTTGAAGTGGTTAATGTATGTTTTTTTCTAATCTAAATTAAAATCTCCAAAGTAACTATACAGTAACTAAAGTTTTCAAATAACTGTAGTGAAGTAAAATAATTAACATTTTGGCTCTGAGATGTAGTGGAGTAGAAGTACTGGAAATTGGAAATACTTAAGTAAAGTACAAATAAGTAAGTACAAAATATGTATTTCTTTGGTTGAAAAAAACTAAAGTTGTCCTTTAAGTGCAGTACTTAAGTAAAAGTACTTAGTTACTTTCCACTGAAGAGAGAGCCTCAGTCTCATATTATAACACACACTAAAGTCAACATTTTAAACCATCTTGTATAAGAACCATTGTGACTTTGACTATATGTTAATTGATGATGATGTCACAATGGGGGCATGGTCAGGGGCCACGGTTGCTATGGTTACAGGGGGTAATTCATTAGCCCCTGTCCCTGATTAGGCACAGGTGTTGCTGTCCCTGATTAGGGCACAGGTGTTGCTGACAGGCAGAGGCACACTGTTTTAACCCATTTTGGTGTTATATAGCATCATGTTATGCTTTAGCTATTTAAAAATAGCAGATCTACAAGCTCGTAGCGCACCACCGAGTGGCGCGCTACGAGCTTGTAGGTCTGCTATTTTTGAAAAAAATCGAAGAGCGACTGACATCGAAGACATTCTTTTAGAATCTGATCTCAGGTCAGAATGGAAAACTGTCAGGATGTAGAAAACAATTGTATAGAATCTGATCTCAGGTCAGAATGGGTTAAGAACCAGTCACAAGGTGCTTTAACAGAAAAAGAAGAAAAAATACATATATTAAGACATGGCATAGCCATAGACTATAGGCACACAATAGAATAAAAATGCATTTGTCAATAATGCACAAAATCAACAACAACAGAAGTAAAACCAATGAAAAAAATGGATTGCTTTTTTTTTTTTTTTGCAGCCTGATTTTATTGACAGAAGGCCAGGGCCTTGCCGGATGTTCGTATCACTCGCGAGCTGGGACTATTGGACTAGTGCACATCTAATTGTCTCCTTGAGTGTTGGAGATCAACTTATCGGTTATACTTTTTTTTTTTTTTTTAAGCCTAAATAATGTCTTTATTCGAGGGCGGCGGCCCCTAATGAAAAAACCTCCGGTCATCCTTCAGTGTCGAGGCTGCTCTTCTTCGCCCTCTTAGCCCTGTGTGGGTGGACAAGAATACTATATTATCATCAAGGTTGATGATTACGTCTTGTCTGCTGAAGTGTAACTCATTACCAGGAACATGGGAGGTGACGGCGCGGGGCATTAGAGGAGCTGAATTTGGCGATGATGAGTCTCTCTGCAATTTAATGAGTCACTGGCTGGCTGGCTGGCTGGCTGGATGGATGGATGGATGGCTGGCTGGCTGGCTGGCTGGATGGATGGCTGGCTGGCTGGCTGGCTGGATGGCTGGATGGATGGATGGCTGGCTGGCTGGCTTGCTGGCTGGCTGGCTGGCTGGATGGATGGTTGGCTGGCTGGCTGATTGAATTGGGGTGGCATTTGTCTGTTAATCAGCCTTCAACCAGCCGTAGCCCTCATCACAGATTTAGGTTATCACATACCAGCTCAGTGGCCTTGTGGTTACCGTTAGAGTGTCCGCCCTGAGACTGAGAGGTCGGGGGTTCGATCCCCGGCCGGGTCATCATACCAAAGACTCTGAAAAATGAGACCCCAGTGCCTCCTCCCTGCTTGACACTCAGCATCAAGGGTTGGATTGGGGTGTATAAGTCCCTGCGACATACTAGCGTCATGTCCAGGGGGTGTACATGTGAGTATACTTGCTCCACCATTGAAACTTTGGACCGTGTACGTCACATCAGTCGCCTCGTGGCAATGCATGGCCTCAACTGGCATGTGCTGTGGAGAGGTGCTATCCCTGTCAACGGGTGACCGGGAAGCGCACATTTTAAAGTGCTTTGGAGTGGTTTTTGAACTGTCTAGACTGGGCCGTCTTATAATAAGTGCCGTCTAAATGCAGTCCATTTATCTTCCTACAGTACTGTGTACCTTTCAGAGCGTTACGTCCGCTTTGATACGATGATTCCATTCAAACGTGCTGAAAAACAAATCAATCGTAATTTCGCCAAACGGCCGTCATGACGAGAAAGAGAGAGGAGATACAGGCAAATACAGAGCATAATTATACGTAATGAGAGGCACAAGAAAAAAGGGAAAAATAAGTATGAAAATGTGAACACATTGAAGGGGTGCATACTTATAGTTTAGACCAGGGGTCCCCAAACTTTTTCCTGTGAGGGCCACATAACTTTTCCCTTCTCTGATGGGGGCCGGGGTCAGTTTGTAACAGAAAAAGTGTGACGTTCGCAGGGGTGCCTAAATGTAAACATAATTTTTTTTCCAGAAAGCCACATAACCATAATTTCCACAATTTCCGCAATCTCCACAATTTCCGCAATTTTCAATTTCCGCAATTTCGCAATAATTTCGCGATTTTTCCGCAACTTTCCGCAATTTTCCACAATTTCCCCCCAAAACTCTGCAATTCCTCTGCAATTTTTCCGCAATTAAAAAAAAAAAATCAATTCGTTTTTTGTTTTTTTTAACACTCCGCAATTTTTCCGCAACACTCCGCAATTTGCTAATGTTTCTCATCCTCCGCAGCACTCCGTAATTTGCTAATGTTTCTCATCCTCCGCAACACTCAATTTTTACGGTAAATACAACACATTGAGCAGGGCACTGCAGGGAGTTGAACCCCGTTCCGGTAAACCAGAAGTACGACACCAGTGCCTTAGCTTTTGTGTATTCAACTATTTGGGTAACATGTGAGCTTTATCCTCTAATGACTATAGTCATTGGTTAGACATGGGTTAAGGTTTAGGTTTAGGTGTGCTGCCCCTGTGGGAGGTTATAGGTTTAGGGTGAGGGTTTGAGATAGGTTGTAGTTGTAGGACTAATGACTGGGTCTAACCATTGACTAGTCTAGACCAAAAACGGTCTATACCCATTCTGAACGGGAACCCATTTTGGTGTTATAGCATCATGTCGTGCTTTAGCTATTGAAAAACAGCAGATCTACAAGCTCATAGCGCGCCACCGAGTGGCGCGCTACGAGCTTGTAGGTCTGCTATTTTTGAAAAATTGAAGAGCGACTGACATTTTTAGAATCTGATCTCAGGTCAGAATGGGTTCATCAGACCAGTGTGTGTGTCCAGTGGAAACCTCGTATGAATCTGATCTCAGGTCAGAATGGGCTAAACTATAAAGTACTGCACCCGTCCCATGCATGGCATGTCTTTTCAAATGGGGGTCCGCGGGGCTAATTGGAGTCATTGTGGGCGTCCTTGACGTGAAAGACCTGAGATCAGATTCATACGAGGTTTCCACTGGACACACACTGGTCTGATTAACCCATTCTGACCTGAGATCAGATTCTAAAAATGTCAGTCGTTCTTCGATTTTTCAAAAACAGCAGACCTATACAAGCTCGTAGCGCGCCACTCGGTGGCTCGCTATGAGCTTGTAGATCTGCTATTTTTCAATAGCTAAAGCATAACATGATGCTAACACCAAAAGGGGTTCCCGTTCAGAATGGGTTAAGGTTTGCACCCAAAAATAAACCCGAACTTTGAACATTCAGTAGATGTTCTTTGTATCGGCTACTTTCAGCATACAACCATCTCTCTCTCTCTCTCTCTCTCTCTCTCTCTCTCTCTCTCTCTCCACATTGTAATTAGCAGGCAACAGTGCAACACTATATCTCTCTTTCTCCGTTTCTATAGCACAACAGCACCACTTTTACCCCTACTGGCACCCCCAAACATAGGGGCGGACATGAAGGAGGGACAGACATTGCTGTTCCTTGGAGTGGTTGCACCACTCAACAAAAAAATAAATTCTCGGACGACGTGGGTTTTTTAGCCAGGGAAGAGAGCTCTTGCAGTCTGGAGGAGGTCACTGGTGTCAGTAGCCTATTATTCTTAAAAGATTGTCTTGGCAAAAACATGAAATAAATAATCATGAGTCACTTCCACTTTCCACAGACCGGATCGGTCTACTTCGGGGAACAACTCACGCAAGCGCTTCCCCTCAACACAACACGGGTTCATATAGCAGCACAGAGCCACACATTATTACCACCAGTGGAAGAAGTACGTGCTATACTTACTGTACATAAACTGACCAATACCACAATGTAAAATCTACCTTGGGTAAAAGGTACAAAAGTATTCACATTCAAGTGCTGAAAGTACATGTACTCATTTCGCCAGAATGTTCCCATTTCGCGAGTCTTCCAAATGTATGAAAATGCTTTGAAAATAGCACATCTACAAGCTCACATATATATAGCACTCGATTTGAGATTGGCTATTTTTTTCAAATGGCCCCTAAGCTGAAGTTGTCAGTGCACGTTTTGTTATAATAATCAAAATCTACAAAGTAACGATAGCAACTAAAGTTGTCAAATAATTGTTGTCGAGTAGAAAGGTACAGTATCCCTGGAACAACATATGTTCTGTGGCTCCTTGACATGAAATAGTTTGAGAGCCTGTTACGAGTGAGTATGGATGAGGACCCAAATGCGGGAGACAGCGGGCAGAGCAATTAAACTTAGAAGGGTTTATTAATACAACTCAGGAAACTTCCATAAATGGGCATAAGCCAGGTGAATCTCCTAAAAAAACGTAATACAGGAACTCACACGACGGGGAACTATACGGACCAACCAGAACACAATGCAAACGCAGGGCTTAAAATAGACACAGATATAGGGCACAGGTGGAATCAAAACACAATCAACACTATAGGATATAGGCTGGGGGACTATAACGGGACACAGGTGAAAACACTTGACTCGTCACAAGGAAGGTTACACAAGGTAAGTAACGGTAACCAGTTAAAAAAAAAATTATGAAAAAATTATAATAATTATATAATAATATAATAAATTAATAATTTACATTTGGGGGATATCTTTCACAATAATGAATAAAACATGTTCTAGACATTCTAATGATCACAAAAAAACAAATATTACAATTATTTTACTTACTTTTATTAGGGTAAAAGGTCAAAAGTCATAGGTTAAAAAAAAATCAAAATTGCACAGAGTGCAGGAATTTTTAATTTGTGTGAATTTCAGCCTCTGTGGGGGGTATTTATATGCAAATATCATGACCAATGGCATTGAAATGGCATTGCAATGAAAATCACTGATGACGTTTAGGTGAAAAAAAGAACAGAAAATAATAATTTAAAACGAGTTCCAGAATGCAATGCTATACACCTTTAAACATTGATCTTCATCTGTAATACTTTGGTGTGATATTGTTCTCCAGTACAGAGAGAGAGAGAGAGAGAGAGAGAGAGAGGCTCGCCCATACAGTATTATGGGGAACCGTGATTATGCAAATGCGTCCGTCTCTCTCTTCCTCTCTCTCTCGCCCTGCACACAGGCCTTTATCAAACAGGAACATCTTTAGTCGTCGCCACCGGTCGAAATACAAATGAACCGACAGACAGCCGGGGACCAGAGAGAGATATACTCCTGTTCCTGTTATATAATATAGTTCTCCAGGTTGAACTCTTTAACCCATTCTGACCTGAGATCAGATTCATACGAGGTATCCACTGCAGGACACACACTGGTCTGATTATAACCCATTCTGACCCGAGATCAGATTATATAAAAATGTCAGTCGTTCTTCGATTTTTCAAAAACAGCTGTTTTTCAATGGCTAAAGCATAACATGATGCTATAACACCAAAATGGGTTCCCGTTCAGAAAAGTCCTATAGCCTCCCTGCCACGTCATCCTTTATTAACCTAGAAAATATTACATTCTCGTATTTATTTGTTGTTATTATTTATTTATGTGTTCCTCGTATGTCTTGTATTTAAAAAAAATCACACCTGTGTGAACCAAGTGGTGCAACTCCCCTCTCTAAAAGCTGAATAACTCCTAATCTACGGAGCTCTCCATGGTTTGGTCCATTAGCGCGGTTTTCGGAGGTTTTTGCTGATTATCCGGTGGTCTAGATGGAAACATTGGTGCTTTCTAGAGCAAGGATGGCTATATTTTAGCTCGCTAGCATTGACGCTATTCATGTGGCAACAACATCCACACACGGGTGCGGGTGCGTGCGCACACCAGTGGTGCACGCGCACATGCACGGCACTACACACACGGGTGCGGGTGCGTGCGCACACTACTCGTGCTCATTGACGCATGCGCACACCACTCGTGCTCATTGAAGTACACAAACATACATACAAACAAACAGGTACATGGACATTGCGAGCTGGTTGTAGAAGTGGTTGCACCACTTAAAAATAGACAGAACCCAATAAAACATTTTTAAAAATGAAACAAATCAAAGAAGTATGGGCACACTCATGTACTCCAGAGGGCCGCTATTTGGTTCCACACTCACTCCAGAGGGCTGCCAGACAGTAGGATACAAAGAGATATACCTGCCATGCAGACAGTAGGATACAAAGAGATATACCTGCCAGACAGTAGGATACAAAGAGATATACCTGCCAGACAGTAGGACACAAAGAGATATACCTGTAAGACAGTAGGATACAGAGATATACCTGCCAGACAGTAGGATACAGAGATATACCTGCCAGACAGTAGGATACAGAGATATACCTGCCAGACAGTAGGACACAAAGAGATATACCTGCCAGACAGTAGGATACAAAGAGAGAGATATATACCTGCCAGTCTGAGACACACACATACTGCTGAGCTGTGTCACGCAACACAATAGTGACCACTGAAAGACCACGATAGGGCTGCTATAGGGTCCAAATTATGACTTTCAAAATAAAGGCTTTCTTCTTCTTTTTTTGGGTACCCTCAGAAATGACTTTGCAGGCTGCACAGCTTTGAATGAATATATAGCTCGCTCAGACAGACTTACTACACACCATTAAACTCTAAATGAATGAACATATTCAACCGCATGGGTTAATGTGGGTTAATATTATACTGTATAGCCAATTGTTTTCACGTGCAAAATATGTCATTTTGTGTTGTTCTTCTTTTTAGAGTTTTGCACGCATACATGCATGGACAACAGGCGGGCCGGGGGGGCCACATATGCGGCCCTCACCATCACTCAATGCGGCCCTCAGGTTAATATCAGAATGCTGATATATATATATATATATATATATATATATACACACGTATATATTGATTTCAGCTAATTACTAGTATTGAAATGTTGTCTTTTATTTTATGTCCAATATATTTTTTATTTAGTTCATAAAGTTTATACATAACTATAACTAAATGCATTTGAAATTAAAAAGTAAGAAAAAGGTTACTTTTTACAGGATTCCAATTCAAATGTATAGCAAAAATAGCCGATCTACAAGCTCAAAACACGTCGCACTGTGACGCGTTTTCAGGTTGTATAGATTGTCTATTTTTTGCTATGACAGTAATATCCTTGAAATAGACCAATGTATTACTATATGTAACTATTAAGAAGTTAAGAACCCACTCGGGTTCATGTTTTATTTTGAATTCTGCGACCGGACGCCGTTTTCGTCAAGGCTTAAACTATGCAAAGGAACACAGCTGCGAAAGGGTCCTCATCATCATCACAGCAGCAGCAGTGTTTAATACAACAACAGCCTTCAACAGGTTCATTAAGCCCAAAAACGTATAACCACTTCTTTTTTTGCTTAGTTTTTTGCAACTACTTCTTCTTTTATTCCGAGAGGATTTAAATATAAATGGCATTCCGTCGTCCATGCATCGCTCGTCGTTGTTCAAGTCAACTCGTCACTGTTTGAAAGAACTTTTTGTGTGTGGCTGACAGACAGACAAACGGACGGACGGACAGACAGACAGACGGACCGGGGAGCTGTACTACGCGAGGAGTGACATTCTAGCTTTGCTCGGAACTTTCTTTACGTGTGCGTTTGTTTGTTTGTTTGGAAAAATCAAGATCGATAGCGAAAAGTTGTCGTGTATATATATATATATATATATATATATATATATATATATATATAGCGTTAAAGAACAATTGCAGCTTTCAGAAAGTTCACTTTCGCTGGAGTTGCAAAGTGAGCTACAGGGAGGAGAATGATTGTCCAGGATAAGGACCAGCTGCTGCCTCTCCACTGAGATCATGTAAGTTGAAACACTTAATTAGTATAATAATACTAATAATATAAGTTTAACATGTTGTTGTCAGGACTCGGGTGGTGCTGATCATCACTGCACACGCACGCTTTTTGATACACGTGTGTCCCCTTCGATTTGTCATATTAAATGATAAAGTAGCACTTTACAATTTGATATGAATATGTCATTAAACAAAACGAAAACAAGTTGCATTTTATAATTGACAATCGATCATTGTTGGTCGGTTGATTATAACTTTTAATTAAATACACTCGAGATGACAGACTTTACGCTGCTTGGGTTGGAGTCTATATCCCCTCTCATGTTTCTCTAGTCTAGTCATAGCTATATAAGATTAATGTTCATGTGTGTTTTAAAAGTAAATACAATAAAACAAACTATTGCTGCTGTAAGATTATGCTTTTTTTTGGGGGGGGGGGGGGGGTGGTCGTAGGCCTATATATAGTTAAATTTATAGGTGCATGGAATCATGATCACAGATCTTTCTGATGCGAACATTATACAGGCAATGGTTGTGAGCTTGTTGTATGTAGAGTCTGTTTTGGAAGATCATTTGGGTAGATGGAACAAAAAGGATGGGGTCCCCCGTCCCCCCCCCAATTGGGGCTGGGCTGGGGGGACTCCGGTATAGCCTATATTATAGGGTTAAGTGGTTATTTATAATCTAGGTGAAAGTGAGTGAGAACAAGCCTCAGAAATATAGCCTATGGATCTTTCTTCTTTTTCTCCCCCCCCCCTCCACCCCCACCTTTTTTATTCCCTTCTCTCCTCCCAAGTCCAAGTTCAAGTTCTCTCTTCTTAAAACTGGGAAGATGTGAGGGGAAAATGTGCGTTCCATTATACTGGGCAGGCATTTCTCTCTCTCTCTCTCTCTCTCTCTCTCTCTCTCTCTCTCTCTCTCTCTCTCTCTCTCCCCCTCTCTCTCCATATGTTTACAATCTGTCTTCCCTTACATATGTGTGTGTTTGTGTGTGTGTGTCTAAAAAAGCAGCTTTATTGCGCCTTCAGCCAAGTCTATTGGTATATACGTTGCTCAAAGAGAGTCTTGTTTGAGTGTGTGTGAGTGAGTGAGTGTGTAGCCTCAGCCTGCTGTGTGTGTGTGTGACTGTGTGTGTGTGTGTGCGTGCGCGCACCAGAAAGAGTTACACAACCCCCGAGCCCCTCTCTCTCTCTCTCTCTCTCTCTCTGCAGTACAGTAGAAAACATGTTTCATGTTCCAAAAAAGAAAAAGTTTTTCACGGCGAAGGTTCAGAAGAAAAGTAGTGTGTTCCCTCCTATAGCATGCCAACGGTGGTGGTGGCGGTGGTGTGTGTGTGTGTGTGTGTGTGTGTGTGTGTGTGTGTGGTGGAGTCATCGAAACGACTTCTCCTGCTTCTATATTTATTCATTTATGGAACCCAAACAAACTTGTTGTTTATTTGCTGGAACCGTGAGATCGTTCAGGATGGAGCGATGATGACTATGACGACCTCAAAGTGAAAAGCCCCTGTGTTGTTGGGTTAATAATGCAGGGAGACTGTGTGTGTGTGTGTTATGCGTGTGTGTGATATGCGTGTGTGTGTGTGTGTGATATGCCTATTGGGTGTGTTTTATTTGGTGACATGGTGTGTGTGACCTAATGCGATGGCCAAATGACCCTTGCTGTGACATCATGAGGAATGTGCACCAATCATGAACCGAGGAGGAGAAAGGGGGGGTGGCATATATAGCTTCATGGTTGACACATAACTGGCTGAAAAAAGGGGATTTCTTAATTGTTGCTGTTTTTTAGTTCGACCATACTTTCAACCAAACGTTCATAATATCTCGGGGCATGCGATTTATAGCTCTATATCTCTAACCCATTCTGAACGGGAACCATTTTGGTGTTGGCGTCATGTTATGCTTTTAGATATTGAGAAATAGCAGATCTACAAGCTCATAGCGCGCCACCGAGTGGCGCGCTACGAGCTTGTAGGTCTGCTATTTTTGAAAAATCGAAGAACGACTGACATTTTTTATAGAATCTGATCTCGGGTCAGAATGGGTTCATCAGACCAGTGTGTGTCCAGTGGAAACCTCGTATGAATCTGATCTGACAACATGGCATAACAAAGTTGTTACGATATACATGCTGGACTCTGTGCGGAAACACTCCGTAAGCATATTGAATATATACAGTAAATGCTTATGGTGACCGTCCACTATACTGTGTCGGAGAGACTGACTATACACGTTGCGACATGATATGAGATGCTGTGCTCCGGTCCTGTTAATTCGGTTTCTTATCTTCATGTTCATATCTGCTATAGGGACGTCGTTGTATAATGTGTATGTACTGTTTGTTGCCTGCTAATGAGAGAGAGAGAGAGAGAGAGAGAGAGAGAGGAGTTGCACCACTCAGTTCACACGGGTGTGATTTTTTAATAGAACGTATCCTCTTGTAGTCTTAAGTATGAACGTTTGTTTTCCCATGACATACAATTATCCCTTCACTAATAAGCTTTCTTCCCAGCGAAGATAAAGCTTGACCTGCATATAGCAACCGTTTGCTAAACTATTTTGGATTGGACAATCACTTTTTTTGGGGGGTGGGATTTAGCGGATATGTTGTTCCAAATGAACAGTATACGTTTAAAACAAAAAAAGTAACTCTTGAGAGATAAAACACTACTAAGGGTCCATTTTGATGCCAACTCTCCGTCATTTAGCTGTGGGGACTACCTGGAGAACCCCCTCAGGGACCACCGTGGGCTGAAAGCCACTGCTCATAATAATATGTCGACTATATGACTCTGATTGATGGACCTTTTATTTTATCGGACCACATAAAACACATCTAAAGTAATGCATACCTGATTTACAGTATTATGTAAATGAGCTGCTGTGTACTGTATATTGGAGCCACTGTAGTGTAACCCACGGATAAAAGATTGGTTTCCAGTTGCGGCTGTGTATAGTAGGGCAAAGATGGGGGAGAGATTACCTCTTTTTTTGTCTCTTTCTTTTTTAACACAGCACCAAAACAGTGTATACTTTCTTTGTTTCATTGTTTTGCCAGGCTGGGTATATATATATATATATATATATATATATTAATCTCCCTCATAGACTTTTCAAAAAGTATTTATTTAAAGACGTTTATACGCCCGGCGGGCAAAGCCGACTCTTTGTCGTGACAAATCATGACCATAAACACAATGTTTTGGGGCTAAACAAAGAATTAGAAAGTAGGAAAAAAACACTTTTTGTTGTTTTTTCTTCTTTGTAATTATTTGTTTGGTCCACATTTTTGTTGTCATGATTTGTCACGACTCGAGTTGCCTTCGTACGACGGACGCTTAAAAGGTCTTTAAATAAATACTTTTTTGAAATGACTTATGGGAAAAATGCATTGGGATTGAAAGTCGTCATGAAAAGGGGGAACGGGACTGTTTTGATTGGCTGAGCACCCCATAGCGATGATTTTGATTGGCTGAGCAAAGTACGTAGTGAGGATAAAAAGTGACGACGCCAATTGTGATTGGCCGGAATGTGATGATGTATGCACCCCTCACTTCACACGGGTGTGATTTTCATTTTGCCCAAATATGTTGTTCCATGCAGGGACCCCCCCCCCCCCCCCCAGAAGCAAATATTAAATATGTTCGCTCTGAAATATATATTCAAAGATATGCACCACATTTTCACGACATTTCAAAAAATGACAGACCTACAAGCTCATATAGCGCGCTTATGCCGGGGCTCCAACTCTTTTCAAAATATGTTCATATACTTAAACTTGAAATGGGACAATTCTGTATACTGCACAATGAGTATACATTTGACTTTTGGTGGCTATTTACATCTTTTATCTTGCTGCCATTACTTTTGTACTTTTAACTCGGTACAGGATTGACACATTCACCTAAAGTAAAGAATGTGAGTACTTTTCCCACCACTGTCAAATGAATAATGAATAGAGCACCGAAGTCTGACGTCACTTTCAGTAGAGGGCGTCAGTCCCCAGGTATTTTTTTTTAGTTGCATTGAAATCCCCATAGGGGGGATTTTAGATCGCCTCATATAACAACTGTGTTTGAAAAATAAACATGTCACCCCGGCCGCTTCACTCATATGGATATGAAGAATCAACTGACTGGGAGAAAACGCTAATGTTACTGCTGCTGAATTAGTTACATTTTCGCTAGAAGCAGACTGTATCATAATATGAGTGACTGACTGTTGCAAACGATACAGAGACACCTACCTCCCTGACAATAACGCAGAGACAGCTTGTTTATTTTTGGACCACAACGCTTATAGTAGATAGTAGCTCTATTGACTTGGCATATAGATTTAAGCAATGTTACACGAGAGGGTTTAACGTCATTTAATGCACGCCTGCGATGCAACAGTTACCCTTAAAACTAAGAAAACCGCTGAAAAAACATATTCATCTAATGACGGATGTAGTCACTATACGACAAACGAATGTCCCAAGAAACCATAGCTATAGCCCCTATAGCCACCGAGTTTGCTGCGCTCTGTTTTTGTTTAGGTGTGGAGCGGTGCTCCGATTGGTTGAAAGGCCGTTTCAACCAATCGGATTGCTTCCTCGGAAACGACCGGCTGTTGTATAATGAGCATTATACGTTCACCCGCTCAAATACAAAAGGCACCAAACCTGCACACTGTCGGTGACTGAGAATTAGGGGGGGGGGGTTCAGAGTCTTGCTCGAGGACACTTCGAGGACACACTGCACGGGGATCGAACTATACCGACCACTCTGCGGGCCACTCGCTCTCCGCGGGAGCCAATGCAGCTTATAATACAACAGACCCTTCTGCTGTTCTCTCTCACACTCCCCATCGTGTCAGCGCGTTCCGGGCTTTTTTGATTGACTGGGGGGCTGTTTTAAGTGCATTCCGCGGTCGGTTTTTAAGGAGGTTCCGTGGTTTTGTCAAGTCATGTCCGTCATGCTTTGTGTCTGTCTTGTTTGTCTCCGAAATCCTTAACCCATTCTGAACGGTAACCCCTTTTGGTGTTATAGCATCATGTTATGCTTTAGCTATTGAAAACTAGCAGATCTACAAGCTCGTAGCGCGCCACCGAGTGGCGCGCTACGAGCTTGTAGGTCTGCTATTTTTGAAAAATCGAAGAACGACTGACATTTTTTTTAATCTGATCTCGGGTCAGAATGGGTTAATCAGACCAGTGTGTGTGTCCAGTGGAAACCTCGTATGAATCTGATCTCGGGTCAGAATGGGTTAACCACTTTTCAATATAGCTGTCGTGATTTAAGGGCAACCATCTACAACTAGGGGCCAAATGAGAAACACAAAAATATTGTTGAGTGCCGCGGGCCAAAACAAGGCTGAACTCAATTTCTTCATAATATATTATTTTATTTCCATATGAAAAGCAGTAAATGGTATTGTTTTGACAAGCTGGTGGTAAGATAATATGTTATTATTAGGCAATGAAAAAGAAGGAGGTTGCCTAGATTGTGTGAGCTTATGTAATAAACAGGCTTCCAAAGCACGTATATAAGGTTAAAATGAGAGAGTATGTTTTTTTGAGTGGTGCAACCACTCCTACAACCAGCAATGTCCGTGTACAGTACACCTACCTATGTGGCCATGAGCACCAGTGGTGTGCGCATGCGTGCATGCACGTGTGTGTGTGTGTGTGTGTAGTAACGTTAGCCTATAGCACGTAGAAACACACATGAATGCTGCGTGCGTGCATGAACGCGGTGCGTGCGTGTGTGCGTGCAGCCGTGCACGTGTGTGTGTGTGTGTGTGCATGAACGCGGTATGTGTGCGCGTGCATGAATGCAGTGCGTTTGTGCGTGCGTGTGTGTGCATGAACGCGGTATGTGTGCACGTGTGTGTGTGTGTGTGTGTGCGAGACTGGGTCAGTGTGTCAGTCATTTTTTTCAGAATTGTTAGAAGAAAGAATGGTGAAATTAGTGTTTATGTGTTGGTTAATGACCACCAGTATAATGAGTAGCCTACCAGTAGAGGCGCTGTTTGCCAGAAACAGAGAGAGAGAGAGACAGTGCTGCACTGTTGCCTGCTAATGAGAGAGAGAGGAGAGGAGGGGGAGAGAGGGGAGTTGCACCACTCGGTTCACACAGGTGTGATTTTTTTTTATTTGTCGACGAAATTGTCAGTATATTTAGTCTTAGTTTTAGTCATCGTAGCTTAGTTTTCATTTAGTTTCCATTTGTTTTTGTCAGTGCAAATAGTTAGTCGACGAACATTTTTCGTCTTAGTTTTAGTCGACGAAAACAACACTGTCTATCAGTGGTGGAAAGTAACTAAGTACTTTTACCTAAGTACTGTACTTGAGTACAGTTTTGAGGTATATGTACTTTACTTATATTACTTATAGTATTTCTTATAGTATTTCCAATTCCCAGTACTTTTACTTTCTATACTCCACACTACATCTCAGAGCCAGGAAGTTTACATTTTGATTAGAAAACATACGTGAACCACTTCAACGCTATACATTTTGGCCGTTTGAAAATAGCCGATCTACAAGCGCGCGCACACACACACACACACACACACACACACACACACACACACACACACATTTATGCAGTATAGGCCAGTGGATCTATAGTACCCTAGTAGATTATGGAAACGATGATGAGCAGAATGAGCATGGGGACACACGCCTGCATCTCATATTATCATACTGTACACAATCATGTCATGGTTATCAATCTGCTGGATGCAGATACATGTTCTGTCACTGAGTCACTATAGCCTCCTCTGTACAGTACAAGCAATATACTGTTTTATATATGAACAATATTATATATGTGTCAACACCAGGCCGTATTGCACACACAGTACTGTGTACATGCATTCCGGTTTATTAGATACACACACATATATGTGTACAGTATTGACAGCCACATTATATTACAATAGTGTCCCAGATGTTAGATATAATCTCTCAAGTGCTCTGGCTGCTGTGAGACTACAGTATATAGGTTACATTGTCCCAACAGGGTGGAGTGAACTTTTATAGATGTGGACAAAAAATTAAATTATTCTCGTTTAGCAAGAGGCTAGTAGTCACCTTGTGTGCATGTACGTGTGTGTGTGTGCGTGCATGCGTGTGCTCGTGCGCACAAATTGATTAAATCAATTAATTACCAGCTGCATTATTATTATTATTATTATTATTATTATTATCTGCGCTATAACTGCCTCTGTGTCAGTTTCAGCGCTGTAGTTTTTAGGTATATGAGCCAAAGTTATCTATAAGGCGGAACTATTGCTAGTTCTGAGTCGGTCGTTGTTTCCGCCCCGGACATATTTGCAGGTGCGCACATGCAATCAAGCCAATGAGAAAACCAGCTGGACTATACAGGACTATAAAGAGGACTTTCTGGACTATAGCTTGCACATTGATCGTATAGATCATCGGCAGCTGGTAAAAAAAAAAGATGTATCCACACTTTTCCTGGGCTGTGTGTGCTCCAGTTCCTGTCGATTTGATCCAATGAAACCCAATGAAACTGGTCAGATGACCAATGATATCCAATGAAATCAACAGGAACTGAAGCACACACAGCCCAGGAAAAGTGTGAATAGCCACGCACTCCTAGATGCCCTGAATGCCAAGGGTTTTATCGTGGACACACGGAGATGCGAGCCAACATTCCGGACAGACAAAGCTATGCCTTCTTCAGGTGGCAAAGAAGGCTTGTCCGTTCCGAAATGTTGCGCTAGTCTCATCTCTGCGTGTCGCACAATAACTCGTTTGGCATCAGCAGCTATATACGAGTGTGCGGCTTATATATATACATTTGTGTCATCAGTATATCTATAGCTGACAGTGACAGTGACAGTTTTATATATATATATATATAGTGCAAAGCATACGGCCATTATTAACGATTGGATAACTCTGAAGCAGGTGTGCAGGACACACCGGCTATGAATCTGTGTCACGGTTACGTTTGACGTATAAACACATTGAAGAGGAGCTCAACTCGACGGAATAGAATATCTTTGAATAGAAAACGGAATATCCGCTCTTTACTTCATGGCATTTCTTGAGGTTATATATCTTTTTTTGCCGTCGCGTTCTATTGAAATGGTCGATGTGATCTCCTCTCTCTCTCTCTCTCTCTCTCTCTCTCTCTCTCTCTGTCTCTGTCTCTCTCTCTGTTCTCAACTCCCTTGACCCTGTTCCTCAGTACGCCGACAGGCCCGATTTCCCCACGGAGATCAATAAAGATATCGTTCTTTTTTTTTCTTCTCTTCTTTTCATCTCATTCCTCGGATCTCACTTCGATGCGAGGACGCCCCGCTCTCTCTCTCTCTCTCTCTCTCTCTCTCTCTCTCTCTCTCTCTCTCTCTCTCTCTCTCTCTCTCTCTCTCTCTCTCGTGTCAAGAAGGCCCGGCGCCAGCGTCTTAATATCTCCCGGGACGGGGGCTCCTTTAACCCATTCTGAACGGGAACCCATTTTGGTGTTAAAGCATCATGTTATGCTTTTAGCTATTGAAAAATAGCAGATCTACAAGCTCGTAGCGCGCCACCGAGTGGTGCGCTACGAGCTTGTAGGTCTGCTTTTTTTGAAAAGTCGAAAAAACGACTGTGACATTTTTTAGAATCTGATCTCAGGTCAGAATGGGTTATAATCAGCCCAGTGTGTGTCCCAGTGGAAACCTCGTTATGAATCTGATCTCGGGTCAGAATGGGTTAAGGCCACAAAATGTCTGACCGTGCTCTGGGAGTGAGTGGCGTGGCGGAGGGGTTTTTAAGCGGGCTGCCATCCAGATGCCATTCAAATGAATCGGTCCCTTTATTTTCTCCGCTGTCCAGAGCCATGTTCGCTGACCCTGCATGTCTCTCTCTCTCTCTCTCTCTCTCTCTCTCTCTCTCTCTTCCCCCCCCCCCACCCCTCCCATTTACATACTGGACAGTGTTGCCAGATTTCGTGAGAGGAATATAAGCAATCGGGCCCAGGAAAACGAGCCCAGCAGAGGAAGCCAAATGTTATAGGCCCCACACGAGCACTTTCTCAAACCTATAATAATAATAATACTGTATACATTGGGTATTATGTCACCCATTCTTGAGATAAGGGACAAAACCTTTTTCAAACTGGATTTTTTTTTTTTTTAAGATACATTCAAATCAAATAGATGTATTTGTAGACACAGGTCTCAACTACCAATCTTGAGAAGGAACAGGTTTTCCGCATAACATTTCTTTCTAAAATGGGACATTTATGCACTTAATACCTGATTCATGTCAACTCCGTCAGACACACTAAAATCCCTTTTAATTGAATTTTATCATTTCAACAATAATATAAAGTCCTCAGTTATCTTATAATGGCTTTCAGTAATCAAGTTAAGTAATACAAATCTTTTAATATTATTTTGTTCCAATATCACACTATCATGAAATATCCAATTTCTCAAAACCGTCATTTCAACCTTTATTTTCAATATTATAACATGAAAACCATGTAAAAAAAAAAAAAAATCATCATTACGTATCATTTCAGTTGGTGTTTCAATACATAAGCACAAAAGATTTGACAGCAAATTTTCTATTTCTTTGGAAATTAACAAAAACATCACGGGACGAACGTCTGACGGAGTTGACGAACATCTGACGGAGTTGACAAGTTTAACTGATTTAGGTTCTAGACCACCTAGGATCTTGATTCTGGTGACTAATCCCACATTTTCAAGGATGAGGAATACAGTGGTACTATTTAGATTTGCCCTGTGAACATGGCAGCCATTTTTCAAAATGGCCGCCAACTTTCTGTTATTTCCCAATAACTCAAGTTCTACACCACCTAGGATCTTGATTCTGGTGACTAATCATACATTTTCAAGGGTGAGGAATACAGTTGTACTATTTAGATTTATCCTGTGACCATGGATGGTAGACATTTTCAAAAATGGTGGACCTGCTATTATTTTACCAATTTACTCAGGGAATATTATCAGAATAATATAAAATCTGTGAATACATTTCTTACCAAGAATTTTCTTCACCAATGTTTGTAAAGGTGTCTACTAACATATCCCACATTGGTTTCTATTTGACCACCCTAGGGGCATGTTTGACAGCTGCTGAAAGTTGGGTGCCATCAACAACCAATATAAGTTAATAATAAAAAAAAA
This sequence comes from Protomyctophum bolini, assembly GCF_963924005.1. Taxonomy (NCBI): domain Eukaryota; kingdom Metazoa; phylum Chordata; class Actinopteri; order Myctophiformes; family Myctophidae; genus Protomyctophum; species Protomyctophum bolini. The sequence goes on along the minus strand of NC_137880.1, from coordinate 6,111,879 downwards.
TGTAATAATAAAATTTCATTATGCTTTAAGTAGCATGTGGCATGTCAAACTAGGGGCTTTTCATGATTCTGGATCCATTCCAAGCATTAGTTTTGCACAAAAAACACTACGTTGGCTAAAAACGGCCATAGCCATCATCACAGATGTGATGAGGTCAGCACATGTCGGCACATTTGGGCAAGTGGCTATGGCCAAACTAGGGGGTCTATGGCCAAACTAGGGGTCAAACTCCTTGGGCTAAATTCGGTGAGGTGAACAGTGAGCAGTGAACAGTGAGGGAAAGACTGAAGACAGAAGATTTGGCTTCAGGACCATCAGGCAGGATGTGCAGACACTGAAGGCATCAGTGTCTTTCTCTGTGTCCCCAGCATGTCAACCAAAGCAATGTTACCAAATCAAAGGAGCCTTCACCTCATCCTCGTCACCTGGGGCTGGGTGAGCAATCGTATCCTGTATCTAAACTCACAACTAAATACAGACACTTGGCCAGACTGCCGTTTGAAAGGGTCAAACCCCTCATCCTGATTGGGGAAGACCACCCCACCTAATCACACCAACCGAAGAAGTGAGGTTGGGGCCTCCAGGTGGGCCAGCAGCCATCTGCACAAAGACTGGGCTGGACCCTGCAGGAAAGCAATCTCCAGCCAAGACAATGTAAGTTGACTATAACAGAGCCCCAGAACACAGAGCTCAGGAGAAGGATGGAGAAACACTGGCAGGAGGCCACCAAGATACAATGCCCCAGAGACCCAGAGTGTGCCACCACTGGCAGTAAGGAGATCAACTGCTGCAGCAAAGATGTCATGAAAGGCAAGTCTCCACCAAAAAAAACCCTGAACCTAATTGGGGTGTCAAGAGACCAAAGTTTCTCCCCCACAGTTCCCTGCAGTGGCCAGTGAAGTCAAACTGTGCATCTGTACCTGAAAGGGGCAAGTCAAAGGCCAGAAAGCCCACCTCCTTTTAATGTCCTGTCAGTAGAAACTCAACCTGCACCTGAAATAAGCCCTTACCTCTCCCAGAGAAAGTTCATCCTTGAAAATGTAATGATTAGTCGCCAGAATCAAGATCCTTGGTGGTCTAAAACTTGAGTTATTGGTAAAATAACAGCAGGTTGGTGGTCATTTTGAAAAACAATGGCTGCCATGGTCACAGGACAAATCTAAATAGTACCACTGTATTTCTCATCTTTTAAAATGTATGATTAGTCGCCAAAATCAAGATCCTAGGTGGTCTAAAACTTGAGTTATTGTAAAATAACAGCAGGTGGCGGCCATTTTGAAAAAAAAAATGGCTGCTATGGTCACAGGACAAATCTAAATATTACCAATGTACCCCACATCCTTGAAAATGTATGATTAGTCACCAGAATCAAGATCCTAGGTGGTGTAGAACTTGAGTTATTGTAAAATAACAGCAGGTGGCGGCCATTTTGAAAAATGGCTGCCATGGTCACAGGGAAAGTCTAAATTGTACCACTGTATCCCTCATCCTTGAAAATGAGGTCTTAGTCACCAGAATCAAGATCCTAGGTGGTGTAGAACTTGAGTTATTGTAAAATAACATCAGGTGGCGGCTCTTTTGTAATATGGCTGCCATGGTCACCACGAGACAAATCTGTGATGGCCCCATAGCCAAAAATGTTCCTTAAGGCATGCTCTAACTGTGTGCCAAATTAGAATACTGCCCATTATTCAAAAACAATAATTTTATTGTTTTAGGAACACTTTTGTCAACTCCGTCAGATACACGTCAACTCCGTCAGACACAAAATCTGACGGAGTTGACGTCTGACGGAGTTGACAAAATGGCATTTGTTTTCATCTTAACCCTCTTTAGTACAATGTAGCCATTTTGTTTTTGCTTAATTTTGTTAGCTAAACCTAACCCCTAAACTAAAATAATAAACATTATTTTGGAATTCTTAACAAAGATCATAATAATGTCCTGACGGAGTTGACATGTAAAAGCTGTGACCACATTGTTATCAACATTGTTTGTTTAAAATATCAAACAATTGAATGCTTGTCAGACCAGGTACTCCACTGTTGCAACAAATATAAATGGGACTTGGAAAAGGAGTCTTCAGGCTAAATCTGTCGACAATATTTTCTGATTAATTTAAGACTTTTAAAAAAACCTGACGGAGTTGACGGAGACGTGGGACGAACATTTGATATGAGATATTTAATAGAAAATATAAATTAAAATTAACTGTGTATATTATTTGCTATGTTGTTGACAATCTACTTTAATTTAGTATGTATATTTATGTGATTGTGACAGTATTAGACACTTTTTTGGCAGTTTGAAATTGTGGCCACTTGCTGGGGACAGGCTAAATACAGGCCTTTTTGGGTACAGGGCCTGCTTTTAACTAATTCAGATGGAATATGAAAACAATTATAATGAAATTAAGGGCATAATAATACACAACTGTATTACACTTAACTTTGCAAGTGCTTTTATTTTTATGAATTAATTTATTTTTTACATAAAATAAGGCTCTTATGTGTGGGACATGTTTTTTCCACTTTTGTCCCTCATCTCAAGAATGAGTGATACAATAGCTGAAGCTTGTAGATCTGCTATTTAAAAAAAAAACAATTTGGAATATTTGGAACGTTTTTGAAACGACAACACAAATGTGACCGTGTCGTGCTATGCAGAGTACAGTATATGCAGCAGGGCCATTTACACCTCAGAAAAATATTTAGCTGTACCACCATGATAACTGATGTTAACACATTATGCGCCCTTTCATTCTTTCAAAATGGCGATGTCGGGTGCCCACTTTTAGACCCACATTTTGAAAGTTTTTTTCTTTTTTCCTCAGACGTCCTGGGCACTATACATGCGATAATTCCTATAGGACGTCCGTGGACGTCTTGGGCATATATTGTGTTAACGGCTTTGGTGGTGTGCTGTCATGCTCATTTCCAGCACGGCTGCAGGAGAGCCTATTATTTCAACCAATTGCTTTGGTCGGAAGAACTCCGAATCTTGAAAACCCGCCCCTATAGTTTGATCCGTCACACGTGCTAAAGCATAATGACATTTTGAAAATGTTGCCTTAACGTTGGATGTCAATGGCATACCCCAGCTTATTATGCCCAATTATGAAAATTGCCCCCACAACAGCAGTTTCTAAATGCTGGGGAACCCATACTCGTACATTTCTAACATGTAACCTATAGACCGATTCACAGAGGGTTTCCTGGGCGCGGCCATTACTGAGGTGTACCATTAAGCGCAACAGCACTGATAAGCTATACACCTGGCCTACGGAGCACCATGCTCCATGGATTACACCTCAGTAATGGCCGCGCCCAGGGCACCCCTCTGTGAATCGGTCTATATAGGGTACCTCAAAATGTCCGGGTTCTTCTCATTCTGGCAAGTATATAGACTAAAGAATCCGCTTGTAATAAGCGGACATGGCAACCCCCTGGTTGCTGGCTTGGACACTGCACAGAGGACGACGACGACGACGACAAAATGTCTGGACAAAGAAAGTTTTCTTTTATAATGTCAGGAAAACCGCATGAATCCAGTGCATGTGTGCAAATGGATAAGACGTACGCAAAGCTGATTTATTCATCGAGCGAGTGTTCCCTCGCTGAGTGTAGTGTGTATAGGCTGGGGGGGGGGGGGGGGGGGCATGCCGGTATAATCATCCATCATAAATATTTAAAGTTCCTGCTTCCATTGTGTTGGTGGAACAAGGGTTCACAGTGCCGGGGAGGGGAGAGAGGAGAGAGGAGAGGGCGCGGCATATTTGTACAGTTGGATGAAGGAAGGAAAGAAGTTGGTTGTGAATTAAAAGTTTTTGGACGCAATCTCTTCAGGTCTTTTTCCGTCTATATCTCACCTTTAATCACTTTTTTTTTTATTAAGCCCTATTTCAAACATGGAATCGTGTGTATGGGGAGGGGGTCCATATATGGTCAACATCAGGACACTTTATGTTACAGAGACGAGATTAACTGTTCAGGAGAGGAGACGATCTCTGTATATATACACATAACCTGTGCGGTGCGTGGTGTGTGGCGTGTGGTGTGGTGTAGTGTAGGGCATTAATGTGATTTTTGATAGTCGACTCGATTACCACCAAAATCGGTTCATAGTCGATTATTCGGCTGTAAGTCCATCGCGACTATTATAACTATGATCGCGTGGCATAGCATAGTTTGTTTTTAACTCATTTTGACCTGAGATCAGATTCTAAAAATGTTCTTCTACATCATGACAGTTTTCCGAAAAAGCCATATGATTCTATGTCAGTCGTTCTTCGGTTTTTCCAAAATAGCAGACTAGAAGAAGAAAAAATATCACACCCGTGTGAACTGAGTGTTGCAACTCCCCTCTCTCTCTCCCCCCCCCTCCTCCTCTCTCTCTCTCTCTCTCTCTGTTTCTGGCACAACAGCGCCCCTACTGGTACTAATAGTCATACTCGTGCTCATTAACGTCACATGCATAGGCGGACACCTAGATGAACAACACGGACATTTGCTGTTCCTTGGAGTGGTTGGCACCACTCAAAAATAAACATGAAATCACGGCAAGAGCTATACTGTATACTGTGTAGTGTGACTGTCACCAAACTGTGGATAATAATATTGGGCAGAGTGAGGAGGAACTCCTGCTGTACTTTACTGTACCGGACGACACGCCGACACGACGTCTCCAATCTTAACAAAATACAGTAATAAAACGCACCAATAGTAAAAGTATTTACACACTGTAGTTGTACCCATTTACAACTTTTAGATTTTCATTATCGTGAGAACGATGGCATCCATTTTCGCATTGCAACTTTTCAGGACTAGAAAGCCTACAGTTTCTATTAGCTTGTATTCCCCATCGATGATGTCACTGGAAGACGGTTTCTGAACTGCCCACAGCCCTCCTATGAGACACAGACAGAGTATAGGAAAAAATTGCGCCATTTTTGTCATGATTATTAGTGAGGACCTATTAAATGAAGATAGGTTGAAAAGTGGTGAAGTGGTCCTTTAAGTTGGAGAACTACCAACAAAACAACAGAGCTCACTGTCTGCATGTCTGCTGTAGAAAAGAAAAAAAGAATAAAAACATAAAAGATATTTAAAAAAAAATGTATTAGCGATTACTCGATTTTTGACTTGCAGTGTCGACTACCGTTTTGCTAGTTGACTACCCGAATAATCACATTTTTGGTTGATGCCCTGGTGTAGTGTGGAGTGGAGTGGGGTGGGGTGTGGTGTGGTGTACTAACCAATGTATAGTGTACTCGTCATCATCCTGTTTCGACCGCGGTCGAGATCGTGGATTCCACAATGCCAACGCCAGACTTCCCGGTACCTTCATTGTCACCCCCAGTTCCGGCCTATACTGAAGCATGTGTCCCCTATAGCGATGACATGCAGGGAACGACAGTTTTCTATACCTCTGGTCCGCTCCTGAGGCAGGACTCCAGAGAAGAAGGGAAGATATAACCTCATTGTCATGAGCTCTGTATAGCAGTGGCCCGGCAAACTGTGTTCTTCTTCTGGATCGGACCAGTGAAGAAACACGGGGAAGGTTGCCGTATAATTAGATCAGTCGATGGGGGGCGCTCTTCCAAGACAGATGTTGCGCTCTCATTAGAAGGCGGGTGGTGTAAGTGCCATCCAACCGATTCTCTTGTTTCTTTGAACGTGTCCATGTCTCGGAGCCATAGAGTAGAATTGGTCGTCCTAAATATTTTTTTTTACTTTTATTATGTTGTTATACTAAGCTGGGATGACCAGATCTTATGCATGTCATTGCAGGGCTGACCAGGCCACATACCCTTCCCAGTTTGAAAGTCCTTTTTGGGAAGAAGATCTATATATATATGAACCCAAATACTTCATCCCGTTTCAGAGGAGTGTTTAAGTGTTTTTTTATAATGTGGTTATTGTTGGTGTGGTGGTGGTGGTGGATCTGAGGTGTGGTGGGGTGAACTGATGTGTGGTGTGGTGCGTGGCAGGGGATCCAATGGTATAATTCCGACAGAAGAGCGTTAGTTCCGACATGCATGGGACTGTAGTAGCGCTCGAACATGCGCTGTTTGGGGTTATAGGGTTTGAGGT